>NW_011369945.1:1056470-1062168 GCF_000735185.1 Notothenia coriiceps
CCCCACCGCCACCACCCCCCAAGCATATTTCAGAGCTGTGGGAAACACTGTGTTCCCTAATGTTTACTCTCAGAAGTGAGAGTGCTGCAGTTAAATATATACACATTTTTATTTGGCGCCGTAGGTGGCTGTGTTTCAATGTGGCTCAAGTTTGACTCCATTGTTTGCCTCCAAACTTGGCTGCATGTAAGGTCTTGAATGCCAATTGTATCCAAAACTCATTAGTCATAATATATGTGTCTCATGCAGAGTTTGTAATCAATGCTGCAAACAAACGCTTTTCATCAAGAAGTCAACTCAACAAACAACATCTATCTTACTTAGAGACTTTAATGGTAAATATGACATTATGGGCGTCTTTTACAAAGGTGAAATAGAAATGTCTCAACAACGCCATGATGGGGTTGTTATGGTGTTGTTATGTTGAAGCCCTGTGAGCTACACTTCCTGTCTCACTCAAAGCTGCTGTCATTGTCCTGGGAGTGGACACAGGAAGTGGAATTATCCATGGCAACAATAGAGGAGTGGTGCAGTTGACTCCCACAGTGTCTAGTGCTCTTTTTTTGTAATAGAAACTCCCAAGTTGCATTGCATAGTCACCATTATTAACCTAAATGAATAATAATAGAAGTACACCGACATGTCCTCATTTCATCCAGCCTCTATCCCTTATTATCCTCCATTTGTCCATTAGCACTAATCTAACAGAGCTTTTTATTTAACCTTGCAACGGTTGGATTTAGAACATTTGTTACTATATTATTCTTCCAGCCCGATCTATTAAAATACTGCGTCAGACAAAACAAGACACACGTTTTGGGTATTACAGCACATAACAGTAGCATGCAATGTTTTGCAACTTCTTTTAGCAATGTTGTCCTTGGAACTGCTGCCCTGTATTAATTTCCTTCCTCTGCTTTCTCGCTCCACTCTCTCTAGTCCACCTCAGGCAACAACAATGATAGGTCCTACACACCAAAGTTTGCCTATTTATTCAGCGCACACACACACGGCACTTCCTCCAGTGTCATATTTTGGTGTGGGTGGAATGTGGAGGGAGTTGGTGTCGGCCCAGCGCATCATTAAGAGTGACCGGCCACAGTTATCCTCTGCTGAGTGCACAGGCGGGCCGGAGAGGCCTTAAGTCATTTTTAATTATGGTGTGGACAGTGATTCCAGCGAGGACTTGTTCCAGCCAGGCTCACTGACTCTGGGGAACACACCCTCTGTAACCTTAAATACCTGCAGAAAAAAGGGGAACGCGTTGTAATTTACAAAAAAATGTCCATGAATCCAACTCGGTAAACATTTCCTTTCATCACCTAATTGGTTTCCTGATTCCTTTAATAAGCTATGAAGCTATCCACATATCTTACCTATGTTTAAAATGCTGCAGTGATCTTAAACAATGAACACAAACTGAAGCTGAATAAAGCAATACAGTACACATTTATTTCACCCACCAGAGGCCTGTACTACGAAGCTGGTTCAACCTAACCTGGATATGTTTGAGTTAGCCGGTTGGCCTAATCCAAAACATACGCGCTCTCGCTAAACGATCCTACGACGCTGGTTATCAAGTGGATCGCTCAAGCCAGCCGTGCCCTATCTAGTGAGGTGCGTGTTCACATGAAAGGGGTGGTATTTGGAGCATTCGACCAATCACAAACATGGAGAAGCGTACTGACAGCGCAGCGTCATACTTCCTGAATGAAAAGTCAACTATAATATTAGACATATGAAGAAGTTAAACATCCATGACTTAAACACTTTATCAAGGATAAAAGCCACATAGCTGCACCTGCAAGGTGAATACAGCTGGTAAAAGAAAAAGTGTTTGAATGCGTACATTAACAGGTTTATGATATCACTGGCATCTAAGACACGATCTGACTTTAATTACATTTGATTCGAGTGTTTCGTCAACTTAATGTGTTGCTTAAAATAATACTTATGCATACAGTATGTGACACTGTGAGTATTGCACGGCAAGATACGGCTCAGCTGACTCAGATAAGGAAATATGATACATTATGATGTGATATGCCGCGTCTACTATACTTTGATCCGGTTACTTATGTTGTGGCAGATATTTAATTAAGCTTTCTTAACACTAATGTTATAATAGTCAGATTGCTCTGAAGATGGGAGGTGATATTCTATTAATGTTCACGTTCACACAGTCTGTGATTTTTGCCGGCCGTCTTTCCTGCAACGGCAGTTTGAACCGTAGGCTATTTCCTTTCTCCTATAATATGACTTGATAGCTTTAAACTCCGCACACTGAGCTCTGATTGGTCAGCAGGCAGTGCTTTCACTGAGTTGAGCTCTTAGCCTGCAACCTAACCTGCTCCGGGGTAGGTTAGCCGCTCAGCATAAGTTGCCATGGAGATCTAGCCCGCTAAAAAGAGAACCAGCGTCGTAGGACCGGAAACCCCGAGTTTCCCCTGAAGTTAGCCTGCGAAGCGAAAATCCGGCTTCGTAGTATAGGCCTCTGGTATTCCTTAAGGCTATAGCTCCCTAGGCACGGCACATTTATTTATATAGCACCTTTCAACACAAGGCAATTCAAAGTGCTTTACAAAAATGAAAGAGATTAAGAGCATTAAGAAACACATTATAAACACTCATTTAAAAGCAAAGATATAAAATGGCATTTAAAAACACAAATTTAAAAGCAAAGATAATAAAACATGAATAACAAAGGTACATGAATAAAAGTTACAGTGCAGTGTGAGATACACACATCTGAAATGTTTAGCTCTGACACTCTATCATTGCTAACTTTTTAGCAGAAATAGTTTTCTATGACCTCACTTTCTTTTACTTTCTTTTTTAACTCATCCTGTAGTTATTTCAAGTGTTTCATGCTAAACGAACCCCCCTTTGGAGAATTCTAATCTGACCCCATGGTAATTTACCTTTTTTAGTTTTCGCCGAAACTATTCCTCTTTTTTAAATGCACATCAGTGTACCTTGTCTTCCTAGGTAAAAACCTGTATGTAACCTATTTGCTTTACGTTTTGGTTGATCATTTCCATATTCAGTCTGTAAAATACTGTATAATATTTATACAAAATCTGAAACCTAGTAGCATGGGCTGCAAGTGTAATATAAATGTTATGTTGGTTGTTGGGCTACAACCAAATATTCTTTACATTATCGAATAAAACGTCAACTGTGCTGATGATAAATTAATTCACAGTTTAGTCAAATAGAGTCCAAAACCCAAAGACATTTATTTTACAATGTGATATTTAAAACAAGTCCTTACATTTTGACACACTGAATGTAGCAAATGTCGTGCTCTATAGAAAGGTTTTATATAAATAATGAAATGTGTTTGGATTGAAAATGTGCTGATGAAGGGGAAATGTATCCTTACATCAGGTAGTCTCCCTTTTGTTAGCATTAAGGTGACCTGTGGTCAGAATGTAGGTGTGAAATGTTGGCTTTTGCTGTGGTTCCTGGACATCACTTCTCATAAACTCCCAGCTCTGAGGGTACAAATGATGGCCAAAATGGTGGAATAATCTGGTTGTTAGGCAAATTGTTGAACATTATATACAGTTATGTCTTGGCCTGCAGCTAGGTTGTCTCAACGTATTTTTCACTCGCTTTCCCACAGATCAGATTTCACTAACATCCTCTTTGCTCTGATGCTGTCTTCTTCTTCATCTTTCTCAGTTTAGACGTACAGACTCTGTCTCTTTTCTCACTCTTTGCTGGCGCTCTGAACGTTTCGGTAAGAGCTCATGTTCCACTTCCCGGCCTCCACTTCCTACTCATTAGTAGTTAAAGAGAGACCTGAGAGCCGTGTGAGTGAGTGCACAACACAGGTAGTAAAGCATGTGAGACTGTATTGCACTGCAGGCCCTGAAACCATGTTACGGTCAGTGTCAGTGCATGAACAAATAAAAATAAAAGTCTTCCTTGTGGGCTTTAATTGACAACAAACCCAGGAGGGATACTCACGCTCACTTCCAGTCCCTTAAAGCTTCCCCTACTCATATCTCTTAATGGTTCATCAGAGTGGTAAATCTAGCTGAGCTACAAATTAGGGCGTTATTGATGTTTTTATTTTCAGGTGATATTGCTCTAATTGTTTGAGGCTTGTCTTAAGAAGCTCTGTTTATTTGTCTCTGTGAAATACTCGCTGTGTAGACACTTCCTGTGATATGAGGTCTGGTTATTTTTACAAAATGAAAAAAATGCCCAAATTTGCCCAAATACTGTTTCTTTGGATTGCTTTCAAACATCTGTATTTTTTGTTTTAAATTATAGGAAATGTTAATGTATCTATATTATATTAAAAGAATAGGTTCCTCTAAGAGTGCACAGCACTTACAGATCAGTTGTCATCATCACTTTAAAACATCATTTCAAGAAGGAGAGCTGCTTTTAAAGACTGTAAAGACTATACTCCGAGAAAGATATTCACTTGTTGGCAAATCTACTGTTGCGGAAAAAAAAGCCTAGGTACTGCAATGAGCTTAGTCTATACATATGAGCTTTAAGAAAGCATTAACTGTAATTTTGACATTTTAAAGACGCTGACTACAGCGTTGGCATCCTGCACTCCCTGTTTTCATTGACCGAAATTAGCGTCAAACATGGTCATTCACCAGTCAGTTAATTACAGGGAGAAGTTACATTTGGCTGCTTTGCCATATCCTCATGTTACAGTCAATTTACCACACAGTCTAGAAAATAAATAACCTGTCAACCATTCACTTTGGAGCAGCCTTATTGGTATGGTCCACTAATGGTTTTTACACTTCATCAAAGGAAATGGTTTGAAAACAGTAGGGCCCACAACTATAGTCAGAGCTACAAAGAAATAAACAAATCACCTTTACGCTTTATATTTCTGCTTCAATTCAAGGTGACTCTTGGGCTATAAATAACACATGTTTTCATTCTTTAATGTGTTGATAATTTTTACACCTAACTGAATATTTGTAATCCAGCTCACACTGTCCGCTCCTCAAGCCTCAAAGGGCGGAGCAGCGAGCCCCGCCGCAATGTCTCGCCAACACGGCACCCAGACCCCACGCAGCATTCTCATCTGTTTGTCGTTAATGGTGTCATTTTCTGGTTGCTAACAAACGCCATTGTAACACATAATCACTGGTGTTCTGCTGTAACGGTGGTGGACTAATCAGAACAGAGTGGGCGAGCTGACCAATCAGAGCACACTGGGCTCACAGGGAGGGGGGGGCAGGAGCTCCAACAAGCCGTTTAGGACAGAGAGTGAATACACATACTATACAGAGATGCTGTATGAGAAACCAATGTGAGTTTGGACCCTCACACCAGATACTGAATGGTTTTCGGACCCCCCCAGACCCCCCCAATAAAGCAAAAATGCACTTTTCAGAGTAGCCTTTTATTGTGGCCCAGCCTAAGGCACACCTGTGCAATAATCATGCTGTCTAATCAGCATCTTGATATGCCACACCTGTAAAGTGGGATGGATTATCTCTGCAAAGGAGAAATGCTCACTATCACAGATTTTTTCAGATTTGTGAACAATATTCGAGAGAAATGGTTATTTTGTGTATGTAGAAAATGTGTTAGATCTTTGAGTTCATCTCATGAAAAATGGGAGCAAAAACAAAAGTGTTGCGTTTATATTTTTGTTCAGTGTGATTTGACAAGAACAGTATGCAGCTGTTTCATTTAGAGCATCTGATAA
>NW_011369945.1:1062213-1072299 GCF_000735185.1 Notothenia coriiceps
GTTGTATGTGTGATGTGTGTATTGTGTGATTGTTGCTTGTTGTTTTGTGTTTTGTTTTAACATCCTGCCGACTGGTCGACCCTTCTGACTTATACGTATCCATTCGTGAACCACCACTTGGTTTAGATGACACCCCTCGTAATATCTTTCCTATCTCTGTATGTTTTGCTGACTATTAGAGAGAGTTAACCCCGAGGTGCGCTTCTAGAGTGGGCACCCCAGTTTTTACTAGTGTTCTTGCCACTCGTTTTAGGGTCTTGGTGTGACCCCCTGGATAGTTCACTGGACGCGTCCTCGACCCTGGTTTCATTGTTTCCGATGTATGTCATTGGTGTGATGGGGGTCCACTGAGTTAGGACGTCAACGGTCTGCACAGGGGGACGAATTCGGTACGCCACAGGTCCGGGCGAGACTTCAAACGATCTTACTAGGTTCTTTCTCCTAATCCTCTTACAGTATACCACTCTTCACTTTTGGGACGTTTTATCTTGAAAACCATTTTTGGAGTGATCTCACACACAACCCTCCCTTTCTTACGACTCAAACGCGTAGGTTTACTTGGTGGTATGCATGACACTGTTGTACGCCTCCCACCTTTGGTAGTACGGAAACCCCGACAAAAAGTCCGTTCCCTGGTCCTGGTGACTAGGGCAATTCTCCTTCTCTTCACTTACCGCGGTACATAGCACTCTAAAACTCGACTGTTGGAGGGAAGGTAGTCGTGCCCGTTAACTTTTACTTTGCACGACCCAGGAAAGCGGGTACTGTTTAGTTAGGGTTTGTGTGGCGGGCCGTTGCTTCCCTACCCGAAACGCCATTCTTCGCTAAGTTCCAGACCCTCACCGGATCGGTCCAGGAGGTCTAGGAGTTGGGGTATCTTTCTAGAAACCTCGCCAACTTTCATGGGCACCAGAACGGGGTCGTGTCGGGGGGGTTTTGTAGTGACGAGATCTCCTCTAGGACGTCCTTCCTTAACCGGTTTTACGGTCGTTGTACACACTTTTGGAACACTTCTGAATGTCTTTGTAAACTGAGACAGTACACGGTTGTTTCCCATATGTCCTGACGAGCTTTTATCTTATAACACTATTTCAAGAAAATAACAAGACCATTACGTAATTTGTTGGTTTTTACAGGTATGTAAGGACCTAAGTAATGTTTAGTGGACTTTATAACGTTCGGAAAATAATAAAAGTGTATCAACGGTACCGTATGTCGTTCTTCTTGGAGTTTTTAGCGTAGAGTTTTTAATCTATAAGGTTCTGGCTTCCATTTTTTTTTCTAAATATTTGTCCGTTTTTGTTAGGTTGAAACGTTTACAGGTAATTACGGTGGTCATACACCCAAAACCCTTTAGGGAAAACGTGCCTGAATGACCGTAGTTACGCCGACACCGTACCTCCGTTAGTCGGACACGGTAACGACTCCACAATACTACGGGGTGTGCCTACGAAGTATCGCCCGGAACGATGCGAGAGTACATGCGTACAACCCAGAAAAGCCCCACAGAGAAAGTCAAGAGAAGTGTTATGGGGCTGGTTAAAAGTAGATACCCCAAGTCCAGTCCCCCTTTAAACGTCCGAGTTACGTCCTGGTCATTACGGGTACAGTCATTGTGGTCAATGACGCACCAAAAACCGTTGACGACCCGGTCCACGGTTCTAGGTACGGACCTTTTTACTTAAGGGGCAGGGTAGAGGTAGTCTCGAAAAGGAGTCGTCGCTTCGACATCACGATCGATTTAGAGAACCTATGTCGTCTACGTAAATGAGAACCCGATACTACTTTTGTTTCACCGGGTTGGTGGTCGGTCGGACTGTACCCGAGGGTTTCGTACGGCGACCTGACCGACCCGTTGAAGTGTGACGCTAAAGGTTCGGTTTGAACCAAAAACGAGGAGGGCGAAAGAGGTTGGGAGACCTCTTTTGACCGCGGTTTTATATTTTTTACTGTAAGTAGTTGAAAGCGCATCCTGAATTCTGTTGTTACGTTGCAGGTCACGGAAGAAAAGGGAATCGGTTTGTTGTTCTTGTTGCGGAGAATGTATATACTCAGGTTCACCCTGTTTTATCTCTCTCTATTTTTCTTCTTTATGCCGTAACATTGGTGTATAAGTTCTGAAAAACTATGGACCTGTTGTTGACTGTTCTTGAGGGGGTTGACTTTGTCACCAATTCCGACCGGGTCCCAGGTAGAGTTTTTTAAGTTGTTTGTTGTTTTGTTGTCTTAAAACTTTTTTTAAACTTGTTCGTCAGGTACACTTGTCGAACGGAGAAACCTCTTTTAAAGAGAAAACACTAGCAATGGAGGCACCTACCTCCCACACGTTTACTGCAGAGCCCTGTTCGTCAGTTAGTCGTCAGAAGGGGTATGAACACTAAATCCAAAATGAACTTGTTCCGACTCACAAAAAGGTTCCGAGTCCTTTGGGAACGTCCAACAAAGCTCAATTAATCTGCTAAGTTCCACTTAAGCAACTTGGGGATGATCATATAGAAAAAGTACTATTAAGATTATAATCTCTATCCTATAAACTTTCAAAAGAATTCGCATTACCGCAGTTAGTCGTTATAATTTTATTATTTTCGCGAACCGTATAAAGTCAACTAACATCACTTAGGTCTTACATATGTAAAAAAAAAAAAAATTTAGACGGTAATGGTCTTTTATATTCTTGAAATAGTTTATAAGGATTAAAAGTGACTCTGGTCAGGACAATTGTTTAATAACTCTACTTGAAATACAATAACTGGTTAGAATAAAATGGTGGTATTTAACTTTATTTCAGAAATTTTTTAGTCTGTTACACTAAAAGACCTAAAAAAAAAGGGAGTAAAACGGGGAAGTATTTAACTCCATATGATCCTACTTTTAACGTTCCGGGAGAGAGGAAAATTTCACCCTCTTGAACGGTGTTCAACCCACGATGATTATTGAAAAAACGGCGTGACATAACCCCCCTACCCTCCTACCTACTTTCCACTAAATAAATTGATTTAGCCTAACTTTACTAACCGACCTTAAACTTTATACGACGTGTTTATAGTCTGAAAAAAAAATATTTATTTTACTTCAGTCCCTTGATTGCTTCGGGAGTGGGGTTGCTGTTTAAGTTCACCCAACGGAGACAAGAAGACTACTTCTTTTGTCTCGTCAGTTTGACACAAAAACGAAATTAGAGACAACTGGTTTATACACCTCTAATCCAAACTTATCTATATAGTTAATCCCTTCCTCACAAAATAGTTGGTCCTATGTGTTAAGGGATGTCAGTACAAACAGGACATCACAGATTTTTTCTCTAGTACGACAGGGGTGTTTTAGCAAACCAGGATAGGTTCACTGTTGATTCGGCTGGGTTTACTCGCAACCCCAAGTCCCCTTTAGTATGTTTCAGTAAAGACTTACGATAATACACCAGGCTCTTAATTTATATAAAAAACTAATTTGCTATGTGACATATTTTAACCAATTCGGGAAAATAGGTTTCGCTGAAGATGTATGAGTTATGACACCTTGTTAGAGGTGTCCCCGTTAAAACCCCACTGTCACCAGGGAAACGGGTCCCTGTGTGTGTGATGTACGCTGAACGGGTCACCCCATGGGACCCCTTGGAGGGTACCTTAAGCTTGTGGTTGGGTTGATCAGTGCGCGGTGGTGCGGAGGGTTTCTATTCTACTATAACAAGCCGGTACGTAGACATGTTTTTGTTATCATTAGCGGGAAACTGAGGCTTTTTTCTTATAGTGCACACTTCCCCGTTCTGGTGGTTTGATTTGGAATAGTTTGTGTTAGTTTTGATACCCAACGTGAAAAAACTTTTGTGTGTGTGTGTGTGTGGTAGTGTGTGGGTCGCAGTGGTTTGTGTGTTACAGGTGTCTTTTATACTGATAACGAGTTCAAACAGGTGCCATTAATACAGTTAACAAGTGGAGGACAGAGGGGGCTCTTAAAGAAGAAGTTACAGGTCTGTGAGAGCCAGAAATCTTGTTTGTTTGTAGGTGACCAAATACTTATTTTCCACCATAATTTGCAAATAATTTCTTTAAAAATCAGACAATGTGATTTTCCGGATTTTTTTTCCCCCTCATTTTGTCTCTCATAGTTGAGGTATACCTAGGATTACAGGCCTCTCTCATCTTTTTAAGTGGGAGAACTTGCACAATTGGTGGCTGACTAAATACTTTTTTGCCCCACTGTATATGCTGGATTTTTCTCACATGACCTTCATCATTGGCTGTAGTTTTATGGTAAAGCATTAAAAGACAGATATACTTGATAGTTATCGTGAGATGTTCAGTATTTTCTTTCAGTCCGTTGCTTGTGCCCTTGTGATGGTAAACAGAGAAGCAGCCAGCATGGCCACAACCCTAAATCCCTCCTCCCTATCCTTTAAGCAGCGAGTTGACCATCTGTTCCCTATAACTCGCTGCTCAAAACACACACATACATACAGACACACACATATATTAATCACAGTCAGTTAATACCTGCCATTGGCTCTGCGCGTATGGCTTCAGCTTAATTCAGTCAGTCAGTCTGGATGCATTGTTTGAGGTTAAAAGAGGTGATGAGTGTGTTTTTGTCTCACATGGGTGTGTGTCTATGTGTGAAAAGAGGAGAGGTCCTGTGCATGTGTTTGTGCGCATCATGGTAAAGTTGCTGAGGCGACACATGGCATGAGAGGTTGGATAAGGGGCGACAGGAAATGACCAGGGGTGCAGGAGCCCTTTGTACTCCACCAACTACGCTAGTCCCTGATCCATTTCCTGTTTTCACCTTTTCTTCTGCTGTGGTCCTGCAGCTCATCCAGTTTGGTAGCAGAAGAGGATAACTATTATTTTTCTTCTTAACGCATTCTGATATTCACAATATGTTTGTATAATAATGATGCCTGTAAAGTAAAAAGGGTTGTTAAAGCTATGGATAATTCAATACGACATATTTATAGAAAGTAGAGGTTGCAATGGGCTTCACTCTTTAACAGACTGTTTGGTAGATTCAGCTCATCCAGCTGTGATGTGTTGAGTCCATCACATTGAGCATTGATCTTCTAGTCAAATTCAGAAAGTAAATCACTCAAAGGGATGCCTGTGTTTCATTATTATAAAGAGATGTAGATAAAGGAAACAAAAACTAAGACGACTTCTTAAAGGCCTGGTGAAAGTAAAATTGCCTAATATTTTCTGGTTCCCAACTTCCCTCTTCTCAAATTGTCTTTGTACATGATGGTCACCGAGATATTTTTTGGACTGTTAAGCAGAAGATTTGAAGACACAACCTCAGCTGTGTATAAACAAAACAGGCGTTTTCACGATGTTCTGACATTTTATAGATGAAAATATAAAATGATTTCCCAGTTATCGACGTATGCAGCATCAGCAATTTAATTATTCTTTAAATAATCCGTTTGGAACAGAGGCTCAGAACAAAACAACTTTTAAAAAGAGGGAGGGATTCTTAAGACACACATTTAGCTCTTTACAGTATAGACCAGGAGGAAATGCCTCCAAAACAACGTCTTTCTTTGTTAGTGGAAACTTAAGTAACATAGTGTGTTGCCATTACCTACCTAGTAGCTACCTTCATGAAAAGGACAGCCAATAGCCACAAGTTAATGCCCATTCTTTGACAATCAGGAGTTGGCGTAGAATTTGAAGAGGCGAGTTGATAGAACCCCTTTCTGTCAACTTGTCGTTCAACATAAAGACAAATGACAGCGTGACACACAACAACTCCTGGAATTCATTGAACATTTCATACTGATGACACACACTACTGCAATGCCATCAGGGTTAGAGATGATGAATACATCAGCTATAGCAACGCAGGCTTCATCTGTGGTTGACAGACTCGTTTTGGTTTGAATGAACACCAGCCCCTTTTTATAGATCTGCCTCATCAGGGCATCAAATGTGACACAAATCATTATTCCCTCAAAGCAACATTGAGCTTCATTCAATGATAGCCTTACAGAGCCTGCTTAATGTTCCACATAGTCAACGGCCCACCTGCAGTCCTCCACTGTGGCTTTTTGGGTTAAAGGCTTATTTTTGGGCGTTCTTAGACGCTGTGCATATGGCCCTAACCTCCACTTTGATTATATCCAATGCTGAATATAACAGTTATAATTGTTTAAGAGATAATGATGACAAGTAAAAGTATTTGTGCCTAACCTCTATCTACTGTATGGTTGCGGGTATTGTATGAACATTCCTATTGATTTGAGAATTCAAAAACAACTTTATTTTAATATTTTAGAAGTAGTTCGCTACATGCATAATACAGAACTGTCTAAATGCAGATGAAAGCGTAGAAATTGCAGAGCAGCAGAGTTTTTTTCTGTCACTTTTCTCTCTCTCTCTGTGGCCTCTCCTCACCCCGTGATGCCCCTCCACTGTGTATTATAGAGAGTACTAGTGAATTGCGTGATTGTGTCTTCAGTAAAGAGTGTGGCAGCTGCTGTTCTCTGCGTTGGCAAAGGCTTAAGTGTGTGCTTGGGTGTGTGTTTTTGTGTTAATGGTAATCCTGTAGATCCCGTTGACTTATGCTTTATCCTTTATGAGTATGCATGTCGGGGCTCCTGCTAAAGAAAAATGTGGCCCTTTACATTACATAATAGCACATCGACTCTGTCATAATCTGACATGTTTCGTAATCTGGCAGACTGCAGAAGGTTTGATTCAACAGTTGGTAGAAGTCTGTTTTTGTTGCAGTGTCGGATAAGTCCTGCTATGCTGGATGTGTTTATTTTGTTGGATCTATTTGTGTGGAATCTGGATGCAGTGTTATTTTAGAAACAAGTGATATTTCTCCCATACTTAAATCCTCAGGGTATTAATCAATCTTTTGTCTTCTGCTTTACAGTGGTAATGTCTTGACTCGGTGGTCTCTCCAGCCCAGTAAAGGACGAGCCTGTGCAGAGTTGCTGCTAATGGGAACTCCTGCTCCACCATGAGTGCTCGTGATGGCGTCGGGGGCATGGGCACCCTGGGCCGGCGGCCGCGCTTCGAGAACTCAGAGTTCACCGTGCGCATCTACCCTGGCTCCCTGGCCGAGGGCACCATCTACTGCCCGATCAGCGCCCGCAAGACCACCACAGCAGCTGAGGCCATCGAACGAGTCATTGAGCGCCTGCAGCTGGACCGCACCAGGTGTTATGTTCTGGCTGAAGTGAAGGAATTTGGCGGGGAAGAATGGATTCTCAACCCCAGCGACTGCCCCGTGCAGCGGATGATGCTCTGGCCCCGAGTGGCACTAGAGCACCGGCCACTGTCTGGCGGAGAAGATTACCGCTTTCTTCTCAGGCAGAAGAACCTGGATGGCTCGATTCACTATGGGGGCAGCCTCCAGATGTGGCTGCAGGTCACAGAGGAGCGCCGGCGCATGGTGGAACGTGGCCTGCTGCCACAGCCCGAGGCTCAGGGGGACCACGCAGATCTTTGCTGCCTGCCGGAGCTCAACGAGCGCTCGCTGCTGGACAACCTGCGCTCGCGCTTCCGCCAGGAAAAGATCTACACGCATGTCGGAAGCATTCTTATCGTCATTAACCCCTTCAAGTTCCTGCCCATCTACAACCCCAAGTATGTAAAGATGTATGACAACCACACGCTGGGAGATTTGGAGCCACATATTTACGCGGTGGCGGACGTGGCGTACCACGCCATGCTGCAGAAGGAGAGAAACCAGTGCATTGTTATATCTGGGGAGAGTGGATCTGGGAAGACGCAAAGCACAAACTTTCTCATCCATCATCTGACCGCTCTCAGCCAGAAGGGTTTTGCCAGTGGAGTGGAGCAGATCATCCTGGGGGCCGGGCCAGTACTAGAGGTAAGTGAAACATGAGCAATCTGGGATTCAATACAAACCTATATGTTGTTTGCTAATATGCTCTGCTGTCAACAAAGCTGGGAGACTTGGCCTCGAGTCCAACCCAAGTTAAACAAATAATGACTTGAGACCTGAGTTATGTGAGACTTCTTGACTGATTGACTCCATAAAAATTAGACCTTACTTAAAAGGAAAAACATTTGTGTCAAGTCTTAGTTTTTCCTCAACTTAACCAAGTGTTAAAGGGACAGAGTATCAACTCCTGTGCGGATTGTAAAGCCCTTTGAGAGAATTTTTTTTAATTTGTGATCTTGGTATAAATTAAATTGACTTGACTTGGGACTGGATTTTGAGTGATCATGTCAGCAGATTAGTTGCCACACCTTATTAAGAAGCTTTCATTACCTAACCCTTGTGTGGTGTTCATATAATGATAATCCTTATTTATTATAGCGCTTTATCAATGACTCTCAAAGCGCTTTACAAATACACATTACACATACAGATCATACATACAGTGGGGCAAAAAAGTATTTAGTCAGCCACCAATTGTGCAAGTTCTCCCACTTAAAAAGATGAGAGAGGCCTGTATTTTTCATCCTAGGTATACCTCAACTATGAGAGACAAAATGAAGAAAAAAGCAAATTCCAGAATCACATTCTTGCTGATTTTTAAAAAGGATATAGTTGAGGTATACCTAGGATGAAAAATACAGGCCTCTCTCATCTTTTTAAGTGGGAGAACTTGCACAATTGGTGGCTGACTAAATACTTTTTTGCCCCACTGTATGTATGATCTGTATGTGTAATGTGTATTTGTAAAGCGCTTTGAGAGTCATTGATAAAGCGCTATAATAAATAAGGATTATCATTATATGAACACCACACAAGGGTTAGGTAATGAAAGCTTCTTAATAAGGTGTGGCAACTAATCTGCTGACATGATCACTCAAAATCCAGTCCCAAGTCAAGTCAATTTAATTTATACCAAGATCACAAATTAAAAAAAATTCTCTCAAAGGGCTTTACAATCCGCACAGGAGTTGATACTCTGTCCCTTTAACACTTGGTTAAGTTGAGGAAAAACTAAGACTTGACACAAATGTTTTTCCTTTTAAGTAAGGTCTAATTTTTATGGAGTCAATCAGTCAAGAAGTCTCACATAACTCAGGTCTCAAGTCATTATTTGTTTAACTTGGGTTGGACTCGAGGCCAAGTCTCCCAGCTTTGTTGACAGCAGAGCATATTAGCAAACAACATATAGGTTTGTATTGAATCCCAGATTGCTCATGTTTCACTTACCTCTAGTACTGGCCCGGCCCCCAGGATGATCTGCTCCACTCCACTGGCAAAACCCTTCTGGCTGAGAGCGGTCAGATGATGGATGAGAAAGTTTGTGCTTTGCGTCTTCCCAGATCCACTCTCCCCAGATATAACAATGCACTGGTTTCTCTCCTTCTGCAGCATGGCGTGGTACGCCACGTCCGCCACCGCGTAAATATGTGGCTCCAAATCTCCCAGCGTGTGGTTGTCATACATCTTTACATACTTGGGGTTGTAGATGGGCAGGAACTTGAAGGGGTTAATGACGATAAGAATGCTTCCGACATGCGTGTAGATCTTTTCCTGGCGGAAGCGCGAGCGCAGGTTGTCCAGCAGCGAGCGCTCGTTGAGAGCTCAACGAGCGCTCGCTGCTGGACAACCTGCGCTCGCGCTTCCGCCAGGAAAAGATCTACACGCATGTCGGAAGCATTCTTATCGTCATTAACCCCTTCAANCTTATGACCAAATACTTATTTTCCACCATAATTTGCAAATAAATTCTTTAAAAATCAGACGATGTGATTTTCTGGATTTCTTTTTCTCATTTTGTCTCTCATAGTTGAGGTATACCTAGGATGAAAAATACAGGCCTCTCATCTTTTTAAGTGGGAGAACTTGCACAATTGGTGGCTGACTAAATACTTTTTGCCCACTGTATATATACTTTTAAAATGATGCCTCTTATAAGGATCATTTATTGCAATTATTGATGCAAGCATGTTGACAGACTACTTCATCTTAAAGTATTGGCACCTGTAAGGGAAACTTCTGGTTCACAGAGAGTAATCAACATATATAGAAGATAGCCTAAACAGCTGGGAACACTGAGTGACTTGCGTCTGACACTTATGGCCTCGAAGATTTCACACCTTGGAGTCCACAAACACCGAGAAGGAAGTGTCCCAGTGTAACCACAACAATAAACCATCTGTG
>NW_011369945.1:1072339-1144129 GCF_000735185.1 Notothenia coriiceps
AGGAAAGCTCATTTTGGCCGCGGCAGGAAACTGATTTGACAACATAATACTCGATGTTCACGATGTGGTCATTCACGACATCGCATGTAGTGCAATCCACGATGTATCGTGTAAACTCGATATATCAACCAGACGAGCCTGGACACGTACTGGCTTAAGCAGGGGGACACGTCTGGCACTGCAGGATTTGAGTCCCTGGCGGCGTAGTGTGTTACTGATGGTAGCCTTTGTTACTTTGGTCCCAGCTCTCTGCAGGTCATTGACTAAGTCCCCCCGTGTGGTTCTGGGATTTTTGCTCACCGTTCTTGTGATCATTTTGACCCCACGGGGTGAGATCTTGCGTGGAGCCCCAGATCGAGGGAGATTATCAGTAGTCTTGTTTGTCTTCCATTTTCTAATTATTGCTCCCACAGTTAATTTCTTCACACCAAGCTGCTTACCTATTGCAGATTCAGTCTTCCCAGCCTGGTGCAGGTCTACAATTTTGTTTCTGGTGTCCTTTGACAGCTCTTTGGTCTTGGCCATAGTGGAGTTTGGAGTGTGACTGTTTGAGGTTGTGGACAGGTGTCTTTTATACTGATAACGAGTTCAAACAGGTGCCATTAATACAGTTAACAAGTGGAGGACAGAGGAGGCTCTTAAAGAAGAAGTTACAGGTCTGTGAGAGCCAGAAATCTTGTTTGTTTGTAGGTGACCAAATACTTATTTTCCACCATAATTTGCAAATAAATTCTTTAAAAATCAGACAATGTGATTTTCTGGATTTTTTTTTATTTCTCATTTTGTCTCTCATAGTTGAGGTATATAAAATTACAGGCCTCTCATCTTTTTAAGTGGGAGAACTTGCACAATTGGTGGCTGACTAAATACTTTTTTGCCCCACTACATTGGTCATCTACTGTGAACAATACTCACAGCAGCAATTTCAGGTGAAGTGTCTTGCCTAAGGACACATATTTGTGTTACTCAGCCTTTTTGGGTTTCAATTCAACACAATCAAACTATTTTATGTTAAAATACTCAACAGATGTTTACTTCATCTCAATTACAAGCAATATATATATATTTTTTTTAACTAGCTGATGCTCAATCTCATTCTCTTCTTCAAAGTCACTGTCAGACTCAGAATTCTCAGAAATGTGATCCTCACATTCTGAAACCTCTTCCTCTTCATCATCATCAAATGGTTCTCTCTCTTCCAAAATCATTTGTAAGGCCCTCTGAGCAGAGAATATTTTGGCCATCTTGATCAGTGGTGATAAGGACCCAAACTGGCGAAGCTTTATTTATTCTGTCCCCCCCCCCCCAAATTTGCAGCTGGGATAGTGTGAAAAAAATTAAGATTGGTTCCCGCAAGACATAATGCGGGAATATGAGAGCAGACAGGTGTCAGTACTTGAATTTATCAACAATGTTGCAACTTTGTGTGGGAATGGCAGGGGCCGAAACACAAACGTCTCACACACATACATACGCACACACATACATACGCGCAAACACACGCACACGCACAAACACACGCACACACACAGTGTGACTGTGAAAAAATAATTTATGATATCATTATTTTTTTGATAAATAATGAAAATGGGTCCCACAGACCCGAACACCATACAAGGGTTAAAAAAGGTCTGCTCAAGACTTCATTACCCAGATCCTGTCTCAGATCTCTCTGCAGGCTTTTAGTTTCAAGTTGGCAGGAACAAATTGGATTAATACTTGTCTTGAATGACTGGAGACATGACTTTGATTCACATTAAAACATAGTACACATTAGTTTAACCATAACACAAAGGTGAAGTATTACGTGTTGATACATTTATGTTACATCAATGTGTGTGAACCGTAGTGTTGTCCTGTATGAATCGATTGATTCCTTCCACCATACTCAACGTGACTCGCTGTGAATGTATTTCCGTGTGGCTTTTAACATCAGTTACACAATACTGCCACAACTGTCTCTATGGTTGACCCCGAGTTGTGTCCCCATACAGAGGTTTCAGTCCAGCTGTGTGGGGATTATGTAGCACACACAGAGGATCTCTCTATCTCCAACTGCCAGTGCTGGCTCAGTGGTTACAGTTGTGGATTCTTGTTTTTGTGATTACAGTCTTTATTTTTGATGCACAGTGGTCAGGTTGTCTCAAGGTAGACCCTGTAGAGGCCCAGTCAAAGGTTGTGAAGGAAACTGGTTGTTTTCATATCACTCAAAACATTCCTCTCATATTCTTTTGCCTCTTCAGGGACCTGTCACTTTAAGGCAAGGCAGTCAAGAGTCTTTGACAAGTTCACAACCACACATTGTTTTCTCATTTGTCTTTTCACCATCAACTGCATTCCTGACCATTGCATGCACAATGCTTCCAGTGTACAGTGTTGTAATTCATAAGGGTTTGTATCATTCACTGTCAAGTCAACTGACCACCTGCTGTTTGCACTTGTTTAACTCACCAAGAACAGGGCAGGATCACAGAAGTGCATACATTCATTCTGATATTTATTATGGATATAAAACCAGCATTAACAATTGTGTTCATTATCTAACAGCCAAAAAATGAATAATATTTGACTTAAGGGCAACTCAAGTTTTGTCTGATTTAAATTGTTACTATCGCAGTCCAAAATCTGATTTATTTATTTAATTTCCTCCCCATGTAAAGAAATAAAAAGGCTCCCAATTTCCTCTGCATCAGTGTCAAGTTGAAGCTGGCAGCTTAGTAAGAAGCCAAGTTCAAAGTTAACTGGCATGAAAGCACCCTTTGCAACAAGTAGCTCTACACTGCGATTTATTGCCTTCGGTTTAGCAAACACAGTTCTCAGGAATGCCATTCATCGGTGTGACTCCCGGGTTAATGAGTAAGCATATTGGGTTAATCCTCAATGGAGCAACACGAGTGAGTAGTTTTGAGTGCAGAGGAGCAGCCTTTAATTGTTTGCACAGTAAGATTGCGTATCTGCCCGCTGGTGATTAATGCCAAGACTGGAGCTGCGGTGCTACTGAAGATCGAGATAGAGCAAAGGAGAGGAAGAACAGCAGCCAGAATTACCTCATAGGAACAATTCATCTTCATTTCCTTGTAGCTCTTCATTCAGGAAAGTCGACAAGCAGCACAGGAGGAATGACACGCGTCATTTTCAATACATTCTGTTGATTGGTTCTCCTTCTGTAATTGTATGTGGTTGTATTTCCTCACAGAGATTGATGCCCTAGTGGCAGTAGAAAGTAGAGAGTTGAACTGGAGTTAATGTTCTCAAATTCTAACGTACAGAGCTTTCAATTTAACCTTGAACTCTGACATGGGCCATTGGTTTTCAAGAGCTCTGCTTCAGTTGGCTTGAAGAGGAACTTTGATGCTCAACATCAAAGTTGTAGGTGTTTGGGGGAAGAATGTGAAAAAAGTGGATTAAAGCTATTTGTGGCGTCAGAAAGATTCAGGTTCAATATGTTAAGATTCTAGCTTAATGTCAGTGATTTGGTGTTTGATTTAGATTAGAGATGTACAACACGTTTTCTTACATGTTTGTGACTCGGTCAGGTTAACATCCAGAAATGTCTGATATCGAAAACCAGGATAGTGTTGAGCCATCCCCCTAAAGTCAACAATCCTTTAGCATAGCAGACAGCCGTTTCCTGTTGACTCAGTCGCAGGGCAAGCTCAGCCCAAAGCCTAAAGCGTAGAGAGAGAGGGTTTTTTTTAAACTCCTGATGTAGGATATCACTTACTGTACAAGAGGTTTTGGTCTTTCTGTAAACCAGCAAACAGCTGCTACTGTTACTTGTTAAGATCCTGACACGCTCTGTCGCTCAAGTGCTTCAATTAATAAAGCTCAGCTTAAAGGAGATGAAAACATAAACCATTGTTTTTATTCCAAATGAAGGAAATCAGAGATGTGGAAGACATCAATTGTGGGTCAGAGATTGAAGGGGAAAAGACAGATTTGACTGATCCTTCAACACCTTTGGACTTCAATTGACCTCGCACAATGAAGACGAGTACAAACATTTGTGAAATACGACAAATACTTCACCTGATGTTGGTTCAGTGCTTATCTGCTGTCTGTCATTCCTAAAGTTGTTTTCCTTCTTGCGCAATATATGACTCCAATTGACATTAAGCTTTACATTCCTGTGACTGCGTACAGTACTTGCACATTGGAATTTATGGTGTGAAATAGTTCGGCTCTTTTTTGTCTCCATGCCAACATCAAACATTATATACAGGAAGTTTTGAATAACACAAAAAAATGCAGTAACAATGTATATAGAAACTCTTTCACCCAATCCATAACCTTGTGTGGTTATATTTTTATTTAACAACACTGACTTTTACTGTAGTGCAATGGATAATAGACGACTTTGAAGGAAGGCTTCGCAGCATTGCTTCTGTAGCATTAGAGGTGTAAAAGCTGCTTGATTCTCTGCTTGATGTCCATTTGTTTTGACTGTGCTAATCAGTAATGTTGGGTCAGTGCAGATGTTTCATTTCATTTAATCGTTTATTTGGCAGGGACAATGCACAGTAATGAACGCTTAAAACATTCAAATGTGTCAAGCTTAACAGTGCCAGATTTAGCTTTGAGTTATGTCTTCGCTTCTTTGCAATATCTCTACAACGACCAAATATCTGCTGGATTAATGCATTTTTGATAAAAAAAGTTTTTATTTGTAGTTTTCTTGTGCTAGCTAGTCATCATCTAGTGTTTAACTACCACCCAGGCTTTGTATCCAGATGTTAGCCTGTTACATATTTTTGTTTCAGGTGGCTACCTGACATTTAGGAATGATTTTAAAGCACAGTCGGGGAATGAATGTCCAAAGTAGGTATAATAAAGAGAGATGTGCTTAAAATGGGGCGTCGGATTGAAGAATAGTTACCATAATGAAACTTTTTCAGCTTTACTGTCTACCAATGTTAGCTGTATATATACAGTATATCTACAGAATTGACTCAACAAATATGTAAAACCACCCAAAAACATTTGTTAAAAAGAATATTACAGCAACTTTATAATAATGTATTTTTATTGTTGAATAGAACACATCAATATTTAAATTCACAGCATTGCATGGTCTGAAGTGTCTGAACTTGGTTGTTGACACTGCTGAAAACAAAGACTGTTCACAGGAAATGTGGTCATTTGTTTTTACATGTGAGCCAAGTGGCATCTTAATATGAGCTCAGCTGTCTTCCCCCCCCCCCCCCATGGTTCTAAACAAACATAGTTAAAGAAGTAATCCACATTATCTATATATTATTTTGATAACCACTTAATGAAATGTACAGTATACAGATTTTATGCGTTTTCTTATACCATAGTTAACAAGATATTTTGGAGTTTAGGTAAACTACTTTACTATTGGTAAAACAAAAGCCACATAAAAGTATCGTACTTGGGCTTTGTGAAATGGCAAGGGGATTTCTTCCCATTTTATAGACATACAGTTTATCAATAAATAATTGATTAGCCTATAGTTAATTACAGCTCCATAACCAATATATGACATTGTTTTAGGCTACTTTTATTGCTTTGTTTGGCTCGTTTGATTAAGAGATTTACTGAATACTTGTAGTTGTTTCTTAGAAGTTCTCATCAGCCCCAGTAGGCGGCTGTTTACAATTAAAAAGCTGTAAGAAAGAGCTGTACCTGGACGCCTACTTTTTTTTTGGGCATACATTTTTGTTGTTGGCGACTGGCGTGCAAAACACAGCTTTATGGAGAGTTAATGTTCAACATGCATTGATCACGTGACCATAAACTGTGTCACACTAGAACAACTGTATAAGCCATTATGTTGGCTCTGTCAGTTTGTTTTTATTTTTCTAAACCCCGTTTAAGGTTTGTCTTCTTTAGAAAACAGCATCATAGCAGAGGAAACATGTCAGACATATTGCAATTCTTGTAGTTCTTTTTTAATGTACAACACATCTCAATGATTAATACCACATACTAGTTGTTTCCAGTGTTGTAGTCAAGTCACCAATTCACGAGTCCAAGTCACTCTCGAGTCACCACTCTTCGAGTCCGAGTCACCTAGGGAGAGTCGTAGTCGAGTCCGAGTCCAAGTCCGAGTCACCCAAGGAGTGTCCGAGTCGAGTCCGAGTCACCATTACCTGTGTTCGAGTCCAAGTCCGAGTCACCTAAGAAGAGTCCAAGTCCGAGTCACAAGTCTTCATGTATTAATCTTCGTGGGTATATGTGTTGAAATGTAACTGCTCCTCTACATTGCTTTTATCCTGTCATGTTATATTAATCTGTCGATTTAAATGCTGTGAAGCGAGTTTGG
Source organism: Notothenia coriiceps (assembly GCF_000735185.1). NCBI lineage: Eukaryota > Metazoa > Chordata > Actinopteri > Perciformes > Nototheniidae > Notothenia > Notothenia coriiceps. The sequence continues at coordinate 1,078,626 of NW_011369945.1, forward strand.
CTACAATTCTTGTAATAGGTGCTATTGTGGTGCCGAGAGATGGGAGNTGTTTTAGACCACTATCATCGAAAAGAGGAGGAAACGTCTCCTATAGGTAGGGTGAAATGTACCCACACGTTATAGTTCTACGGGACTAAATCTGTAACAGATACATATAAATAACGTGTCCCACACGGAATCCGACCGGGTGTTATTTTCCGATGAGACTTTTCACCGTAAAAAACGAAATAACCCCCAGACCCGCCAGGGCTTTTTGGTAAGTCATAGACCACCACTCCCCAAGGGGTTTGAGTGTAACCAAAGAGTTTATGTCGTAGAGACATATCATAACACATAAGTGGAGACAGGATTTGCCGAACCAAAACCTCGAGGACGGGGGGTGGGGGAGACACTCGGGTCACAAGACTTAACCAGTCGAGCGGGTGAGACAAGACTAATCAGGTGGGGTGGCAATTGTCGGTCTTGTGTCACTTAATTACACAATGTACCGCAACCAATCGTTGGTCTTTACTGTGGTAATTGGCTGTTTGTCTACTCTACGAACGCGACCCCAGACCCACGGCACAACGCGCTCTGTAACGCGCCCGAGGCGAAACGCGGAAAAACCTCCGAAACTTCCTGCCTGTAAACCCACTGCGGGACCTAATGTTTATAAGGTCAATCCACAATTTTAATAGTGTGGTATTTCTTACTTTTGTACACAATAAATATCGGGTTTCTCAGGGTGGAACTTTAACCTTCGTCTTTATATTTCGCATTTCCACCCTATAAACAAATAAAGAAACATCGAGACTGGATTCAACACCCGGGATGTACAAAAAAGTTGGTTAAAGGAAACTACATTCACATTTTTTGGTACATTCACCATGGTTATGGTTCATTCCGACAGGTTTCACTTACCACTGTCCCAATAAATAAAAGGGATCTGGAACCACACCCATTTAACTTGACATGTACTCCCTATACCTTTCGTCGGTTTTACATTGGAAAGGACATTATGACTGACCCACTTACTGGTACCAAACTTTGCGATTAAATTCCCAGTACTTTTGTCCTCAACTCCCTACGGTTGCCGACATCAGGTCGCAGAAATTTTACAGTTTTAAGTCCAATTACGAAAGAATTTTCGAGGTTATACATGTCTGATTCGAGTAACGTCATGATCCAAAAAAAAGGCGTTGTCATACATAAACGGTTGTTCACTTATAAAAGAGCCTCATATGCAGGAAAAATGTCAGAAATTTTCGTCGGAGAGAAGAACTTTACTAACAAAATTCACTACTTACTGTTGGCTAGACATTCCGACACGGTGAGAATCTCCTTGGATAAAACAAGGACAATTATATTATACTATGTAATTTGTTAAAGGATATTAAATTTTGTTTTTTATGTACTACAAACTTTCGGTTAGGTTTCTTTGTCATTAAGACCCCGTTTAAAACCCGGTTAAAAAAAAGTAAAACATTTTTATTGTCTGGTAGTTATAGGTGGTCCTTCACAGATGTGTCGCTCGATTAAAGTGTCTCTGGTATTTGTCTCGAAGAATTCTGGGGTTCGCGAGTTTGTTAATTTCTCGTTGATTAGTGGACTTTTATTTTGGTAGTATTGTCGGGATTAAACATCGAGTCGATCAAATTGGTGGAGGACTACTTGGTAATTCTCTATACTCATTGCCCCTTCGAAATTCCCTGACCTTTCACTCGCACCTCATTTAGAGGAACCCAAACCAACAGTTTAATTTCGGGTGTTCCTTTGAAAATAAAAATAAACAAAGTTACGGTCACTGTGAGCTGGCATTGTTACCAAACGTCCCCGGACGGTTCCGTTAATGTCCAGAGGTGTACGAATGTTGGACACAACACGGTGATGGTGTGCGCCGAGAGCCAGAGAGAAATTGATGATTACCTCATCCCCACTCGTGAACAATATGAGAGAAATGGTTATTTTGTGCATGTAGAAAATGTGTTAGATCTTTGAGTTCATCTCATGAAAAATGGGAGCAAAAACAAAAGTGTTGCGTTTATATTTTTGTTCAGTGTAGAATATATAGACAACATGGTGTCTGTTCTGCAGGAAGTTCAGTTTGAGATGTCAGTTTATTTTCTCTGGGAAGGGTTTGATACATCAACAACTAAATATTGCAGAAATGAAGCCTGATTCTTAAATTAGGGGTGCAACCAATCAGACTCAATTCGTCCAAGGAATACCATGTTTTAACCGTCTGCTCTCAACATGTCTTCTTAGTCTCAGTACACTTTAACTAGATTATGTGAAGTTATTTTACAGGAAATGCTTCAGGCGTCATTTTCTTTTCTTTGTAGCATGTTCAGTATATCTTCCATATGACAATCAAAGTACATTCTTTTTTTAAGCAGTTTGTGCTCGTTCCTTTTTTCTTTACAGTTGTTTTTATGGCTGCTCATACTGTATGTGTTTTATGTGTGAAGTGCAATTTCCTTTGCCTGTAACATTGAGGGGGGTTGGGCCTGTTTTTGAAGGGAGTGTAGCCCTATTAAAAGCAGGGAAATTAGTTTCTCTGTGGTATGTGTACTGCATAACATAGTCTGCCTCTCTGTGCCTTATCTGTGCAGTGCTATAATTAGCACCTTCTTTCACACATGCGATACAGGTAGACACCAATAAACCAATACACACACCCTTCTGTTTCTGTTTTACAAAATACTTCCAAAATGAAAAAGAGGTATTCAGGAAACAACTTACTCAGCTAGCAATAAAAGCAGCTAAGAACGTCAAACACTGCAAAGTTACCTGTAGGGTTTCAAATCATGTTACTTCATCAAGTTTTCTTAAGTACTTATGGTGTAATTGCCTTATTATCTAATGGTTGAAATGAAAACCAACAAAATCTACAAACTATTATTCGGAACAAGTTTAAATTGTCTGGCAACTTTTTGAAAAATATCGTATCTAGTTTTAGAGCTGTTCGGTGGACGCAGTAATTATAAACAAGTCAAATGAATATGGCCAAACAGGTCTTTAAAAAGTTTTGAAAGTGGTAAATGCAATAAGACACACTAATCCTTGTGTAATTCAAGAAGCATAATAGTGTCAATTATTTAATTAATTATGAACACACCCAGTGAAACTTCAGCTCTGCTAAGTGCCCCGATACACATTCCTGTTTGTCAACTTGGAATATTCTTATTTATATAAATAGTTATCCACACAATAAACCGTATTTAATTTAGTCTTCTTTTACATTATTTAATTTCATATTCTGTTCTTGTACATATCATATTCCATTCACATGTATATAGACTTTTTGCTCTACTTTTTATTTTGTATTTTATTATATTTGTTGGAGGAGCTCAGGTCAGAAGATTTTCATTGCCATTTCTACACTGTAGCTATGTGCATATGACCATAACACCTTTGAATAGAATTTAAGTGGCCTCTAGCTTTGCTGCATTTACCTTTTTTTATTAATCAAGGTTTATCAAATGAAGCATGTATACAACATTCCTGGCACATAAAGACATACAACATATTACATTATATATGGTATTATCATATATTAACATATTTACTTGTTTTTTGGACTTTGGCTTAAATAGTTGACCTTACAGAAAGGGTTTGTTCAGTCTCTTGTGAATTTCAGCTGAATGTTAAACTGTGTGCAGATGGAGTCAAAAGAAGATTATTATAATTACCATTTACCCCAATGAGGTCAGATCTGAGCTTCAGCTTTTAGCAACAATTGTTTGCAGACTCATTTCTATAACTGACACAAAGCAAATCGACACAGTAAGAAACCATCTTTGACATATAAACGGCAGCTACAAGTGGCTCCACATTTGCAAATGAACCCATAAAAACCGTGTAGACCAGACGTGAAAGTTCACAGTCCAGTGCCAACTCGCACGCCTTAGTATAACACGTGAAAATTCCTTGTAGTTAAAGGTACAATTAAGAGCCACCACAACATTATGAGCCATGCATACAAAAGCTTGGCCCTGATGACGCTGACACACAAACATGTGAGGCTTTTCAGAAAGATGACTTCACATCGTAGAAAGCTGACCAAACTTGATCCTTCACTGCTATGCAACAATGGCAGCCATTGAAGAGTCTGACTCACATGGTTCAACCTGTTTAATGTCACCAGCGACAAGAATGCAGAGTGTACTTGTCTCAATTTTTACATACATTAAAATTAATTAAAATGTATTTTATTCTCAGAAATCACATTCTCAGACCTACAAAAGCAATACAATGTGCAGTTGTTGGTTATAACACTTCACCAAGATGATTTGATGAAATACAGTTTAAAAATCAGTCTACCTTTTTAATGCACACTTTACAAAACCCACTGCATATAAAGAAAAAGGGAGCCTTCCTTATGTATTTCCTAAATACAACACACCATTGTTTCCATGTTTTGCTCAGGCTTCGGTTTTTTTTTTTAAGCCACTGATCCCAGTACAGATAAGTTCAAACAACTCGGATAACATGTGACCTAAGTTTAACTCAAAGCAAAAATGCATGTATTGTTTGTTTTACAAATCAGGTATTTGCTTTGTGGGATTTCCAGCTTTGTCAATATCTTAGTTGAGATTGAGCCTGTCCTGATCTGCTGAACAGATTCCTGTTCCGATTACTTGACAGCTATTCCTAATCTCTGAGCGTTCAGGTGATGTAACCAGAGCTGTTTCTGGTTCAGTTGTTCTTGGAGGGCTGAGATGAAGAAGAGGCCGCTGCAGGTCTCTTCCAGCTGTTCCCCCATTCTGCTTGTCACTTCCCTCCGGACACAAACCTCGAGCTTATCTACTTCAAACCCTTTTCTTTTGAATGTACCGTGCAGACACACATGCACAGTGCTCAGGTAAAATTACATAATGCTTCAAACATTTTCTCTTCTTCGTCCACTGTAGCTCTCCGGCTGTAGATTTGCTACTTGAAATAGTTTTCATTGCACAGTGTGTGTGTGTGTGTGTGTGTGTGTGTGTGTGTGTGTGTGTGTGTGTGTGTGTGTGTGTGTGTGTGTGTGTGTGTGTGTGTGTGTGTGTGTGTGTGTGTGTGGTCATCTTGTGTATCTCTTATGACCAGATGTGCTTTAATAAAGCAGAGTGTGAAAAAAGCACACATCTGGAAGAGAGCAGAAAACATGAGGGATGTCGCCCCCAGAGCAATAAGTCGCTGATGGAAAAATCATCCCAGCCGGCCATGTGCTGCTCTGAATGTCTTTCTGCTAGTTTGTCTTTTGAGTTGTTGCTGCCACGTTGACGAAAGTTAGATGGCAGGTGGCCACCTCTTCTGGACATGGACGTTTTATCAAAGATAATACTTGACTTTTGTACTCCTGATACATTATCACTGCAAGAAATAAAAAGCAAACCGTCAAAGCACCGTTATCATCATCCTTTATCTGTGTCACTCTATTAATGTCTTCCTCTGTTGGCCCATAGCGACAATAGCGGTCTGTCTATCTCCACTGGCCCATCCCACTGAGAAGATAAGTGTCACGGCTAAGAATACATCTTTGTGCTCTGTGGCCTGTTGGAGTGTGAATGACCCATTAACTATCCCGGACAAGGGCTCTGAAGAGGCGTTGTGGTGCCTTTTAGTAAGTGTGGAGATTATTCTTCCCTCCTATCGTAAAGCCTTTAACAGCCAGTGACTTCCAGACACCACTGCTTTGCTCAATTAACGCTGACCTTGGGATTAAATCATTAAAGGACAGGATAATGATAAGTACAGTAGCAACCTCTTCATAATGTATATAATGTGACATTTTCACAAGTTACCTTTGCTTGATAATTATATTACATTAATGTGGTTTTGAGGTAAAGTCAAGATAATTTGAAATATAGTTTCACAAATGGGTAACAATAATGGAAGAAGTGTGATCCCAACGTTGTCCTTGAAGATTCCAAAAAAGGCACAGTTCAGTGTTTTCAGGTCAATCAGCTGTAATATGAGCACCAAGGTTTGGTACACACATTTGGCACTACATTCCTCTTTAAATAGTCTGTTCTGATCAACTTCCCTATCCTCTACAAACGTGGAGATCATCTTTCTGTGGTCTTATCAATTCAATTCAAAGGAACTTTATTGGAATGAACATATACAAAACATAGTATTGCCAAAGCATGATGTACAAGGTGTTACAACAGCAAAATAATAATAAAGAAATAACATACATGCCACTGACAACTTGTCATGGCCACACATTGCACCCCTTAAGATAACATAAGAAAATATAAGATTTATTCATCCCTATAGGTGTCTTAGCAAAAGACATAGAAAATGCTATTTCTAGTTTGGATACAGATCCTGGTTCAGACTTCTGAGCCTTGTATTAAGTGGCTAACAGACCTTCACCTGGCTGATAAAGGGCTTCTACTTGGCTAATTTGCTATTTTTAAATAGACATGATGAAATGGACAAACCTGCACATGTGCTGCTTCTTACACAAAACCACCACCCGATGTAAACAAGACCGGTTTCAAAGTATTCAAAAAATGTGCTTAGCAACTTTTTTATGAGGGAGGAAATGAATTCAACATGCTTGTTAAGCCCTATGGTTAAGCCTCAAAGATACACACTGAATGTAAACTTGACTGTGTTTTTTTAAAAAGAAAACACCACAGGGTACCCCGACCTCTGACCTGTGATGTGTGCAGTGTATTCTGACTCGCTGCCGGATATAGACTGTGAATACAGGCCTGCCACCGGCTGTGTATTCAAGGGCAACGTTGCTGCATCCTGTGCAAAACATCCCCCAAACAATTGTGATTGGTATGGAGAAATGCAAAAGGACCCAGAGCGCTTCCCCCTGTACCGTAATGATATTGTGTGGAGCCAGACTTTTCTCCAGCGCCAGCTGACACAGCGCTGTGGAAATAAGTCTGGCTATGTGAGACTAAGTACAGTGTGGTAATTTGCTTGTAGCTTACTTAGCACTACATTCAAGTGAGCTGAGGTCAACAAATGGGGCCGGACAGTTCTGGATTGGATTAGATAATAAACCACTTAATTCCAGCCAATGTATAACAAAACATGTGTTTGTATTTTGGCGGTTAAAAAGACTGATAAATATGCTTTTTGGGGGCTGGTTTAACCCATCTTTGTGTAGTGTACACCAGGGAGCTGGAGGGGACGGACATTCCAGGGCTGGCATGGGATGGACAGAGCGCCAATGTTTGTCTCTCAGATGTAACTGATTGGATTGACCTCCTTTCTGTTCCGACCACGTGGCGTAGCTTTAGTGTATTGATTGTGCTAAGTCATTCCCTTCACCTAGCTGCATTGTTTGGCCTTGGTGTTAGCCTAGCTCCGGCCACTTAATGCTTGGCATGTGGCCTACATATGGGCGAGTTGCTGATAAGACCACCTGTTCCGACTTTGCTCCACCATGGTTAACTGTGTTGAGGCCGGAGCTTTACGAACATGACCTGGGTGTCGGCTAATGACAGAGAGGTCACAACATGCACACATATATATACACTCTCTCACACACATAACATTTCCTCTGTCAGCTGAAGTTAGAGGTTAACTGAGGCTTACTGTGTGCATGTTCAGTATTTGTCATAGCACGAGAAAGCTTTCAAAATTGTGATTACCAAAGCTGTAAACTATTATAGCTAACAGTCTGTGTGATGAGCGGTAGTGCAAGTGTAGTTCTTTAAGGATTTTTATCAAATAAATACAAGTGGAATGTGTGAGTAAACCTGTGTGTGAAGGACATAAGGATAAGGATACAAGGACTTGATAGAGTGGATACAGTAAAATTGGGCCACTAAATATAATGAGTTAAAAAAATTATACGAGGAAGATCATATGCCATAAAAAGTGCTGTATAAAAGAACATTAAAACGTGCAATAAAAAGTAGGGGGAAAAAGAACAAAGAAAACATACATATGACAGTAATTAACATCAGTATTAAAACACAGCATTTGAGACATGATAAGAGATTAAAGGCTACAAATCCTGGATTTAAAAACAGATATGGAAGCAGTACAGCTTTAGGCCCTAGCCACACGGAGACGGTAACAAAAACGAGCCAAATTCGATATCAAAAAAGTCTTCCGTCCACACACAATCAGCACCAGAAACGGGTCAGTCCACACGAGACCGCTCGACCCGCTGGAGACGCTGTAGTACATATGCCGGGCCTGTAAGTGCCGCTGTACTTCTGCCACGAAATACACCAAAAGTAGCGAAGAAGACTTCCCGTGCATGCATGGTTGCCCTTCTGTTTATTCTCCGCGGTGGATTTAGTAGCAGAGGTGGGGAGAGGCAGGGCTCTGGCTCTTTTTCTCCCTCCCTGAGGCAAGCGTTTGCTCCTGCTGTAAATCTCCCCGGTAGCCCACCAGCAGATGAAAAACACCCGCCTCTTCCAAGGAACGAGGGGACCGTGTGTGGCAGAGTTTCAGATAGATTTGTTTTTGCCGGTCAACATGTCCGTTAAAGTTTAAATCTTCCGGAAAAAATTATAAAAGTGCCGGTCAAAGGTCTTCTTTGTTATTTATTGAGCTTTAAAACAAATGAATAACGACTATATAATAATAATAATAATAATAATAATAATAATAATAATATAAGAATAATACACAGTCTCTCTTTTCTTCCCCCTCTCCTGACAGCCCGTCAGTATTTTCGTTATCAGGAAATGATCGTATAGGGCGTAAACACGGAGCCGTTTGACCCCCCAGAGCGTTGCGTCCGCAGATCTACCCACCTTGGGACCCGTTATCGTTATCTACGTTTCCCTGTCAGCCTCATGTGGCCGAACAGTCTATATGATAGAGAATGTAGCGGAAACGACCCGTTTCGTCTCCGTGTGGCTAGGGCATTAATCTAGGGCAACTGGTTCCACAGTTGTTGAACATTGACTGTAAAGGCCATCTCCCCTTTTTCGGTTTTATCGTCACTGTCGGACATTCAAAAGAGTTAAAAAAAATCACAGAGATTCAACAAAGCCCAACCCAAAAAAGGCAAATAATGCTGCATTCAAATGTTTTCTTCTAAAGTATGTTTCCTTCTTTAGCTTCACAGCTGTTGCTTTCTGGTATTTCTCGATGAACAGATAAATATTGATGATCTCCATTACCAAGTGCACAAGCAGCTTAAACTCAAACAGTGCTGACAGTGTCGGGTACACAGCTCAGATTTATTATGAGAAAAAAATGTCTAGATGGAGAGATACTCGAAAGCAAGGCCAAGTCCTCAAAATGAAGGCAAATATTTACAAACCTATCTCAACAAGTTAAATGTTAACTGTCACCCTCCAATGAATTTATTTTAAAGCTAGCATGAATATATTTGAATGTGCTGTAAGATAAGCGATTAGGAATGCTACAGGATTGGATTCCTTCATCTATTAAGTCTGCTCGTGATTTGTAACTTTAAAACCTGCTTTAATCGTCTAGCTCTGTGGAATTTAATAGCTGTTACATGAAGAACATGATCATTAAAACGCATTTAAATATCCCAAGCAAATCATGTTTGTTACTAATTTCCCACCCAGCCGGTTCTACTATCCTAAAGGCCCGTACACACCAATACAACAAAGAACTGACACAGACGGACCCCGACTGTTGTGTCGCCTCGCGTCTCTGCGTCTTTACCATGTGTCGCACTGGAACACACCGCAAAGACTTCAGCCGACGGCCAAGAAGCACGTACGAACTGCACATGCGTGGAGTGGCAATAACTCTCCTTACCAGCAGGCGGCGGTAGTGTGTATTCGTCATTCAAAAGAGGCAACAACCGGAAGACAGACTGCGTGATATAAACAAACAACAAATAGCGTGTGCGTTCCATTTTCACGCTAGAACGAGAAGCTCATGGGGCTTTCCCGAACCTGTGTCGAGAGCTGGAGTTAAATTAAATCTCAGATTTGCCTTCTTAATAGTTTGTTTGGGTCCCTCACTTCCGTTTCACTTCTCATGCACTGATTCGCTAGCTGAACAGCCAATGAATCGGCGGGCAGTCGGCCGAAAAGGCGCCGGCTCGGCTGAAAAGACCCGACAGTGCGGGACATACCAATCTGAGTAGGGCGTGTCGACGCTCATCGTCGGCCTGACGCCCACCGACGCCGATAATCGGCCTGGTGTGTCCGTGCCTTAACAATGGATCCCTCACTTCACTGTGCTGTGGGAGGCTGTGGACTAGTGCGTTGGTGTTCAGATCAGGGGGGCACAGGTTCAAACCCCACTGCAGTCAGCATGTCGTTGTGTCCTTGGGCAAGACACTTCACCCCAAATTGCTCCTGTGGGGATTGTCCACAGTATTGAGTATGTAAGTCGCTTTGGATAAAAGCGTCTAACAAGCGACACTGTCCACAAATTATTTGAACTTAGGAAGATGACTGACACCTGTACACTCATAGACATTAGTTCATTCAAAGTCCGTGGAAAGCGTATCACGTGTCTCCCATTGTTTTACGAATTTTACATAACACAACAACTCTTTTATGGTATTTGAGCATTACTGTAAGAGGAAGCGCGAAGATACTTGCGCAACTAGTATTACCACCATAAGAGTGAGCGTTTGAAATCCCTCGTTTACTAGTAGTTACGTAACTACAGACCAAATATTAAACATGTCAGAATGGGTCGAGATACACGAGTCTTTATACCATGGGAGAGCGGTTCCCCATTATGAGAAAAAAGTGGGTCATGGGTGTGAGTTGGAAGTGTGGTTAATTTGTGACCTTTGCGTGAGTCAGTGGTGCCAGGTCGACGCATTTTTTACCGGTGCCCGTAATGTGACGCGTCAGTCTCTCCTAATGAGGAGGCGTCTTTGTATGTGGGAGGAGATGAGATGAGCGTCAGAGGGAGCGTGGTTGTGAAGTCGAGAGTGCGAATAATGTCTGTCAGTGACGAGGCGACCGGAGTCGAGAGGGTCAGAGAGAGTCTAATAGTGTCTCGCAGACTTACGTGTGTCGGTACTAAAAGTCGTANCCATTGAAATCAGGACAGCAGAAAGCCTACACATCTTCCGGCGCAGACTGAGAACTCATCTCTTTCGACTCCACTTCGAGCGATAGAATTATTAACAAAGCACTTATATACTAACAAAGGACTGGCTTATCTAAAGCCAGTTGAGTAGCACTTGAAATGTTTTAGCTCTATGAAACCTGATGTACTTATATGATTCTGTTTTCTTCAAGTTTGTATTTTGTAGGTCAAATGCACTTATTTTAAGTCGTTTGGATAAAAGCGTCAGCTAAATGCAATGTAATGTAATGTAAAAACCATGAATCAATGCTTTGATAAGTCTGCAGACAGACGGCAGGCGAAAAACCTTTTAAAATGCGTGTTTTCTAAATGGAGATCGGCTAAGCTAACTGGGAGGCTGTGGCGCAGTGGACAAGTGCGTTGGTGTTCAGATCAGGGGGGCACAGTTCAAACCCCACTGCAGTCAGCATGTCGTTGTGTCCTTGGGCAAGACACTTCACCCCAAATTGCTCCTGTGGGGATTGTCCACAGTATTGAGTATGTAAGTCGCTTTGGATAAAAGCGTCTAACAAGCGACATGTAATGTAAATGTAATTTATATGCTCCGACCGTCCAAACTCACAACAACGGCCTATACCAGGGGTCTGCAACCTTTTTGACCAAAAGAGCCATTTTGCTCCTTTTTCCCAAAAATGTTTTTGTCTGGAGCCGCAAAACATATTTCATAGCTTGATAGCTAATACAGTTGTATTTATTGTTATATCAGACAAAAACTACAGTTTTTTGCATTTATTAGGCTATTTATTACATTATATAAAACTGTTAACCTCTAATAAGAAACAAAGAACTCCTAAAAGGATAATTAAAAATAATACACAGGCCTACTTTAAAATAAATTAAACACAGCACTTGGGGAGTCCTCTGCACATTTGAAGGAAAAACAAATATTATTAAAATGGGCCCACTTTGAAACAAATAAAACAGATAGCTGCACCCTAAAAAAGAGTTAAAGGTAGGGTACAGGTAAGAATGGAGAAACCAGCTCGAGTGCGCTAGAATTTGAAAATACAAAACCGGAAAAAATATGCCTCTTCCTTCAGACTTTCTTACAGAGTCCCTCCTCCAACACACACGAACGCGCATCATCAATGAGGCCACGAGATAAGTTTGTGCACAGATGGAAGGCTGACAGGCAGTTAGGCCATCCAGTTATTTTAGCCGGGCCGGCTAAAATGATTGGTCGTGCTTTTTACAGCGCTACGGCTTCCAGAGATTACTTTTTGTATGTATTTATTGTCAACGCATTTAATATATTCATTGCTATCGGGACGTTAAGAGCATTCCATGGAATATAACAAAAAGTGTTTTCTGAAATAAAATACATACCCATGAATATGACCGGAAGATTGTCACTGTCTCCTCTCCCCTTGTTGGTTCCCTTCGCTACGGTAAAAAAGGCTGCTAACAACCTGTTTACCAACTTCTTCTCTCTAACATATCAAAAACATCGGTCAAACACCCCAGCATCGTCTGCTGTGAAGAGCATTAATAATCAGTCCCACCACCAGAATCTTAATTCCTGTNGACGCCGATAATCGGCCTGGTGTGTCCGTGCCTTAACAATGGATCCCTCACTTCACTGTGCTGTGGGAGGCTGTGGACTAGTGCGTTGGTGTTCAGATCAGGGGGGCACAGGTTCAAACCCCACTGCAGTCAGCATGTCGTTGTGTCCCTGGGCAAGACACTTCACCCCAAATTGCTCCCGTGGGGATTGTCCACAGTATTGAGTATGTAAATTGCTTTGGAAAAAAGCATCTAACAAGTAACATGTAATGTAATGCTGTAATCATGCTGTGTGCATTCAGCTCTCTGTGATAACTTGAGAAACTGGGAGAGCTGAGGCCCAGCGAGCAGTGACTGATCTGTAATAACAATTAGCAGCAGCTTCACACTGTTAGTGCGAGGAGACTGTTGAGATTATAAATACTTGTAGAGAGTGAGGTTTATGTTTCTGCGGAGGAGTAATCCTCTCTGACCTGCAGTGTAATGCCCGTGGCCATTTTTTACGCAGCTGGTACCGTGTGACTTTCTACATTTTGTCTGCGTTTCCAGTGTTCTATATTGCGTTTCATCATTTAAAAGATATTAGGGTTATGTTACAGCCGTTAGGTACTGGGTGAAAAAAGGAAAACGGGTCTGTGTATTTACCCCTTTAACCTCTATTTGAAGAATACATATTTCTGATGCACATAGACTGGGGTAAGACTGTAACAAATTATAACCAGACATCATGCATTGATGAATCATTTGCTCCCTAAAGTTTCAGAAAACTGTGGAAAATACCACATTATATCAACGTTTCATAAAGCCCAAGGAAATGTCATTAGAGTTAATGGTTTTTCTCCAACAACACAATACATTTTAACATATTTGTTACCCTCTGTGCACTATACGAAGTTGCTTTACCTGCTACTAACTGTACTTGTACTCATACAGATACTCACATGTCACAGTCAGTATGCAGAGAGTTGGATTCAAGTTTATAAAACCTGTCAGCACTCTATAAATCCACCCTGTGATCCCTCATGGCACACCTCCACACCAAGAGACACACAGTGAACACACAACTATGTGTTTGTGCAACACAAAGCGTAGGAGATTTTATATGGGGATGCCTTTCATTTGTAACCTACAATTGTCTTGAGGTATCTCATTCAACCTCTCCTGCACTCAGTTCTTGATTGGGTTTCTGCTAAGCCTTGCATTTCACTTCTTCTGTTTCGTGACAAGAGAATAGTGGAACAATAAATCATAGACAATTTCAAGTAAAAAATATAACGGACCTAAAACGTTGGGAAGTTGGTTTTGGTTTCATGCTGCGTCCTATGTCTACTACAATATAGAGTAAAATAGTTTATTTTGACAGCTGCAATCTTATATATAAGGACGACAAACATCAACATTTCTGATGTTCATCTGGCTTATTTAAACTGCAGTTATTTCGGCGTGTTAAGCGAGTTAACGGTTATTTTCTAGTTTAAAGGTATACATAAAAAACATAAAAAGCTTGTATGCATTGTTTGAAGTTAAACCAGTGGTTCACTACTTTTTTGCGTTGAACATCTTACAAAAAATCAATAACTGTTCAAGTAATGGAATATTTCACAAAAAAACTAAAATAAGAACATTTGTTCAGATTTGTAAAGCTTTTGTTTCTTCTTCTTTCCTGCCCCCTCATCTCTGTACCTCTCAGATTTAACTTGTGACCCTTTGTAGGGGTCCTACACATAAGTCAGGAACAACTGGACTAAACTAAGTTTAAGTTATAAACTAACTGTATATAAAATTGTTAAAACTAGCTCCACCTCGCATCTGCAACAGTGAAGCGCTGCTTACTCATGGATGTATCTGTAATATCAGTGATAAATCATAGATGATTACTTTAATTTGTTGACTGCAGCACAAGTACTTTGCTTTTGATATTTTTGGGGGTATATTGAGCTGATTTTTTTTTTTTTTAATAAAGGACTTTTACCTCTATTTTTTATAAATATAATACTGCAAGAAGTTAGAGGTGGTAGATATTCCCTCTGAAGCTGCAGCAGGTTGCTCACAACCTGTTGGCAGTGAGAGATTGCATATTGACACAGGCTTCTGGAGTGAGTAGGTTCAGTGTTTGCTCTTACAGATAGGCCTGTTTTCCTAATGGCTGAGCACATTTGCTTACCGCTTGTCAAACACATCCTATACGGGGAGGCAAATTGACTCGGGTCACTCCGTCATCGTCAAAGCACAGCGCGGACTGGAATGTCACAAAATCTGCTCCAACTCTGACTCCATCCATTTTTGTCTGTTTTTTATATCCATTTAGTTTAACTTTGTGCAACTGTGGAGCATTAGTACGTGACTATTTCTTTTGGGAGACTTAACATGTTAACTTCACTGCATTTCAGAGAGATATAATTCGCCGTTTACTCATTAACTTCAGCTCAAATCTTAACTTGAGGAAATAGGGTTTTAATAACAAAATGTCCATAGTAATAATCTCACACAATAAAAAAACTATGTTGGAATTGAAATAAGCTAGTAAGCATATCAAGTAGTTAGTCAACCACATTATGAAAATACTCAATAACACATTTTGAAAGCAACTTTTGCAGAATTAGTAATTCTGTGTTTGATATTGAATTTAAATAAATGTTATTGTAGCACAGTGTTTATGTTGACTATGTCTTTTGTGTATCAATGGGGAAAAAGAGGCCGTAAACTGTAGATGAAATGCCTGGTGCTGGCTCTGCCTTGTACCTCTGTATCACTTGGTACTTTAAGATCAAAATCCTTATTTACATGTTGCAGAAATCAATCATGTAGATCAGTAGAAAGCACTAGTGTGACAGTAACTGACTAACTGGCTAAAACTTCCTCTTCCTAAAGTGCACAGCTACATTACACTGTAACCAGACGTGATCCCCTCCCGTCCATTAAGATAAACTGTTTGAGTGAGGAGGGCATACATGTGAGGGAGTGGCATGCAAAGAGACTTCACTGTGGAATGCTATTACATCACCAGAGCTGAGGCTGAAATGATGGTTCCAATACAGAAAGTCACCATGTTATTCCAATGTGTGTGAGATATCAACACGGACATTATCTTTAATGTACTTGTAGGGAGCACACCCTTTTCTTCTTTGTTGGTGTGACTTGTAGAGCTGATGGGTCGACAATCAGTTATCAGACAGTTATTTAGTGGATGAAATGCAAATAATTATCTAAATTAAAGCCATAAGCATTTAAAATATGAAATGTGCTTGTGATATGAGATGCGTGTTATCAGTGACGGACAGCTGTGTTGTTCAGATGCTAGTTGCCTTCATTCGGCAGGATACCATGACACTTGGATTTGTGTTAGATTTGTATTGATCCTGACTCATAGTGAAACAGAGCATTATGATCAAATATTGTGATGTGGTCCTGCTTTTGCCAAATGAAAAACCAGACATTGAAGTGAGCCATAAATATGTGCTATTCCTTTAAGGTCTTTACAACAGCGTCACATTTATATATATATATATATTGATGAAGCGTCTTCAGGTCAGGCGGCCACACCCATGTCTGCAGTGCTGCATCGTGCTGGCAGGTGTGTGTGTGTGTGTGTGTGTGTGTGTGTGTGTGTGTGTGTGTGTGTGTGTGTGTGTGTGAGATTATTTGTGTGAGATTATTTGTTTGATTTCCAACAAGTGTGATTGTGTTTGAAAGTTTAGTTTGTCGGTTGCCCTTCACAGTGATAGTCTTTTTTCTAGTCAAGGGCACATATATTGTTTTTGTACATGCATGCCTGAACAATATATCTTATCTTGGGAGGCGTGTAGCTTCCGTTGTGGGTGCATGTTATGGTGCTTTAGGATTAATTAACATATTAAGAGAATATTAGCCAACGGGAAAATCTATGTCTTGCAGAAGCACAAGGACAGGACCACAGATAACTAGATACAAGTAAAAAAAAAAGTCAGTAAAGCTAATTAAACAAACAACAAACTATACTCAAGCAATTCAACTTAAAATACAAGATAAGCAGTACACATGCAGTAGCTATAGGATCAGTGTTTTACTTACATTACTTGTAGTAGTCATTATTATTGTCTAACAAGGACTTTAGTCAAGCTTCTAGTTTACTTACAAAAGGGTCTTTTAGATTTTAACTTTACAGTAAGAGCTGCAACTAATGCGTATTCTCCTTGTTAATTAGTCTGCTTATATTCTCTTTATTCTGGTAAAAGGCAGAATAAACCACAAAAAGATTGGAAAATTAAAACCCTCTAACATTTCTGACTAAACGAGCTCTATTTGTGGTTTCCGTCCCAAATATGAATCTCCTCTCCATTTGGACTGTTGTTGTTGTGGGCGCGTTGGTCATTGGGATATTTGACTCAACAATCAGGGCTTGTGTCTCTATGTGTTAGTGACTCACAGCCCTGAGCTTTAGCCTGTGGGCCGAGTGGAAGGAATGACAGCATTTTATGACTATCAGACATCAGTTTCCTCCTTCTTCTTGCTAAAACCAAAAGAGAGCTGGTCAGTGAAAAAATGATGTGACTAGTGATCCTGATAGGCTTGAATTTAATATGGGATGGATAGTTTAACTATTAACTTCCCAGGGTTATGATTAAAGCTTTGTGTGTTTGTTCATTTATTTTGGTTTACATAAGTACATTAGGTATACAGATCCATGAAGTATAAACGTGAAATATTTGTGGGATTGATTGTGATTGTGGGATCTTTAACTGCATCCATAAAGTAATATATTTCACTTTACCTTTAAAACCTATATGAAACTTCTCAATCATCTTCAATAACATATGAAGGCCCCTCAATGTCAAGCCTTCATTTTACAAACTAAGTTAATTTTGTTTCCCTATGTGTGTAATACATTACACATTTGTGTGGTCATAAGGCACACATACTGTACCTTACATGCTCCAGTTATTGATGCAGAGTTAATACCTTTTTACTGTCGTTAATATTTACTAGATTTTTAATAGATGATATGATACTGGTAATTTCTCAAGATAAAAAGAGAAAGGTCAGGAAACAACTTTTTATAAGGGGGGGGGGGCCCCTTATAAAAAAAGTTGTTTCCTGACCTTTCTCTCTTTACAGGAACTGAGCCTGTAACATAAAGGGAGAGTGCCAAATCACTCTCCTTAGCATTGTCGGGATAAATAGTCACATGATCACATGATATTTGTTTGAAATGGACAAACTGGCACATTGTGATGAGACATTCCCTCTGATCTACATTTCTTTACATATTTGCCTTGTTTTCTCTGCTCTCTGTCCCACTCTCTCGGTCTTCCCCCTCCCTCACTTATGTTTCATCCTTCCCTGTCCCTCTCGTTTGCCTCATCCTATTGCCACGAGAAAACACTGCACTATTGTTTTGTTCTGCTGAAGTTGATGCTGAAACAAGAACCTGGTCCGGTTTGTTCCGCCACACTTTGTCCTTCTTATAAGTTTCAAATAAAAGTACAGATCTTCCGTCTTTGGACCACATCACCTTCTTTCTTTAATAACCAAGCACCCTTATGTAACACTGGGTCAAAAGTTCAGCCGAGGAAAAGTTTTGTTTCTTTGAAATTGTCACATGGCAGAAATAGCTGGAGTAATGAGGCGAATGACTGAAGAACAGAGCAGACTCTGTGTGCCAGTGTGAGAAATGACATTGCGTCAAAGGCATCTTGACAATGTTTGAAATAAATCCTGTAAAGCAGCTGTGCAGCACCGAAAAGGAACGGGCCGTGGCTACAAATAGTCGCCCCAACAGAAAAGGACTGTAAGCAGTCATCCACTGACAGTGGAAGAATGTGGTTTGACTTCTGTATGAAAGAATGCAGAAAGACCCAACACAGTCAAACCTTTTTTGGTCTTATCTTTGTACTGTAGTGTTATTATTTAGGGCCTTTTTGAAATTCTTATAATGTGATAGCAACTACCCTGATTTTTGGCATCACCTTTAGGTCAACCACATATACATTAGATTAGAACATCAATATAAAACTAGTTCAGATACAAATGGTAATTGGACATGAAAGTGATGATTTCCACACGGGAGGCATCTCTCAAAATTAAACACAATGCTCTCCCAACATTTTTGGAACGTAAAAGACATGTTTTAAAATGCTTCTTCTTTTGTCATAATACAAGTGTTTGTCGGACCTTCTTTTGGAGTGTTGTGGCTTGTTATGTGATTGCCCAAAAACTCTACAATAATAGCAAATGTGTTGTTGTCAATTAAGTGATTGACTATAAAAGTAATAATATTGACCTGACTAATAGAAACTTTGAAAACCACCATGTCCAGATTCAAGAGCTGAGAACAAATATTTTTGATTGTAAAAGATAAGTCCTGTAGCTTACCCTTTAGATACCCCTCTAAATACATCACGGACGACTGTCTAATTGGTTCATCTACATAAATTGGATCAAAAACATTTATATATTTTACTTTATTATCCTAGGATGCTGAGCTTTCAGTTTCCAGTCGTGTGTAAATGTCACCTCCCTGCTTGTGGCTTCACGTACAGCTGAGCCCCGTCATCAACATCTCTAATTTTAACTGTGTTTTAAAGAACACACACAGACACACACACACTTTTGATTGTATACCTGTTTAGAGCTGTACCTCTGTGAGCTGTACAGTATATCTGCTGTAATGAAGCATCTGCTCTTTGTATGTGTTTACTGTCGGGGGAATTCAGTGCCGATGGGAATTTAAAAACAAAGAAGACTAACCCTCCAATTTAGCTGAGCTTCATATCTCCCCGCTGCACCTGTATACTAATAATCCAGACTGAATTGGACTGAAACGATGCAATAAGAGAGCTGAATATGTGCGTGGATATCTCTTTGATAAATCTCTATAACCAGGAATTACCAAGACATTTATTCTTATTAGCTTTGTTAACACGTGATGGTATGAATCTTAAGGACTCTTCTCTGCCTTTTTTACCCATAAACCTTTGCAAGGATTTTTGCAGAGAGATCAAACTAAAAGTAACAGTAATTCAATTCCATTATTTATTTTTAACAACTTGTTGTTTTGCATTGCATTTTGCATAGTTAATAATCAATGTGTGGATGCAATGACATGTTTGAAAGTGTTGTAAAGTAAATATTTGTGTCATAGTTTAAAATATGTGTTTCTCTAAGGCAGTTGTTCAGTCTGTGTTGAACTGTTCCTGTTCAGATTTTCTGCAGTGAAACCTTTCACCATGTGCCTGATCACTCCACCACAGAGATAATGCATGTGTTATAAGATGTCGTTACTAATACAAATATGTTGAAGGTCAGGTACCAGTAATATCTGATGGTGTTTGTTTGTCTGAAGATGTCTATGATGTGTAAGGGAAAGCGAGGGGTAAAGTGAAATCAGAAGGCACGCACGCACGCACGCACGCACGCACGCACGCACGCACACACACACACACACACACACACACACACACACGTCACACACACACACACACACTGACTGGGCAGCGTACTGCGCTGACTCACTACTAAAGAAAACAAGTAAACATGCTGCCACCCACAAACTGCAGGGAGTTCATTTGGCCGAATCAGCATTCCCTTATTTCTGATCTTGTGCCATGGGGGACAGATTATGTGAATGATGTAGTGCTCCAACAGTCCTCTGATTTCTGCACATATTGTTTCATTGACTTTTAGAGTTATTGTATGTTTCCAATTAATGTTTAATAGGGTTTCAATGCAGGTCAAGAAAAGTTTCCTACCCCTGGGTTTAAAATTCTTTGTAAAATCAATAACACAAACAACGTTCCTGTGTTCCTGGAAAGTGCTTTCTGCTTTCTGTGTTCCCGACTTTTTAGTCAAAACATATTTATTTATAGAGCACATTTTTAAATAACAAAGACCTAAATGCTCTACAGAGAGATTAAATAAAAACACAGGGATGATCAAATCAAAACACAGCCATTAATTAGTAAGACAATAAGTAAATGAAAGCATAGAGTTTCATGATAAAATCATAGCACAACAGTGTAAAACGGAAACTAATGTCTTCAGGATGGATTAAGTGATGGCAGGGGGGGAAGACTGTTTTTTGGCAAATTATTCCACAGTTAAGGTCCAACAACTGAACGTTGGACTTTAGAGGACGGTCTCTGCCATTTAACTTGACTCCAAGCAGTAATTATTGCAAATATCAACATCTCTTTAGGCGTTGTGTCTTGCCTTGCATCTGTGTGTACCTTTCAGATCATTATCAGTATACATAAGACATGGATTCATTTGGTTGCGTACATCTAATTTCCTTGCTTGTATAGTCTCACTTTTCAAACCCAGTACAATGAAGGGTAACTTCTCACGCAGCTTGAGGAAAAGAAAAAAATGTATTTTCATATGCAGTCATACGGGAAATGAACTCACTAATTTCAGTTTTTGATGAAAGTCTGCTTCTGTCTGAGGGGCTTTTGTAACTAAGGAATGCGGCTTTTTCCCACTCATCTTCTCTGAGAGGTTTGTGTTATATGAGAGATGCCTCCGAAAGCTGAGGAGTACTGCAGATCCGTGATTATTTTTCTATTAGGCCTGGCTTTCATCCCTATCCCTGTAACTAATGTTCACTTCCTTCTTACAAACACTTTCTGATTGAGCCAAATACTTTAGTCAGCCATTGGACCAATCAAAAGCCCACTGCTTGTTGTCAACAGGTTTTTCTTATTTTCTTTGTCTCTGTTGGTCTGTGTCACACACATACTTGTCTGCTATAGTGCAGTGATTCACAAATGTTTTCAAAGAGTGTTATTTTGAGAAATTCACTTGTTTGCTTTTTGGCTGAGAGTTTGATTAAAATATGAAAACTGTTTTCATATGTGTTTGTGAAATAGAATGCTACTGCCAGCAGACGGTAAGCATAGCTTTGCATAAACCCTGTAGAGAAAGTAAAACAGCTGGCCTGTCTCTGTCACAACTACATATTTAACTACGTATTATACTTTTTTATTATATAATTTAATTCAATAAATTATTCCTCTTATAACAAACCATTATCTTAGTAAACAAAACATCTCTTGATCATGATCAACTTATCAAAAAATCAGGAAACATTCTTTCTTATATCAGCAAGAGATTTAATGTGTTATATGTTAAAACATGATGATTTGAAATGTCATTATGTTGTTAAAACATGAACAAAATATCCAGTCAATGCATTATTGTGGTATACATCAGAAAAGAAAATGTCTTATTTTCATGGTTTGAATAAGAAAAGCTGTGTGTGTGAAGTTTTAGTTCCTTTATTTATTTTCTTCTTAAGGTTGTAGTGTGAGAAATGTCATTTTTGGTACAAATGTTCTCACATTGGTGTGTGTACAGAATTATGTGGTATAAACAGATGCAGCAGCTGAAATGATCTTGGACACAATCGTTGACAAAAACCCCAAACAAAAGCATCTCATTCAACCGTGATGCATCTCACCAGAGTTGCATAGCAGCCAAGCTTGACGTCCATATTGCTAATTTCACTGGACCATCAGACCTGCTCCCAGGAGTGTTTGAAGCGGAGTGGTGATGAGCTTACTGAGAATTAAGGACAACAGCTCTTCTGACAGTGGGGTTTAGTGCTGTGTTAGAGAAAGCTTGAAGCTTAAACATTGCCGCCTCTTTTTGAATAACTGAATCACAAAAACAAGCTCACATATGTTCATTCCTTCTATTTTATGGAGTAGAGCCCCTTTAATGTTTCAGTTAAACCTGCACACATCCTACCTCAAACAGTGTTTGACAGAAGCAGCCTCTGCCAGCAGCCACATCCCACCATGCTCTCACTATGCTGGGAACCATGACTGCAGATCCCCCTGTTGTTAAACAACCACCGTGACCACAGTCCACTCTGGTCAGCGCGGCCTGAGGTGTGAGATTACAAAGGGCATGGTCAGGAATTAGCCTCTGGAGAACGTTATCTGCCCACACAAGCTGTGACATAACCATGAAACATCTCGCCCTTTCACTCTATTGTGGACATCCTGTCCGCATACTAACGTGGATGAGTCAGTCTGGTACCAGGCTCAGTAAAGGATATGAATCTACAGAGGTCAAATGAGCAATGCCTCTGAGTAACCATTGAATTGCACAGATGCTCCGTAGCTACTGTCAGGGAAGGAATGCTAAACATTTAGTGACAATTTCCTAAATCAATTTGCAGGCAGTAGAATGCTGTTTATTATCTCATGGCTCATTTAAGTGACTTTGAGATTCAGACAAAGCGTCTCTCTGTGTAGTTTGGGACCATGCTGTCACATGACCTCCAAACACACCCCAGCATGGAAATTCATTTGTAACCCCCAAGCAATAGATGATTTACTGAAAGATAAATCGCTTTGTGAGTTAATCAAGCAGCTTATTGTCTGCACTTTTTTATATGAGCGCATGGCGTGACCCCTCCATCCGTTTGAAACACTCCCTGCAGGCTCCACACAAGACAACAGTATGTTTTCCTGTTTTCACTCTTCTCTCCTCAAGAAGCTGCTAATGAAGTCATCCTCATATGATAAAAAGCCATGTGTCTCTGAACCACACTACATGAGTTAGATGATACAAAGGCAGTTAAAGCCCTAATAACCTCATTACAGACAGAAGCATTAATAGGATCTGAACTGATTACCTCGGTGTGGACGTCTAATTGATTTCCAAGAAAAGAAACTTCTCCTGTTAGAGATATATTACCCTGCACATCATATATTCCTCCTTGTTATGCTAAACTAGTTACTGATCTGATTTAGTTCATATAACATTTAAATACATAGATTTAATAACACTTTTCAACACTGTAGCATTGATCACGCCCCACTGGAATTCAGTTTCTTGTTCTATTTCAACTTGTACAAAAAAAAGCATCAGCAGTCTTTGATAAAAAAATCAAGTTAGTAAACACTTAATTACAACTGCCAAAGTGAATTACAGCAAAAAAGACTCCTTCCACTGAGCTTAGGTCTATTACTTGCACTGCACCCTGTGAATGAAACGTTATGGTGTTGGTGGTTCTAAGAAAACCGAAAACACAATCTGCGATATTAATTAATTCTGTTTTAAATGGAAAGACCTAGGTTGTGATGGGGTTAAGTCATTGCCCTAATGAAGTTATCAGGGTAAAGTTGACTTAAGTTAAAGGTTTTGAAAGACATATTAAAGTCATCGGATACAAATGTGTTCTCAGTGACCACTGAACCGTTGGTGACCAATCGTCTCATGAGAACATCACATCATTCTATCTGCCTGTGGTGACTTTGACCGAGCCTGTAGACACATTACGCCCTGAACACACTGGCACCATCTCAAGTCTGCTTTGGCTTGGGTCTGTCGTCTGGAGCCAAGAATAATGCTTTTGACCTGCCGGAGTGACTGAAGTGGTGTGAATCATGTCTGTACAAACAGTTTTAGCTCTGGTGTCCCTTTCAGTCTTTGTCATCGTTCAAAGGGGGAATAAATCCACCCTCCATCGTTGTGTGTTAGGAATCCTCTTCTTACTTTGGTGACTTACATTTCCTAGAATATCCTTTGATAACTCTCCTTGGAGAAGGCACAAAAACAAATTAGCATTGTCGTAGGTTGAAAGTTTTTTTTTTATGTATTTGTCTGCCGTTGCAGTACAAAACATTTCTTGTTTGCTCTACACTAAGAAAGTGTTTTGAGGACATAGTGGCTGATTTAACTGTTTTCTTATTTTCCTAAATTTAAATTATACTGTCTTAGTGATCATGACAGTGACAGCAGGTTTTCTAGTGACTTATCTCCATTTATTTTGCATGGAATTACATGTTTTTCTAGCAGGTTTAAAGAAACCATCACCTGGGTACTCCAGAGGTCAGATATGGCATATCACCCATTCTGTTGTGGTTTATTACCGTTAATATGGAGAGAGCCAAGTGTCGAAGGAATACAAACTGTCGGCTGTTAAAATGTCTTCCTTAACTATGCATCTTCTTTACACAGACCAGGTGGACGAATACACGGTGCCTGAACATAAATCAGCTCTCACTATCTTAGATTTTCCACATCCTGCTTCCTGCTAGCCTAACACAACATGTTGAATGTCAAGCAAACACTGAAAGACCTGACCCGAGTTCCTCAACATGTCTGTGAGCAGGTTTTCTTTTTTTGAGTGCTTGCATTTGATTGGCTGTCCCTTCAGGAAGTTCTTGGGGACGCTGAGTGATGTTAGTTTGTCCTCGTCTGACCTGTAGTTCCTTAACCAGTTCATAGACGGGATGGAGCAGTGAACAGAGTACCAGCCAATATCGAATGCATCAAGCACCCATTCTGAAACCCACATTTCTAGCTATGTAATTATATCCTCAATGTTCCTTAGTTTGACCTTGTGTGGTCTTTCTTTGTCCAGACAGATGAATTAAATATGTTTTTTCCACCGTGTCTGTTCGATGATTTGTTCAGCTTGGTGAGTCATAACTTAAGAGCCGGTTCATTGCTGTGATCCAGCTGTTGGAGCCAGGCTGTGCCGTTAGTAGAGAAGACAAAGATTAAATATTAAAGGTATGATAAACTGACTGAGATCCTATAAACCCTCACGATGTTTTTAGAAACTTTTACTTGAACTTTCTTGATTTATTTTCCTTTATAAACACATAAAGATGAAAAATAGTCTCTTCGCTAACTCTTGCACATTTACAGAAATGTTGTTTAATGTGCACTCTCCCTGTTGAATAATTAAATAAAATAAGACTTTTTAACTTTTGTAAATGGCTACCCTACATCTATTTTACATTAAACAATGTATGTTAGGTCTGAAACACACAAAGCTTTTTCTAGCTTCTTTCAAGCTGTTAAAGAGGACCAAACTACCGGTAATCATTTGCATTTTTGGCTCGTTGTGTTGTCTCAAGGATTATTAAAAAAACAACTGTCCTGTTGAAGGCTACACAAATTATTAACTGTGAATACTAAACATCTGTTGATGTGTTGTTTAAATGCTATAAAGAACTCATCATTTTCTTAAATAGCTTCCAAGTTGTTTCCACATTATGTCTGAAGTTGGCAAAAACACTAACTGACAAGTGAATGTGAATGCATCATTGGGCCTTGGCGGAGGTCTGTGCTATCAGAGTGCCATTCTACTTTCTTCTGTGTTGTTTAAACGCTATCAGAAAATAATGGACTACCCTGAAACAAAATGGCAAGATGTTTTAGAAATTCCAGGGAAATTCAGTGTTTAACAATTGCCCTTAAATGTAGGCTATTAGCTTGGCATTAGCCTTCTCCTAGCATGCTTGTCTGTTAGTAGTGGCATTGATGATGGGTAGGGTCAAGGGGTGTTTCCCATTCCTCAGACATAGGGCTCGTACAGCTCTAAGTGATTCAGTGAAGAATTTGTTTACTTGTGGCGTAGCTACAAATAACTGCAGGGTTCATGCAGGCCAAAAAAACGACTTCCCCTCCAGGCAGCCATACAACATAAACAGAGCTGCAAGGGGAAATACTGGACTGGCTTATTAAAGCACAACCACTACACATGTTCCACACGGCCACATGGATCCCATTACTCACTGAGGAGCTTTTTTTCCATCAGGCCTGCTGGCCCCAGCAACTTCATCCCAACTCTGGCAATCTGTTTGACTGACTCGAATAGATCCTGTAGTCATGTTATTAATCCTTCTCGGACTGACGCTGTTTGAAACTATTTAACCCTTGTGTTGTCGTGTTCAAAAGCTGTTACCGTTCATGGTGTTCCCGGGTACATTTTGACCCGCACAGTACAGTACCCCATGATTTATCTCAGTCCAAAACACACAAAAAAAAGACTATCATCCAATATTGTTTTAACTACATCATAACTAACTTATTATGCATTCATAAACGTAAAATCCTGTTGTAATTTAATGTTATGGCCCAAAACACATTACACCACATATTGCACACATGCATATGTGTGTTCAGGTTAAATTGTTAATGTACATATTCTTTGAGAAAGGTCGAGTTCCCGTGGGGGGAGGGGGGCAGAGGGAGGGGAGACCAGGTGCAAGTTGCGAAAAATTGTTAGTTGATGAAGGGGGTGGGGGGGTTGGTGGTGTCTAAAGTCAAAGATGAATCTTGATTGGGCCAAATTTGACCTTGAGTCACCGAAAACAATTCTGCTGGTTCTCCCCAGACCCGAACACCAAATGATACACTTTTTTTTAGAGACCTTCAGACTTGGCAACAATTGTCAAAATGTGTTTTGTAGTGTTTATATAGCTGTTCTGGAGGATATCATGAAGCCTTGTTCCGATTTAAAAAATCTAGAGCGTAGTTATTATATAATTTGAACTTGAAACGGGTCACGGGAGACCCGAACACAACATAAGGGTTAAGAGGAAAAGCTTGCTGTGTGCTGTCCAGGCTGAAAGTGTTTCAAGACAATGTTTGGCACGAGGCCAGAGACTCTGTGAGCTTGACCTACAGAAAAATGATCCACACCTAAAGTCGACCCAGAACATGACCTTAAACATCTGTTGCTAAACTGTGTGTTAGATTTGTAATATGTGGCATCTTCCCATGTTTTTTTATTTACCATATCCTTCTCTCTTTCCCCTTCAGGCATTTGGGAACGCAAAGACAGCCCATAATAACAACTCGAGTCGCTTTGGCAAGTTCATTCAGGTGAACTACCAGGAGAGCGGCACTGTGAGAGGGTAAGAACCCAGAGACATTTATTTTCAAAAAACAAATAGTTTTTAAGTTGTTTTGATTCCTTTTTATTGCATTGTCCTTTTTCAGAGCATATGTGGAGAAATACCTGCTGGAGAAGTCGAGGCTGGTCTATCAGGAGCACAATGAGCGGTGAGCACTCAGATAAGCAGAACATAATCATGATTTCAGAAAGCCAAATTGTTTTCAATTTCAACACTGCTGCTCTTGAATACACATTCATCTAACACAATGTATATAGCGCTTGTGTGAAATTTCTTTCAAAGTATATATTTCAGCATGTTATTACATTAGTAGGATCTTGTATTTACCTAAAAGTTATAATAGCACACTGTAAAAATATTTAAGTCTTACTTGTTTATGACGATTAGCATCCAAATATACACAGAGTACTCGTCATGCAGAATGGCCCTTCTCAGAATACCAGTACATTTTTGATGCCTTCATGTGTTCATCAATCTAATGTTGCAGCTGGTAATCTGAGCCTAATTTAAACTACTGTATATGTAATGTATAAGGTCCCGATCATGGGCAATACGTTCACAAACTAGTTATTCTATAACATTATCACCACCTGCCTAATATTGTGTAGGTCCCCCTTTTGTGGCAAAAAGAGCCCTGACCCATCGAGGCAAGGACTCCACTAGACCTCTGAAGGTGTGATGTGGTATATGGCACCAAGACATTAGCAGCAGATCCTTTAAGTCCTGTAAGTTGCGAGTTGGGTCCACCATTGGATCAGACTTGTTTATCTAGCACCTCCCACAGATGCTCGATTGGATTAAGATCTGGGGAACACCTTGAACTCGTTGTCGTTTTCCTCAAACCATTCTTGAACCGCATGTTTCCTGCTTCCAACATATCAACCTTGAAGTCAAAGTGTTCACTTGCTGCCTAACATATCCCCCCCACTGACAGGTGCCATTCTAGATATTCAATAGTTTTTCACTTCCCCTGTGAGTGGTCATAATGCCATGGCTGATCGGTGTATAAAGCTTATGGTTAACATAAACTGCTAAACCTTACCAGACTGACAAGCTAAATGGACACATTAATGTCTTGCCGTTGCTAACTTATTGCATTTAAGACCAAATGTGTTATGGTGTGTGAGCTGTGCTGTTATTTTTTTGTACGTTTTGTTTGTTTTTTTGACTGTACAGCACTTTGGTCTGGAGGTTTTAAAGTGCTTTATAAATAAAGCTGTATTGTAAGACACTTTTGGGTAGTGGTTTTGCTGATAGTTATTCAAGTTACAACATTATAATCAATAGGGAGAATCCTAGAAAGCTGTTTCTCCATTAGCTGTTGTTTCTCTGTGTTATAGTGATGTAACCTTTAATCTTGTTTTGAAATAAAAGTGCAACTGTCTTTCTATTTTGGTTAACAGTGAAATAAAATTTTTATTTTTTTATTTTTAGAAACTACCATGTATTTTACTACCTGCTGGCAGGAGCAAGTGAAGAAGAGAGGAAATCCTTTCACCTCATGAAGCCTGAAGAATACCATTACCTCAGTCAGGTGAGACCTCATTTTAACAAGTAATGTCGCCCGGGTTTGTCTTTCACTGGTTGTTGTCACTTTCTGTTTAGATTTTTGTGGTGTGCTATGCATGTTCCAAAGTGTTAATTAATGTGTAGAGTTATGTGTGTATGTATTATTGCGATTTACCACTTGTTAGACCCAAGAAAACCCATAGAAAGTTATTTGTCCCTGCTAACAGGAAAGAGGGAGATATCGGCAAACAAAGGAATCATATCCTCTTGTGATGGCTTTCAACATAATATACATACAATCAATAGTTTTAGAGAAACTTTTATTTTAAACATCTATGAGTATATGTTCAGAACTTTGTGATTTTTGGATGTAACTACATGCAAGTGGTTTTCGCATACACGTTGGTTTCCATTCACCTTTGACTAATGACCTCACACGTCCTCATTTGTTCACCATCACTAACAACCACAAAGACAAAAACATAATGCTGGTCTCTGTTGCTTGTGTTGCCGAAACGAAAAAAACTATTTCACATAACCACGAAGCAGAGCCACTATAAACACACATTACATGTATGGAATGTGGATGTTGTGTAAAACTTGTTGCAGTCACGCCATGACAACCAGGGACCCGCCTCCTCCTCTTAAATCCTTTCCGCCTACGCAGAAGCGGGCAGGGAATTCCTTCGGGCCACTGACGCGCACACGCAAACACACAAACACACACATGCACACATAAATGCATGCACTAACCTTGCACTCTGTTGTTATTCTGTCCTTCACTTGTATCTCTTCTTCTCTGTATTCTGTCAAGTTTACATAAAGAAACTCCCATTACAATTTTTAACTAGAGTTTACTGCTCACCCTGTCGGCACAATAAAGAACAATAACGTTGACTTATTTACAAGCTACAAACACGTGTAGCAATCATGCCAGTTTTTTTCACCAGTTTATAATTTGTCTTACTTTGGTCTGTTACTCATAGTGCATTTTGCTTTGAGAGCCTCACCTGTGGTTTTGCATCTCTTAACTAGCCATTAACCACACATGTACATTTGACCAGCCAAGACAATACAGTGACCCTACTTTTATAAATTTCGAATCATAAATCTAATCGATAGATTTTAAGATTCACTGTGGCACTCTATTGGAACTAATTAATTTAAACTTGCATTCAACTAAATTTAAATAAACTTTTTGAAGCCTCAAATATGACAACAATTAGATTAGCAATAAGCGCAGAATTAATTAAACATTTTTGTCCAAAGTTATGTTAGTATTGTGTGGCAATGCAGTTATAAGTTGAGACAAAAAGATAGTGTGTTTAAGGACACCCTGACAGTCTTGCTGGCTGCTTAAATGCTTTGCTTTGACCAGATAGGATGCTGAGAAAATTAAGAAAGGCAGACATACGAGCAGACATACTCTATGAAAGTTGTAATTTATTCCAAATGTTGGTTTCATCAGCAGATTCATAAATCTTAGATGGTATCTTTCCCGCCTTTTTGAACAGACCTGAAATAAACATGTAAAACAGTCCATCCTGACAAACTGGAACATCATGCAATCCAATAGTTACCTTTACTTAAAACAGAGTTTTTGCGCTGTGGTAGACTTAATATTTCAAGCATGTTCAACCTTTTAGTTAATAATGAAGTTTTCATTATTAACTAAAAGGTTGAACATGCTTGAAATATTAAATGATAATGATATGGGTTAAACAAATCTGAATCCTTTATGTCCATGAGTCTTTCAAACCTGCAACTTTAATCTACCATCTCCTCCTGCTTTATCGACTTGTTTATCATGTTTTTAATCATGACATGTGCTTGTTATAAAGTGATTGCTTTCTCTTTCATTAGTGTCTAAATGCTTTTATATGTTAAGCCTGACTGCTGGCCTGTATTTACCAAATAGAGCTGTAACGTCCAGCTAATGCTTGTGTCTTAACAGCACGTCCCTCCATTGCTATTAGTTGCATATGCGTTTGTGTTTAGTGAACAGATTGTGTCTTCATTTGAATGCTGCTGTCTAACCGTAACCCTGCTCCCCATGTGAACTCTGCCCTAACATTTCCAGATGCCAAAGTCAACCCACCAACTGCACTGGGACAGTTACTGTGATAGTGAACCGGTCAGTATCTGTGTGTGTGCTGTCTGTGTGTGTCGGAGAAACCTCAACAAGTAGATATTCTGATCAACTGAGCACCTTTAGATCAAACTACAATTTCCATGCACAGTTGCACAATCCTCTCCTCCCCCTCTCCTCCCCCTCTGCTAATTTTTTGACATTTCCTGGTTTGGTGTGGATAATGTTTATTTCAGCTTTGTTTGTTTTTGATGTGTTTTGTTGTTTGACTTTTTTGATCATTGACACTGCAGTGTTTTCTATAAGCAATAGTGAAATCCTCCATGCTGGTGATGAGGTCCTCACTTAGTAAAAGAAACAATGCTGATTATGAAAATTGAGTATTTCATAATTAAAGTAATTTAAATCTCCCAAGAATATAAAAATATATTTATAAGACTTTACTCGGTAGTCGAACAAATATTTGAGTATCACTCCTAAAATCCACTGAGTAAACATAATGTATAGCAGATACAAGCCATGTTCACTTGTAGTTAATGGCTGTGCAGCATTATATGTTGCCACAAAGTATTTGCTTAAAGACACACCCTCACCTCTCACTCACTGGATCTGATTCAAATCAATTGTAGCCGTAGATTGACTTTAATTTATTGATGTCAATGATCGAAAAAGTATTTTGTGATTAGTGTTGGAATTTATTTGTTTTGCCTTTCTGGTGGGCTTTTTTTCTTCCCGGGGTATTATTTAATGAATGTAATGGTTCTCTCTTAATCTCATTTTAACCTGTAAGTGAATTCAATTTAAATGTTACTGTGAGATGCATTCTGTAGCTAATATAAACTCTGACATCATTAGTGAATGATAATAATACACAATATATGCAGTAACCATACAAGAATTTTTTTTCAATACAGCAAGAACAATACCTGTATAATTACAGGTGGACAAAGTATATGTAATTCCAAATTGATATATAATGATTATGATCTTTGTTTAAATATATACATGCTCTTTATTACATTGACAGATGTAGGATAGATTGACAGATTGTTTTCACCTGAGAGAAGAATAAGTCAGAGCAACTTTTCTATAGTAAATGTAGATTTCCCTGCCTAGTATAAAATGTGCGTCAGTCACTATTAGGTCAGCGTGAGATTCTGCCATGAGAGCAGACAGCGAGGGATGCTGAAGGGAGGCACGCCGGTGTAAGTGCAAGTCTCATGTTTGGAGTGTTTGTCTTCCTGAGGCCTCGGTATGTGATAATTATGGCAGCCATAGTGGAATGGGCCCATAAAGCAAAGAGCAGGGCTCACATTACGCAGGGTGTATGTGTAGTGAACTGTGTAATTATGTGGTTACATCAAAGCATGTGGTTCAAGTCTGGGAAAAGCTCTTCCTCTTTTGGTAAACAAATAATCCAGGTCCAGATTTATCTACAAGTATACCCCTTCACATACTGTGCGGCATTTAGTTGCAATGCAGTTGTTTTACTTGTAATGATTGTATTCATGTCAATGAAATCTGCACTTATTCTCGATTAAGACCATTTTCTTGATTGATTGTTTCATCTACAATATACCAGGCAATAGTGAAAAATGTCCATTACAGATTCTCAAAGTCTAATGCGATGTCTATTATCTACATTTCTTGTTTTGTTAGTCCAAAACTCAAAAACATTCAGTTTAATATGAAATAAGTAACAGAAAGAAAAACAGGAAATGTCCCCATTTAAAATGCTAAACTGCATTTTCTGCCATTTTTACGCTTTATCGTAAATTAAAACAGTTAGCAATTATCCACAGTCCACTAATGGTTTCATCTGTGGCGAATCAGGCTGTTTCTCCAACTGGTTAACTTTATCATTTTTATAGAGTGACAGTCTAGGATTGGGGTTATTCTCCTGTCTGATGCCCTGCTCTTACTTGTATACTTAAAGGGGGGAAGCCCTATACAGTACTGTATGTTACAGAAATGAGCAGGTGTAAGGTTTGCACGGCCTCTCTGCAGACAGCACTCCTGTTTCTCCCCTATGATACTTTAACTTGTTGTCCATCACTCAAACACAGTACAACATATAAACTGCTGCTCCTATCAGCTCCATGAGCAGAACCTGCACAAGCTGCTGTTCACTCCACGCTCTGCACATCAGACTGCTGTTTGACCCCCGCTCTTCTTAATGATAGCTCATTTTAGATTGAGTCTTTCATTCTGTCTGCTTCATGCCACTGTGCTGTTTATTTGTTTCAGCTGCTAAGTAAACTAAGAAACAATGTTAAGCGTCTTTGCTGGACTCATCTAAAACATTTGGGCACTATATGTCAGCAGTCTTTTGTACGTGTTTCATAGTAACTGTTCAGCAGCTCCTTTGGGATGGCCGCTGTCATAACAGCTGCTGTAAACCTAATTAAACCAGGGTGCTGTTTATTTTTTAAAAGCAGGACTGCTTCAATGTTGAAGGAGAAGACCTGAAGCATGACTTTGAGAGGCTTCAGCAGGCCATGGAGATGGTGGGCTTTCTCCCTTCCACGCGCAAACAGTGAGTGACACACCACCAAAATGAGTGTGTGAAAAGATAAACTGTACAATGAAAGTCCCCACAATGAGAAATGGTTGTGTGTAGAGGAACGTGTTGTTGCAGTTCAAACGCAAAAGGATTCCAGCTGCTGACAACCCCACAGTATTTTTCCATTGTGGCATTGCTAAAATATTACCGGAACTTTTGTTTAGGATCTTCTGCCTGCTTTCCGCCATCCTTCACCTGGGAAACATCCGCTACAAGAGGAAAACCTACAGGGAGGACTCGATAGACATCTGTAACCCAGAGGTTCTGCCTGTCGTCTCAGAACTACTGGAGGTACTGCCAAACTGTTATTCCTGCTTATTGTCTAAATGTGTGTTTGCATAAAGATGGATGGTTCAAAGTCCAACATGATAAGCGCGCTCTGACTGGAGCATGTAGATTTCCATTGCAGCCTGAAGTAGTTAATAAATACATATAGGGGCCTAATGTTTACAGTTTAGTAAAGTTTAATGTAAGTAGTCTTTTAACATAAGTAGTCTTATGAAGAGACAATTGAGTTACTACTGTAGATGTTTAAAGCACTTTTTCCAGCTGCTAACCTCCACACAAATACTGAAGCACTGTCAGAGACGAAAGGCAACTTTAAAGGAGTGTCAGACTTTCTCTTAAATTATCCAGGATGCTGTAATCACAGCGCAAACTGTTGATTTTCTTTAAACAATGATGATGTTTTATCATCAGTTGTGATTACATGTATTTTACTTTCTCTTGCTTTTCCAATCAGGTGAAAGAAGAGATGCTGTTTGAAGCTCTGACGACACGGAAGACGGTCACTGTCGGAGAGAAGCTTATTGTTCCCTACAAACTTTCAGAGGTGAGACTCTTCTCCTAATAGCAGTGCTAACCTTAAATATCAAACTAGTGTGACGTATTAAACATGGCGACTTTAGGAATGTGGACACAGAAATGCACCAAAACATTCCCTCCCCTTCGTCTCGTTGCTCACAGGCCAATGAATTTATAAGTCCTGATATTCCCTCAGTGATTGTTTCTGCAGTGCTACTACAATTTTCAAGTTCCCCCAAGTGATGATTAATGTCTATTACTTTCATGCAACATCACTTTCCTACGGTGTAAATAACAGGCAACTTCTTAAATTTATCTGAATACACAAAGTATTTATACTTATATAGAAGTGTAATTCTATTTTCCCTGTAATGTCCACTATTGTCCCAGAATGCAATGCATATGAGGAAATTACGGAGCTGCTCACACCTGGAAAAAACAAACAAACGAGATGACTGTTTAGTGCATACTGTTTACTGTAGTAGTGAATTGGAGTTAAATATAAGGCCATATGAGTTTTTGTATGACTTTTGATCATTTTTGAAAAGTATATAAAGTAATTATCAGTATTGAAACTGAAGGCAGTTTGCCAAGTCTATGACGTCGCTGCAGCCTTGGGTCTTCAGTCTGACCCGGCTGTGTTTACAGGGCAGCGTGTACCAGGGCCGGATCTCCGCCTGCACTCCTCTCACTCACTGCAGCTTTACCGTCTGTGGCTACACACAGTCACACACACACATGCACCAAGTCCTTCAGTGTGTTTACAGAGACAGGAATGCATTTCAAGTCCCTCTACAGTTTTCATTGAAAACAAACACACGTCACGGTCTGCAGATGAGAGCCATCTGAAAGTGAAGAGGAAACATGGATACAGTGCCAGTTTGAATTAAGGGTTTTTACTCAGATACTGCAATGCACAAGTATTTAGTCAACTTTTAAACGTGTCATGGTTGCTATATACGTCAAATACCAATCATATCAAATCTTAATCATTTTCATGTTCACATACAGTGAGTTTCTTTAAGTCATCTCATTATAATCCAGTACAAATAGCTCACAATGTTCACCAAGATCATCTATCCCAGCTGTTTTTCTTACCACAAACTCTCCTAGAAGATGGTGGTGTGTTACACATACAACCTCATAATGGCCTGTTGGATATTTCAGAACCTTTTTATATGAAACAGAGATTGTTTTGGTAGCTCACTGGGTGGTCTCTATGTAAATATTGCTCTAACAGTCACAACAATCTCATTGCCTGTTAACTAAAATCATACACTTGAAAACCTCAAATAAATCTGTGCGTTTCTGTAATGACTTTTCTCCATTTGCTCAGAGTTATGAGACTGTTTCCCTCTGTGTTTTAAGTCCAGCTTCCTCTAAATAATGAAAAGCTTATGGGTCATTAGACTGCAGTATGTAGCCGTGTTCCAAATATTATCTGTCCTGACTCATGGAAGGCATGTTTGGTCCGAGTTTTCTAAAGAATATCCTTGTTAATTATTTAGAAACAATTGCATTTTCATGGTTTGTTTTGTTTCTGGAAACCATTGCTCATCTTTGCTGCTGAAAGGTCAAATCTTTCCAGCGGATATGGGGATTAGAAATCTTTTTTCAATAATCTCACAAGGATTTTGTCAAATAATCTCCTTGCTTTCAAAAAACACAGAGCATTTATCTAGCACTCTATTATTTTTCATATCTTCCAAATATCTTATGTGTATGAGGCGTGTGGCGCAGTGGATAGAGCGTTGGTGTTCGGATCAAGGGAGAACAGGTTCAAACCCCACTGCAGTCAGCATGTTGTTGTGTCCCTTAGACACTTCACCCCAAATTGCTCCTGTGGGGATTGCTCACAGTATTGAGTATGTAAGTCGCTTTGGATAAAAGCGTCTAACAAGTGACATGTAATGTAACATGCTGATTTCCCCAGAATTTCCTCATTATATGAAAGTGTTATGTTTAGCCCATTAAAGCTAATATTTCCATCAGGCCTGACTCATATTTTAATAACACGCATCCTTGTGCCACATTAGACTGTTTTGGCAGATTTCATAAGAAAAGCTGATGTGGTAATGACAATAATAAAGGCCCGGGGACATCCTGCTGTGATAAGTGCAGTCGGCCAGCATGTCTGTGCCAAAAATGTAGTGATGTGTTTGGTTGGTAGTGCTGTCCTGTTTTTCATTTCAATCTGAATTGTAGCTTTTTTAGGAACCATTATACATTTTCCAGTAAGAGTTCTGAGTCCAGTGACTGCTGCCAGTGCAGTGAGGAAGTGATTTACACTCAAGCCATAAGTGTTCAGTTATAAAGGAGAAATAGGACTGTCTGCACATCTTGGCTCTTCAGAAAACTTTTTTTAAACGGGGCCATTTTTGTCTGAGCTTCAAATATAGAACATAACATAAATCTATTTTATTTTCAATTTATCAATGCCTCCATTCACTGTGTTTTTTCTTTATGCTGGACCTGTAGAAAAGGGCATTGTAACCAGACCTAGCCCTGATGTATAATACATACAAATCCTGCTTTTTTTAAATAAGACTATTGGCCAAAACCAAGTCGTATTTATATTTTAAAGACCTAGAAAGGGTTATTAATGCCTTTGTTACCTCAAGACTGGACTATTGCAACGCTCTGTTTGTGGGTATGGACCAGGCCTCAATTAAACACCTGCAACTAGTCCAAAACGCAGCTGCACGTCTTCTGACTGGCCACAAAAAGCGGGACCACATCACCCCAATTCTGGCCTCACTGGCTTCCAATTCGGTTCCGAATTGATTTTTTAAATCCTTTTATTTGTTTTCAAAGCACTAAATAGGCTGGCTCCGGCCTATAGAGCCGAACTCCTCCAGCACTACACCCCAGCCAGAGCTTTAAGGTCTGCTGACCAGCTGTTGTTGATAGT
Source organism: Notothenia coriiceps (assembly GCF_000735185.1). Taxonomy (NCBI): domain Eukaryota; kingdom Metazoa; phylum Chordata; class Actinopteri; order Perciformes; family Nototheniidae; genus Notothenia; species Notothenia coriiceps. The sequence continues at coordinate 1,115,630 of NW_011369945.1, forward strand.
GCCCAAGGCTCAAAACCCGAGGTCACCGAGCCTTCGCAGCAGCTGGCCCTAGGCTCTGGAACACTCTGCCCCTCCATGTGAGGGCCCAGACACTAGAGTTTTTTAAATCCTCACTAAAGACTCACTTCTTCTCTCTGGCCTTCTAGTCAGAGCTGAGCACGACTCCTGACTATTCCCTGTGTTTTTGTTTTTTATATTTCTGTTCAAACTCTTCAAGCTTTGCTCAACTATTCCTCATAAACCTAAAGTTGAAGAATTGTTGGACATGTTGGGTATAACGCTCATTTGCTTTTTGTTGCTGATGGTTAGATGAGGAGTTGACACACCTTTCATGTCCGACAGTATTATAAAGCCAGTAGCCTGTTAGCCTAGCTTAGCATAAATACCAGGAAGCACGGGAGAAAGAGCTAGCCCAGCTTTCTGCACGAGTAACGCAACCCACCAACCAGCTCCTCTAAACTTGTTATTACAATGGTGTATCTAATTTGTTCAATCAATACTCAAAGATAAAAAGAAAACATTTGTATTCCTCATTCACCGTTTTCAGTTTTGAATAAGTTGTTGTATGTGTCTACCTGCAGGCCGGTACGGTGCGAGACTCCATGGCGAAGTCCCTGTACAGTGCTCTGTTTGACTGGATCGTCTTCAGGATCAACCACGCTCTGCTCAACATTAAAGACCTGGAGGAGACCACCAAGGTTGGGCAACACAAACACATCGACTCATGAAATCACCCATGAGTTAAACAAATACATTTTAGTATTGCATATTAAACTCTTGTTGAAAACACAACCACCTCTACACTAAGATGTATAACTTATACCAATGACACAGTGTCTAAGCTTTTAAAAATCCTATTACTGATCATATTATTATGAGGAAATATTTTGTTCATGTTTTCTTTGTTTTTCCTCCTCAGATCTTGTCTATTGGAGTGCTCGATATCTTCGGATTTGAGGATTATGAAAACAACAGCTTCGAACAGTTCTGCATCAACTTTGCTAACGAACGTCTCCAGCACTACTTCAACCAGCATATCTTCAAGCTTGAACAGGTAAGACATTTCCTAAATATTCTTCTTTCTCAAGGTCCATCATTCCTAGTTAGTGGCTTCCTGTTCAAGGCTTTGACTGGGAGCTGAACTTCTGAACTGCTGTATTACTGCAACTGTTATTGTAACATATTGCCGATTTTATTTTTTTGGCTGTGACTATGTCCAAGGAAATGCTTCATGCCACCCAGTTTACATACATTACAATGACAATTCCACAATGGAGGAATTCTTCATCACATTATGCAACAAGGTTGCTGACACCCATATGACTCAACTCCCTGTGACCACCCGACTATGATGTATGTTCCCTTAAGTGAGCTAATTGACTTCAAAGGGCTCCTTTAAGTCCTGATCTGTAAGAGGTTCCTTTAGGTTAAACATTGTGTTTACTTTGCCATTGACTGAACCAGAAGCCCTGCCCTGACATGTTTGACAAGCGTCCATGCTGTTCATGAAACACACTGTGACTGAAGGACTGTGTCCCCAAGGTGACTGGTCTTTGTACAAAGGCAGTTGTTCACAAACCCTTTCTAATCCCAATGCCCTAAATATGTCAAGATTTATACGCCAGATATGTCATGACAAGAGTGTTGAACAACTTCTTTGTTTTGGGGGTTAGGTTAAAGGAAAACGTAACACCTAATGATCATTTTTACATCAAGTCCCTTGTTCAAAACGCAATTTATTCTTCCATACCGCCATGATGAACTAAGAATAAGAAAATTTAGAAAAGTCATGTCAAAAAAAGCCATGTTTTTGTGAGGATTTCGAGATAACACAGTGTGTGTAACTGTTAAACAAATGTTCATTTTATGGGTTGAAGCATTACTTTCAGGGAAATGCTGAATTATTGTGTTGACTCGTCAGATTCACATGTTAAGCTGGTTTGTTCTTAATAAAATGTAAAGGTTTATGAAGCTTCAAATCGCAAACCTGTTAAGACCCGTGAAGCATCCATGTTTAAATGCAACCTCGGCAGAGAAGAAATGTAAACATGCACAGGCTGTGTGTAAAGTTTTAAAAAATCTATAAAGATGCGATGTGCAGAATTTTAAGAATACAATCAATAAGTACTTGGTTTGCCCTTGCCCCCAAACTATTTATTTTAATTAAAACAATTCTACTCATCCCTGTACGATGCTTCTTCCTTATGAAACATGTTTGAGATCAGACTGAATATTAGTTGGCCATAATAACTAGTAGTTCATAGATCTCAATCTTGTACCAGCTTTTCACTTTTCTCTCTTTGAGGCTTCAGCTGCCAGTGTTTGCACATTACTTCCTGTGCTACTGGTTGCAGAATTAACAGGTCAGAGTAGATTCAGCCTTGAGCACAACTAAATTGCTCATGGTGTTTGCCCTGATTTTATTTGTTGGTGTTGTTTCCTTTAAATGCAGCCTGATTTTCTCACTGTGGCAAATAATCTTTTTTGTTGTGTTAATGTTGAAGATTAAAATGTGTATTGAGTGGGATTGCGTAACGAACAGTGAATTGATAGGGTGATAAGGCAATTTAAATGTTAACAAAACACACTGTAACCTTGAAAAAAACATAGTTGATTTGGCCTGCTTGTACGTACACTAGAGTATTGTTTATGATAGGCTCCCATTCAGAATGTGTGCGCTTGAGCTGATGTATTGTCACTATGTGTTTTGTCAGAGACTTAAAACCCAGCAGTAAATAACCATTCAAACAAATAATGACAGAGTTGATCTGATTTACAGTATATTGACCCCCACTAGACCCAACTACTCTGCTGGTGAACAGTAAATGTGTTTTCATATGGATTTCTAATGTTTTCCATGAATCACACTGCAGCCACAGTACTGTTTTCTATCAGACATCATCGATATTATCAGGAAAAGAGAATTAAATCCACATCTTTACACATTATGTCACATGATAATGGAGTTTTTACATTATAACATTGATTTAAACTGCATCACAGTCTTGATCAGAGCATACTGGAGAGCTTATGATTTCGTAATGGTTTACTGTAAACCATTACGAAGTAAATAATTAGTTGTATGTGGAAATATCGATGTGCACCACTGAAGTGGTCTGAAAGCCTCCCAAAATGATTCAACCAAGTGGTCCAAGTGCTGGCATAGTTCATATTTCCGCTGAAGCAAGTTTCACACCCTCATCTACGGTTACATCCATGCGGTACATTTCCATTCATCTGTCGAACAGTGAGTCACTGCTGGGAGCACATAGGGGCTACACGGTTTGCTTAAGGGCACATTGATGGTCATTGTAATGCGAAATAGTAATTATTTTTCTTCTTTTGCTCTATTTTTCAACCTTTTCAAACAACCTCTTTGCCAGTAATCGCATAGTTGGAAGACATGAAATGGAAAAAGGAGAATGTTAGTATAATAATACAATAACTATAATAATATATTATAATCATGAAGTGAGTTATCGGCTTTGCATTGCTCTTTACTTTTGGTGTAGGCCATTTTAACAGTCAATAGCTGTTTTCCAACCTGTTAATCTGTTACTGTGATGGTGAGAAGGAAGGTTTCCAATATATATAAGTCCCAACATATATTTTAAAAAAAAGCATCTGATGAAAGTTGTGATGACTGACAGAGACATATAAAACAGCATTAGGAGGGAATAAGCTATAATTTACATTGTGATTGTTTCAACCAAAACACTATTAGTACAAACTGTAAACAATAATATAAACACAATCTGAGATAAGTTGTGTGGAAGCTGAATCCGCACATTCAGTGTATTGTTGGTTGAGTCAGTATAAGAGTGAATCACAGTTGTTGTTGTTGTTGTTGGAAGATGATTTAAAGGCATGTCCAGGGGGCGGATACAGTATCCTGTACAACGCAATTTAATACAACACCCCCACTAACCGCAGCTTAGCGATTACCAAAGCCTCGAGTCAGCAGCCATCTGACGCAAATGGGATGTTATAAGCTTCACAAACGTTTATTCCAGAGCTTTTGTATTAAATGATATTGCATAGATGTTCCTTTTATAGTTTCCAGCCAGTGTGTGTTATTAAAACACACACAAGTAAAAACCTGTCATTAGTCAAATATTACGATCTGGATGTTGATATTGTGAAAAGATGCACGTGTGGTACAGCTTTGACTTACTTATTATATAATTGAGTGAGTGAACAGAAAAATAAAAGAATAAGCAATATGAGTTAAAAGTGTCATTAACTGACGCCTTTTTTTTAAAACCTTGTTTTTATGTCATTCTTAATTTCTCTATAAAAACAAAAAATGCATGAAAGAGGATATTTTACATTGCAGAAAAAAAAACAACTATGTCAGTCTTCTCTATAAAAGAATAAAGGACTTTTCAATATTTCCAGGAGAGGAACAAGTTCACAGATCCTTTACTTAATACTCTAATCAAATGTAAGATCCTGAATTAAAAATAAAACTAATTAAAAGTATTACCAGCAAAACAAACTTTAAGTAAGAAAGTAAATACTCATTATGCAGAATGGCTATTTGCACATTGTTGTAATATTTTAGAATATAGTTGTATTGTACATACTGTATGTAGGAACATTTGTAGTTTTCATGCATAGTACAACTCAAGTATAGTGCTGGATTAAATGTCATTTTCAAGAATCATCAAAACATTTAAGATGACGTAACTTTGGAAAGATGAGATGACCGCATTCCTTTTTGCAATCATCCCATAAATGGCCACTTTAAATGCTTATACAGAATTGGAGGTCAAATTGTTATTTTTGTCCACTAAATAAACCGTTTAAACATAACTGTTTTGTTTCTCAAAACCGCTTTAATTCCTGCATTCGTAATGTCTCCAAAAAGACAGCCGGCTGCACTTTTCAGTGAGCGAGTAATTGCTGCCGTTGAAGGATGTATTTAAAAAAGTTAAATATAACTTTTGTTGATAAGGATGAGTTGGATAGTTTGAGTGGCGATAGCTCAGCACAAACTAAAAAATCAGTGCAAAAGAAGAAGTGTTACAGGATGGTTATCTTGGACGGTTGTAATCTCAGGGAAATATGGACATTTTTCTACAAGTTCTACCAGCAATGGAAGTCAATCAGACATGTGCTACATTCAAGTCCAGAACTAAAAACTCTCTCCTTTATTGCCTATAGTTGTGGAGTAAGCAACATTAATTAACATGCTTCTGACTGTAGAGTCACAAGAGAAGAGAAAAGGAGATTCCAGTGTTTTTTATTAAACTTCCCCTGGATTAAGGTCTTTATGGTTAAATCTCTTTCCCAGGAAGACAGGAGCATAATAATATATGGGGAGGAATTAATGATAAATGCTCCGAATGAGAGCCCAGGAAAAGATCTGAAGAGTGTTTTATAGCACAGGGAGACAACATGAAAGAGGGCAAACCAACAACATTATTGCTTTGTTTAAAAGATTTCAACCAGCTTGTCCTGCATACTGTAGGATCACTTGTCTGCTTTTGATGTCAAGTTAATTATTACTTTTTTAGTGAGCATTTTATTAGTCTTTGATGCCACCACAAGCATCAATAATTCTAACCTAAAACTGAATTTGACAGTAAATATAGCATATATAATAGTTTTTGTGCAGTAAGTGTTGCTGAAAACTTTAAAAATTCAACCAAAGATAAAGTCCTTACATCCTTTTACATGGCTTGAAAGCAAAGTATTATTATTACAGTATAACTGAAATTGAGCATCTCTCTCTGTATTGTGTTTCTGCAGGAGGAATACAGGGCAGAGGGCATCAGCTGGCACAACATCGACTACATCGACAACACAGGCTGCATCAACCTGATCAGCAAGAAGCCCACAGCGCTGTTCCATCTCCTGGACGAAGAGTGCAAGTGAGTCTTCATGCTGTCTGCTTTCCTGTTGGAACTGTTTGTTTCTTTGGAAGCTCTTTTTATGTTCCTCTGAGTCAAACCATCAAACATTTCTGGCAGCAAACTTGGCGGGCTTCGTGACAGTTGATTGGTTTGATAATGTCAAAATACATAACAAAACAACTACAATTTTCAGGCCTAAAACGTTTTCGCACGTGTAAAGAAAGCTGCAGCTAGGTAATTCTTCCTCTCTGCATGTCACTTTTTAAAATGTCTAATGTAGATGAGTAGATTGTAGTGTCACACACGCAGAAAATGGTCAACTAATCTCTTCTCTTCAGCTGCTTTTTCCTCCTCTTTCAGCACATTGTTTTGGCGCTTTGAGCACCAGGAAAATAGATAATATGTATCATTAACATTATTATACGTGGCAGACAGAATAAACGGCTAGCAAAAAATATGAATATTAAGCATCTACAGACCAAAATAGAGATAAGCAAACACTTGAAATGCTCTACGTCTGCTTGGTTTTTGACTTAGCTAACATGTTAGTCAGGCTTGTTTCAGAATTCCTATTTAGTGGCCTAAATACTAAGTCTTTAACTGGTGGCATTATTACCTTATTAGCGTAATAGCTTACCGGTATATGGAGTAGCTACGGTTCATTTCCATGCATTGCTTACCCAGGCCAAATAATTGCCATTAACAATGATATCCTGATTATCAACTCTGGCACTTAAATGGTAAACATATTGGAATCCATTTACTTTACTTTTTTTCCAAATACAAAATATGGACATACAAACCAATCTAGACTTATTTCTACCCTGATGCAGGCGAGTGACAAATCAGCTCATGCTCAAAGTGTGTGTAGAAAAACTATTCTGCACATTATTGAAACATTCAGAAAATATATACATTATAATAATGTTAAAGGAATTTTTGCTAATAAATCTAATCTACTGATGGAGTAGCCTAAAACGTAAACCCTCTAAACAGTACATTTATTCTTGTCAGCTCCTTGGCTTCAATGTGACTATTCTTACAAACAATAAGTCCTTCTGTATTCCCCCCTCTTCTTTATTTGGACGGACACTGAATCAAATTCCTCCCACTTGGAAAAGCTGGAAGGAGTCTTTGACTGTGTTGTCTTCATAGATCAGGTTTCACCCCGCTCCAAAAACCCCTGGTGTCTCCTTCTTTCCCTCTCCTCTTCCTGTAAGCTGTTTCTGCAGAATCGCTGGCTCTCTATATTAAAGGACGAAAGGGAAATCTGAACCAAGATCAGCTTAGAGTGATAATCCTCCTCACCCTGTGGCGTCACAGGATAAAATGTCAAAACTGGTTACAGATCAGATGACTTGCCACGTTTCAAGGATCCACAATAATTGCTGTTGTTGTGAATTAGAGACTGGTGGAAAAGTTGTGTCTTTAATTGATTTGCTACATGTTGACGAGGAACATTTACAGTGATTTATACTGAAGTGTTCATGACGTACTGTAGTTAAGAGCTTTAAAGCAGGTGCATCAACATTGTGATTTCCCCAGCAGAAGTCCTTTCTGGATATGCTTTCATATAAAAAAAAAACAAATGTAAAAACATAGTGTACTTCAAATTAAACTCTCCTGTTCTTTGATTTCAGTTTCCCTCAGGCCACCAACCAGACCCTGTTGGATAAGTTCAAGCGGCAGCATGAGGGGAACAGCTACATCGAGTTCCCTGCTGTCATGGAGCCCGCCTTCATTATCCGACATTATGCCGGCAAGGTCAAGTACGGGGTCAAGGTCAGTGTCATCCACACTTCCTAATACAGTCATTGATTAGACAGGAAGAAATTGGAAAGCGCCCCCAAAACTTGTTCTCAAACACATCGTCATTATTATTTTAAAAACTGATCATTTGTTTTGTTTTGTTTTTCATACCGTTTTAATATTATTGATATGCGTAACAGACTATAATTGCGCCAGATTGTATTCAGTTTGCTTGCTTTCATAAGCTATTTTTCTAGGTTTACCTGACTTTTTTTCAGCTCTATTGAAGTACTGGTCAAACACATACATATCCTTCTCTGTACGTATGTGGATTCATACAAATTAGATATCCAAAGACTTTATACATAGTTAAAGTTATGCTTAGGGTTTTTGTGTACAGATACCAATCAGTATTAGAGAATCAAAGAGTTCTTACATTTTTAAGTTTTAAATCAGAGAAAATGACATTATATATCTGAATTTATGATGCTTTTTGAATATTGAATAGCCAGATGAATTATTGGATCATCTTTCAATTTAAAGATTTGTCCAGTCAAAGGTTATAGCCAAATATCACCAATAACACATTTGTTTCGGGGGGCGTGAGCAACTGCTATGGCTGAAGCTAATGTAGATCCACAAAACTAGACCAATAATACAGTTCTTTTTTTTTCCTCTGCCACACACAGGATTTCAGGGAAAAGAACACAGACCACATGCGTCCAGACATCGTGGCTTTACTGAAGAGCAGCAAGAACGCCTTCATCTGCGGGCTGATGGGCATCGAACCCTCTGCCACTTTCCGCTGGGCGGTACTCCGAGCCTACTTCAGGGCCCTGGTGGCTTTCAGAGAGGCCGGGAAGAGACACACGCAGAAAAAGCCTGGTGAGCTCCCTGACTTAGCAAAACTCCACTTATATGCACATTAAAGCGGCGAGGCAGCATTCCCTCCATAAATGAGATGAGAAATCTCATCTGAGCTTCAAACGTCAAAGGACTATTATATATCTATCTATCTGTCATCACCAAATGTCTTTAACATTTTTAATTATATTTTTTTATTTATTTGTTGCATTTTTCTGCAATCTTTATTAGAATAAATGATGAAAATATTTGCTCACTTTGTCAAAGCAGCACTAAAGAATCGACGAAAAGGGAAACGACATTGACTTTAGTGAATGGCATGTGGGCATCTATGACTTTCTAATACAACAAGAACAACGGTGAACTATCAAACTACTAAAAGAGAATAATGGTTATAGGATTATTTACCATCTCTTGCTACAAGCACATTTGATCCAATCAACAGCATGAAATGACAGTACTGATTATGTTTTAGTTTTCAGAAGCACAGTACTCTCTACTCACATGCCATGCAGACTTGGTTTAGTCCTCTCCCTTTAACTATAGTTAGCTTTATCTCAGCAATATGTGATTTTTCGGTAGTCACTCTTCTGTAGTGTGTGTGCATAGTGCTGCCATGTATTTCTTTCTCTTTGTCCCTCTGAGCTTCGGCCTATGAATGCCTTCTTTTCCCTTGGATAAACGTGCCATGCTCTAGATATTACCATTAGATTTTCTTTTAGCACTGCCGTCTAAAGAATCAGACTTTGCACCCTCTTGATCCTTTCCTTAAGTATCACTGTACATGTAGATGTTGTTATGTGAAAATACTGTAGAAGTCTTGTATCCTTTGCTCATCCTTAGCTATCTTTTAGAAATCCTTTTAACAGTCACTCAAGGTAACCCGTTACATGTCTTCTGAAACATTTCTGCAAATCAAATTAGTTTTGAAGTCCTTTATGTTAAATGAAATAATAATGGGCTAGTCCTCACTGCCTAAAATGACTAAATTGTAGTATCAGAAAAAACTTCTAGAAGACATTGTAAGGGAGTGCCTTTGGGGGACGAACCTACTCACAGAACTACAATGACAAACATCTAATGCTGCAGCCAACTGCAGTGGTGAATGTCCATCATCTCCTCTCCAGAAGTCTTGCACAGGTATCTCTCCAGTAGACGACTGCATCTCTTTTTCTTCGCTGTCTAACCTGTCATCTCTCTCTTTCTTCCCCCCCCCTTTCTCTTTCCTTGTGTATTTTTTCTCTTGTTTTTCTTTTGTTTTGCTTCTCCAAGGGCATGATGACGCTGCTCCCTGTGCAGTTTTGAAAAGTGTGGATAGTTTTAGCTTTCTGCAGCACCCTGTGCATCAGAGAAGCTTAGAGATCCTGCAGAGATGCAAAGAGGAGAAGCACAGTAAGGCTGCCAATACAATAAAAACTCCTTGTTACTTTTTAATGTTGGACCATAACCTGGGAAACTGTAGGGACAAGGCTGACCAACATCATCGACTTTACTGCACCGTACTTGAGCAAAAGTCAAGAAAAAAGAGCTCAAAATAATATGACAACTTTAAACACAGGTCTTATTTTCTGCTTTGTGATTTGATTTGCAACTCTTATTTTCTTTAATTAGACTAGATGCTTGTTGGCCTCCGCTCCCTCCGTTTCCCTCTTCCCCCTCTCTCACTGTATGCACCTGCATGCATTTGTTCTTAGTCTTGTCTTGCATGTTGTTCTTGTTTAGCATGCTCCAACCAATCTGTCTCTTACACTGTTCTAGTAAAAGGCTAGCAGAGAAATGCATGGGTTGTATTGCTCAGTTTACTTTGGTGTGGGGAAACAACACAGTAACACCTGTAGGTGTCCATCCCTCTCTGTTTCGTCACACGGCTACATTCTCATGTCCTGTCCGGTATGTAGGGGGGGGGGGCAGTGGGTGAAGTTGCTTGTCCACCACAGCACACATCTGAAATCAACAGGCTTCACCTCTCACTAATACCACGTTCACTGGTGGTGGTGGTAGAAAGACTAAAAAAAAACACTCATTTTCTCACAGGTATCTTTACATGTGGTGCAGGACACACACTTCTCTCACAGATCGCTTTCCTGCACTATTTCATTTCATTACACCCACATGTGTGTTCTTGTTTTGGGCCACCCTGCAGCTCCTGATCAAAGTGAAAATGTTGTACAAAGTGATGAAACTGAAAACGGTATAATGTTCACACATCAGATAACATATTTATTTTAGGTAGTTTAACATACACAGTAGATATCTGTTATCTCTTCTCTATGATTGATTGCTTAGGCGTATCACCACCAAAACAAAGCCACAAAAAGCTTTTGAAAACCCATTTGGCTCACAATTTTACCTTTTTTAAATTCTCTTTAGTTCAACTGAAAGGTCACCTCCCTGCTTTACATCATCAGATAGCTGACTACTTAACAACATGTGTGTTCAATATTGGTATTTTTAAATAACTTATGTGTTAAGCAAACAATCCAGACCCAACTAGCTTCAATTATTTAAGCATTTTACCATCTTTTAATATGAAATCATCTGCAGCAGATTATATTTTCTATAAAAAGGCACATAACACTCACTGGAATAACACTGGAGTGTCACATAGAGGTTATTTACATGGGAAGGGTTTAAGTGTCTCTATGTCTGTTTTGTTTGCGTGTAAGTGTGTGTGTTTGTGTGTAAGTCTTTCTTTGTGTGTGAGTGTGTGTTTTTGTGCTTTTTCACAAAATGCCGACCCGTTTGTTCGTGATCAGGTGTGACCAGAAAGAGTCCTCGAACCCCACTATCAGACCTTCAAGGAAGCAACACCATCAATGAGAACTCACCACGGTAAGATTCTTTTCTTTTTCGTTTAAGATGATTTTTTGTAATTTTGTGTTTTGTGAACCTTATTAGGAGAAATTAGGGGAGAAAGGTTCCCAGTTGAACTCAAACCAGTGACGTTATGGTTCATATTTTCCCAGTACTTACCCCCTTGGCCTCAAGTGATTCTTATAAGCATAATAAAGTATATGAAACCCTTTGATTCCCTTCAGCTGCACTAGCCTTCTTTAAATATTTTTGTGTTATCAATATTGTAAGTATATCATCCTCTGGGCATTGAGACACACATGGCATGCCTTGAAAAAAAGGGAGTGATAACTGTGCTGTGACCCGAGCATTTGGTAGACTACCTCCTCTAATTAGCTGTGGACAGTGGGATTAGCAGCCCGCGACAGCGCACCAGTGGTGGCACAGAGCGGCTGGTACAGACAGCTTTTGTTACACAGGAGCTCAGTCTGGGGCTGTTAACCCCCCCACCTCCTTAATTTGATTTGCAACCTTTCCCCCCCTCTACATGTCTCTTTCTCACACTCGCACACCCATCCTCTACATAGGAGAGTACTAAACCCTCTGCAGCTGCTTCCTCGGTGATGTAAAGTCAGAGCTATGCATCTGAGAGGAGAGCCCAGAGAGCGATAAATATGAAGTCCCTGCAGAGTACTTGTCTGCTGGACAGACAGCGGACAGTGCAATGCTTTATGGGACTCTTAAGAGAGACTATGGAGATAAACATTCACTACAAGAAGCATATTGTAGCATTACCATATACTGAGACCGATGATCAACTGGGGAGTAATTCTAACTAATTTTCTTTATATGGTAGCCCAGATAGAAACTGAGTATTTGTCATTATTCATTAGCTAACATTGTGACGTCAAACATTATTTATTTTATTTTATATTATTATGTGGTCATTCACAACAAACCCTTAAATAGTTGCAGAAGACTATATGAAGATGGAGACATAAATCCAGAAACCAATATAAATCCAACAACTTTTATTTACACTTACATACTTGAGCTTTGTGGATCTTCCGCTGTAATATGTAGTATTTTAAATGTAATGCAGGCTAGTAGTATAAATCATATACATCTTTAAGATTCCTCTGGGATTCTTGGAAGAATTACCCCAGACTGTGATGATTACAGTGGAGAAGTGCAGCCTCCATAGAGAGAAAACTAATGAAAAAGCCAGTCACACGTTTGTGCTGTGTTTTCATGTCTCCACAGACACCTGGTTTCTATTTGCAGCATGTCTACATTATGTATTTCAAATTCAAAACACAAAATATTTGACCAAAGCATTATGCTTCTTGTGCACAGAAGAAGCTTGAAACATGAGCCCAACGATCTGCGGTTTATTTCAACGGCAACACTGAAGTGGAACAAGCGTAATCTATGTTTTTTAAAAGCATATTTTCATAATTCAGCTGTGTAAAATGGTTTCCAAATCAAACTGCTATCCCTGCACTAAAAAGCTGTGGGTCTGTTTTGGAGAGACTTTCAGTTTCATTAGCCATTAAGAACCTTCCCACTGGCTCGTGTGCCACCTTGTTTTCTCTGTGGGAATGATTCAACTCCCTGCTAATAACAGAGTAGAAGTTAACACATCTCGCTACTGTTGTCTATGTGTCATAGTTTGCGGCTTGCAACTCATCAGGAGGCATTCTTGTACACTCATAAATTATAATACTGCAATCAAAGTACTTCAGTGGAGCTGAATTAATGATAGGCTGCTACTGCCACAACTACACTGGGAATTATGTCAATGATGGTGGATATTGTTGGTACCTCAGTTGCCTTTGCTGCTCCGTCCACTCCTGTTGGCTAAAAAAGCTTAGACTGGTTAATGGTTTTAACCATGATCTGACCGCACATGTTTTTGTTTGCCTTATGGGAGGGTGGTTAGGTTTCACCTTGAGGCTGAGGTTTAAACCCTTTGAGGCTTCAGTAAACTGTGTTGAATCACTTGTGAGATGAAATACACAGAAGTTACTGCCCCTGCTGGGGAGATTTGTTCCTGAGAAAAATATTTCCCTCACAGAGACAAAAGACACTGTTGATGCTTTTTTAAATATGTCATAATAGAGGTGAGAAATGTATTATGACCCAGAGTACTAACTGTTTAGTTTAAGGTATAAAGGTCGAAAAGAATTCAGAAAAAATAAATAATTGTAATAAAAGTATCCCAAACCATATTTGTATTATCTTTGCATCTATCAAATCATACCTATCAAGAGTTTGCTTCAAAGGTGTCTTGTAAAAGTGACTATACATAATGTATGTCAATTTTCATCAATTAATCACTTTAATTGATCTGTGTGTTATTGTTTTGTCTACAGGAGTTCTCCGGGCCTTGGCTGGAACGGGCGCGTGGGTCGACTCCGATGCCTTTCTACCAGCAGCTCCACCACAGAAGAAGACGGCATCTTTGTCAACTCTGCCAGTAGCAAACTCCTTGAGAGAGCCCACGACATCCTCATGTCAGTAACTTCTTTCTGAATAAGACAGTACTTAATGTCGTTTTTTTGTACTTTCTTTGTGATTGTGATATGCTAAAGAATTGTAGCATCTATTTAGACACCCCAGGCCAGCATAACGTACTTTCCACTTGCCCGCTCGGGCCACTAAAAATATTGCTTTAAAAAAAAAAATTGTCCAGTGGTATTGGTTCTTAACAAGTAATTTTGTTAAATTGTTTCGTTTATTATTGCTACAACATAGCGTTTCGTGAGTCGGTTGTCGTTGTTGGGTGAAAAGCAAACAGCAATCTTCAAATAAAAGAATGTCACCGGAGGAGCTAAAGGAGAATGACAGGGAGTATGAGAAGAAGAGGGAGAGAAAGTTTCAGCCATACTGGCTTGATCGATGGAGTTGGCTTCAATATGATGATATAAACAAGGTATTTTGTTGGCTCTGTACATCAATGGCGACCTTTGCTGACAAGTAAGTGAAGAGTAGAAAATATAAAGATATTGGCTAAAGGGAAATGTCCCAGCAGTTTAGGATAATAAGGGTTCTAATCTAATCTATTACATAGCCATTACATGTCTAACTCCTGATGATAGGAAGGCAGAAAGCGCATTATACAAATAATAATAATACTCATAATAGCAGAAATTTTTTAACAATGACCACAATATCATTATTTTAATAAACCAAATATGAACAATTGAGGAAAATGTGGAAGAACTGATGATTCAAATGTTGTAGTACAAGTAGTAATGTAGTTTGTGCATAAATTACTATTGCAACAAATGTGTTCATTTTCTTCATTATTAGTCGATTTTTTTGGACGAATGCTCCGGGCCAGTGGTTACAATAGTGGGGCCAGTGATAATACAATTCCATTGGCCCTCAATTTTACCCTTAATGTCTACCCCTGTATCAGTGTTTCTACTGGTATGTACTAGTTATGATGATCAGCAGTTTGGCCTCGACGCATACCTTAAAAAACGGAAAGACTTGAGTTCAAACTCAGTGTCAGAAAACATCTGTCCTGCCTTGTGTCCTTTAGTCATCTACATTCCTACCAGTTCCGAGGGTGCTGCTCTGCAGCTGACCCTGACCTCTGATCTCCCTCCGGAGGGCAGCAAGTGCGCGCAGATTTCCCCACAGGGATGAATAAAGTTTTATTGACAGGAATATGACCCACTTGGGAGGAATGTCTGGTGCTTTTACTTGACAGTTAAAACATATTCCCTTCTCACCTGTTGAAGAACACATAGAGGCAAATGGTTGCTCTAATACTCAAAATAGATTTGACTCCTGAACTAACTTTTATTTTCCTTGTTTTTTACTGAAAGGAGGAACAAAAACTACAAATCCAAGTCAGTTCTTCCCAAGGTACAGTCCAGATCATTTTTTATAGATTCTAACAAAGTAATTAATGATCAACATGTTTAACTGACTATTCGTCACATCGGCAGCATTTACTGAACGTCAGGTCACTGAAGTACCTGAGCAACCTGACGCTTCACGACCGCATCACCAAGTCGCTGCTGCACCTCCACAAGAAGAAGAAACCACCCAGTATCAGCGCTCAGTTCCAGGTCAGACACACACACACACACACACACACACACACACACACACACACACACACACACACACACACACACACACACACACACACACACACACACACACAGCCAGTAGCACACTGCAATGCTCAATGATTCGCCATTCACTGCTCTCACCATAAAAATAACACGATTAGCCCGAGCTGCAGAGAGGATAAAAGCTGTGACTATGATAAAAACAAGGTGTGTCCTGTTACAACTGGCTGTGGCTGAAAACATCCCTCCAATTCTCTGGCTCCCCCCCCAGCCCTTCGCTGTCCGCTGTCTTATCCCTGTATTTGTGAATAATGTGTGTGAAGTCTATTGCCTCGTTTTCACACACATACACACAAGTCTAATATGTATGACTTCATGTCTGGGAATTTAAGACAAAAAGCTAAATAAATGTCTCATGAAAAATACTTGGGGAGGATTTGTGAGGGAGTAACCACACTCTTTTGAAATGTGTTTCATTAGTGTTAAATTAACAGGAGTTGAGGATCAAGAAAACAAGAATGAACTAATTCCTACAATTTTTTTTAAAATGTAGGTCCTCTACTCTTTGTTTTTTATGCATTTCACAGCAGAGGTTTTTCTTTTTTCATACACTTAAAAGTGAGATTAATGACACTGACAACTACTGTTAACATACAGTACAGAATAACTTGGTTGTCTTTAGGTCAAAAATATCTCTTGTACTGTATGCAGTCTGTAATACAAACCAGCTTAGAATAACACTCAACAACTGAAAACGGTTTATTTTTATCCTGATTTCTTTGAACGTGAACTCTGTTCTCTGGCTGTTGGAGGTACAGTAGAGAGGAGTGCTGAGGCCCCAGTGTGTGGATGACTTCACTTCCCACATCCTGTGCTGCCCTGATTGCTTTAATCTCCCATGGAGGAGGAGGAAGAGGAGGAGACTGAATTCCTCCTGCCCCTGAATTATCACACACATGTTCATTTTTTTACACACATGCACATGGAAAAACTACACATATGTTTCTTTCTTTTCCCTGTCAAAGACTTTAATCTTGCAGAAAAGTGTTTCACTCACCAGCAGTTATTCACAGCTGACAGATCCACATGACTTTGGCTTCTTCCTGTCAAACAGCTGTGGATCAACACAAGCAATCCGCCTCTGCATGTGCCTTTATGTTCTGGCTTTGTTTCAAATCGGACTTGTTTTGTGTCTCTGTCTGCAGGCCTCCCTCAACAAGCTCATGGAGACTCTGGGTCAGTCTGAGCCTTATTTTGTCAAGTGCATCCGTTCCAATGCTGAGAAGGTACAGTGTGCTCACTCCAGACTGAAGCAGCTTGCTTTAGTTTTCAAAGCATTTTTCGTTTCCTTTTGAAGTTTGAACTTCTTGAAAGCTGTTTATCATTTCCCCCTCTGCCCCTCTGTAACGTCTGCCGCCTGACACTTTTCCTTTCCGGTCATTTTCCCTTTCCTCTCCTCGATAACCTTTTTTTTAACTTTTTCTCAGCTGCCCTTGAGGTTTAATGATAACCTGGTGCTGAGGCAGCTGCGATACACAGGTATGCTGGAGACTGTGCGCATCCGCCAGTCGGGCTACAACATCAAGTACAGCTTCAAGGTAACACACACAGACATTCACACCATGTAGATACTCTTTAAATATCAGTCTATATTTTGGAACTGTCACTTATATCATTTTAAATTAAGTAATGTACTTTTGACTATGAAAGATTAAGATATTACAAATGGTTTATTAACATTGTGCTTTTGTTAAATATAACTTCCCAACACAGAATCCAAAGTAGTTAAAAGACCACCTTGCTCTTAATCAGCTAATACATATATATATAATAAAAGATAATAAATATGTTTATTATGAGAAAAAAGAAAAAGACAAAGAAATGTGTAACAGAAGTAAGACAAATAAAATGCAGCTTGTTGTTCCCTTAATATCCAAATGTACACCGCTGCAGTTGCAAGGCAGATTTTTGTAAAAAAAAGGTTTCTCCGAGCCCAGCATTAAAAAAATGGCAGAGTCACAGAAGACATCATCTAAAAGTTTACACTGAGTATACTAAACATGACCTTCATGTGTTAACATAATGCAATCCCCCTTTACATGGTTTTAGTTTCCTGAGAGTTACATCAGACCCTCTTCATTCTTTATCTAGCAATTCAAAGGATCATATCATCGAGGAAGCGAGACTCGATAAGCCAAATGGTAAAAGGAGTTCAGCTGCAGATTACATTCACGTGTCCCCTCGGTCGGTGCAGGCGTGTGTAAGCCACAACACTGATCCACTATCTCACTGCTCTCGCCCAAAATATAAAAACGACACTCAGGTTTCCTAAAGTTTTGGTACCAGGGATGAATTGATCTCCGGGAAACATGTCACTGATGTTGTTTGAGCCGCAGATTATTGTGTTTTATGTTGAGAGGAAATTATTTGCGACATGAGGTGGCAGAGATCTTAACCAGGCTGGCTCTCATAAGAATGATGTCAACCCTGTGAGGAATACTGTATGACTTATAAAGCAGATCATGTTTTAAAGCTGATTGGAAGTGAGTGTTTGGACAGTACATTTTAGGGAGTGGCTCACTCCCACTCTAGTTTTCTCTTACGTTAGTTTCCATGTTGTGGCTTTGAATTTTCAATTGTGCCAATCCTGTGACGTCAAGATTTGTAGGGACTGGGTTAGTTTATTAAGAAGTCCCTTTGATAGATCAAAGCTTGTTTCTTCCACGTAAAACTGAAGTCATTTAAAAAATTTCACTTCAGAGTCATTTTAACAACCTTGATTCCATCCAAAAAAAACTACTAGTTACTCAAGGTAATGCAAGGTCTGTGAACTATTTTTGATCTTTACTACATTTCTGTGCAAATAATTAAACCTTTATCTTCAAAACATTATCAGATTATTTACAATCAAGAGTTAACAGAAAACCGTGTCATCTTATAAAATGTAATGCATTATTTGAAATTAAATCAGTTCTTTCCAACCTTTTTGACATTTTAAAAGTGTTTAGTCCTGAGTTTTAAGCAATTCAAACAAAGAGACATTTCTTTTAAACTTTTCAGATGGTTTTATTGGAATATCTGTTCAATAGCCAAGGTAACAGATAAATATAAGGTAACATTTTACAATAAGATTTAAATCTAAAATGTTATATGGAGATGTGTGAACCAGAACGCTGTTTTCTTTGCTTTTTTCTTCCCCATTGATCATCTCCTCACCCCTAGGATTTATCATTTGACCTTTTTGAAGGGGTCCGACCCCTAAATTGGGAAACACTTTACTGAAATAGCAAGCTAGTAGAAACTAACAGCACCTTGACAAGCTACAGTAGTAAAACATTGCTTATAACTTACATGAGAGCCCATCAGTCACAAGTGTGTCACGAGTGTTTTCCATTACATAATAATATGATATTATACATTAAATGCAGGCATTTTATTTACATTTTGCATTGTTGTACTTTTTCAACCACTGGAAAAATCGGCCCACTTAAATTCCACACTAATAAAAAATTGATAAAATATTAATTATTTCTGAAGACTTCACTTTTTGGTGAGCTCACTATGATGATTTAGGTATCAGACATCTTCATTTATTAGAAATTCCCCCCAAACAAATTTAGTGCTGCGGTCAGCACTAATGAGAAATATCTTGGGCATAGCATCACTTCGGCGGACTCTGCTGTTTCCCCACTCTTTAGGACAGAGGCTCTCCATTGTCCTCAGGTCTCTGAAACACACCCCATGATTGTAATTGTATAAACACAGCATCTGTTTCCCTAACCACCCCCTGCAGCCCTGAGTGTATTGAATTCAGACAATGGACCTCAGTCTGAAGAGTGGGCGTTCAGCATATTTACACCATGATGTTTGAACCCCTGCAAATATGGACAGCATGGACTTTTACCTGAAACCACATGTGCCTTAAAAGCTTTTTTTATTTTGCTCGAAGATGCTGCAGGAGGCCGCTTCAGTTTCTGCCGGGGTGGTCAACTCTTTTATTTCAAATTGTTGTACCCCATCCAACAACTAATCCTGTACTGGAATCAGTTTTAGAAAAACAGATATTTTTGCAGATTATTAACTTTATTTTTGTTAGTTTGTTGAAATCATTTGCACATATCCGAAAAATAACATTCAGAACAGAAATACTGTAGGGTAATGACCACATTTCTTACTAACACATGTTCTTGTTTTGTTGGTAGGATTTTGTCCATCACTTCTATGTGCTGCTCCCAGAGGGCACCAGTGCCACCAGAGAGGGAATCCAGCAGAGCCTGGACCAGCAGGATCTAGAACCAGATGGCTACCAAGTGGGAAAGACAATGGTATTTACTTCCTTCTTTTTCTTTTTTGCACTTGTCTAAAAAAATTCAAACATACTACTGCCCTACTGTTTGTCATTATAAATGATTCTACACAGTGTAGCTATGTTTTGCTCTCAGAAGTTAAGTTTATATTTCACACAGTCTGAGTTTGGAACAAGCTAATCTGAAAACATCAGACCAACGGTACTGAAAGAAATTTTTTAGTTCTTCTACATCCGCAGGAAATAAACAGATAACTCAGGGTCCGGTTCAACCATTTAAATAATATATAGTCCACGAGTAAAATTGAACGGTAGAGCAAAACAGTGGTTTAGAGGTTATGTCATTGTTTGGTGACATTGGAGAAATAAATGTGTAGGCTCATTATACTGCATGTTGTTATGTGTTTTATGAAATGTTTTATTGCATGTTGAGGTTGTGAGGAATTTGAATACCCAGAATTAGTCAAAATAATGTGGGGGTTCAATTCCATACAATTTAAATAGAGTCATAGACAAAGGGAATGGTCAGAGTTGGGGACAACGTCATTACTGAAGGCCTCTTCCCTCTGGAAAAAGGAAATAATGAAGACAGTGTCCCATATTTGGCATGGTATAGGTCCAAAGTATGAATGAGTCATGATGGAGCTGTCCATGCCTCTGAGATGCTGTTTATATAATTAGAGGATCATACCTGACATACTTGTGACTCTTTGTCAAGCCAGGGATGTCTGTGGTTTGTGTGGTTTTAAAGAGTTTGTGAGTATATTTCTTTGTGTAACCAGACAACCCCGTTCTTCATTAAATGTGTCACCCATAGACTGAGTGTATAAAGGTATCACCCTCTGTTGACTGCGTGCTGGTCCCTCCCCTCAGGTGTTTCTGCGGGAGGCTGAGCGTCAGCAGCTGCAGGCCCTGCTCCACACTGAAGTTCTCAGACGCATCGTCACGCTGCAGCGGAGATTCAGAGCCCGGCTGGAGAGGAAGCAGTTTGCCAGAATGAGAGCAGCAGCGATCTGCATCCAGGTACATTTCATCATCACAACTCTACATCAAACCCATTTGAATCTTTCTTTGTTATTTAAATGACTTATTATTGTTTTTTGGTTTTGTTTCCTCAAAGTGTTTTTTTTTTTTTTATATATATATATTATCCTTATCAACTTTCAGTGGAATTAAAATAAAAAAGAATGACATTTTATCACAGTTTTGCAAAACTATATTGTACAGATTAAGAATCCAAGTTTATATAAATTGAGCACTAACAATTAAATTGTTTATTCATGATTCTTGTTTTGATGAGATTAAAACATATTGTTGGATCTAATCTAAAACTAAGAGACTTTTTATTTGTGTAAAAGTCAGATCTGAATAAAGTTGAAATCAAGGGAAAAAAGGAAATCTATATATTTTCAGTAAACATTTTATATTTCTATGCATTCTGATTAAACTTAAAAAGACATCCTAGTATCAATAAAATAATAATAAATCATTGCCATCATCCCTTTACAGAAATGGTGGCATCTGTACCGGCCTATAGAAGAAGAGGAGGAGGATTATGACCCTAGCGTCCAGGAGGGGGCAGCTCTGTGTCTGCAGACAAACTGGCGAGGTTACAGGGAGCGTCAGAGGTTCAGGCTGTGGAGGGAGGCAGCTGTGGTGCTGCAGAGGGCCTGGAGGTTATGGCTGTCCCGGCGCTGCACCGCCGCCCTGGTGATCCAGACGGCCTGGCGCTGTCATCAGGCCAGAGATGCCTATCTGCGTCTGTACGCAGCTGTGGAGCAGCTACAGGCGCTTAGCAGAGGCTTCCTCGCGAGGCAGAGGTAAACAACTCCATAAAATACCCACAACTTATCCAGAGAGGGAAATAACTTATCCTGCGTCTAAAATAACGTATCCAGAGATGGAAATAACTTGGAGAGAGCAAAATAACTTGGAGAGTAACACAACTTATCAAGAGAGTAGGACCAGTTATTTTCTTTAATACAAAAGTGAGTTATAGTTGACTTTTGTATAAGGGGAAAGACTACAGGTATATATGACCCGTGTTAGTAAAATAAGACACCTATATGCATGTATGTTGGATGTATTTTTCCACTTTTCTGCAAAACATTTTTAATGGGAGCAAAAATAACCCATACTCACAATATTTATACTTGATAACATTTTCCTCATGGTTGTCTCGAATATGCAAATATTTAAAAAAATGTATTTTCTTTAACTCTGAAAATAGCTTCTTAGAGTAGGTTACTGCATGATTTTCGCCCAAGCTTGTGAAAAGCCAGATAATCTTTGCACACAGCTCCTGCAGTGTGTTTGGTCATTGTTCAATGCGCTTATATATCAGGCTTCGTAAGAGCATGCCATTACGCAAGCAACCTCAAAGCAGCTCTACAATCAGCTGAGCTGCTTTGAGGCAATATCAGACCCTGAGTTTGTAGGTACAGTAGTAATAATTAGTTAACAATACCTTAATTGTGTAGAATAAAGTAGTTTGTAGTTCGTAGAAGTACATTGGCATTAGCTAGACTTGTAACCATGCCTTCTTGATTCACAGCTTCAGAAAACTGAGAGAGGAGAGGCTGAGGGAGAAGAAGGAGCAGCAGCAGGAGAAGCTGCTTCAACTACAGAATGGCCAGATGAGTCCCTCACAAGAGGAAGAGGAGGTCTCCCCTGAGAGGATCATGGGTTTGGACCTCAGCACGTGGGAGGATCGCTCCTACAAGCAGCGAGAAAGGAGCCTGCAGGTCCTCAACAGCCATGAGGGCGCAGTGAAAGAGGAAGAAGAAGGACGAGAACATTCTGGGACCAGCGGGAGTCCCTCTAAAGTGCAAACTGAAGCACCGGACTCGATGCAGACCTCGACTGTGGTGGTGCGAGAGAGGTCCAGAACTATAGACGAGCCCAGCCAGAAAACCACTCGGGCCAAGAGGGAGAGCCGGCGGATGAGAGAGTTGGAGCAGGCCAAGTTCAGCCTGGAGCTCCTGAAGGTCCGGGCGACCAGCGGGGGGGCCTCGTCCCCCTCGGAGGAGCGACGCTGGTCCCTGGAACTGGTGCCTCCTGCGACCCCGCCTCTTCGCTCCCCGCAAGGCACGCCCGACAGCCAGAGCTCCAAAGGCAGCTTCGAGCTTCTCAGCATGGAGGACGAGCCACCCAAGGCTGTAGAAGAGATCACAGACAGCGAGGACCTCTGCTCCCCTGTTCTCCCAGTAGCTCCTGTACCTGAATTTAATATGGATATTGTTTCATCAAGCCGAATGCCAGTTGAACCCCGCAGGACTGAGGTTTCTGATGCTGTTGTGCATCCAGGAAGCAAGACCAAAATGGATCTACCTGCCCCCTCTGCTCCCACACATCCGCCCAAACTCGAGAACTACCTCCCTACCTTTTACGTCCCTGCTAGTGAGGGCAGCACAGTCGTGTCCCGTCGTCCTGCTGAAGAGCCCAAACCAAAAACAGAGGTTGTCTCCAGCACCACTGTTACCAGGCCTTTTAAAGAGGGGCGGGAGTCATTGCGTCGACCAGTGGTGGTGGTTATCAGCATGCAGAAAGAAACCCCGATAAGCCAAGAGCTGAGCGATATTGTCCGTCCCCTTGTGAAGGTTCGGGATTCTGCAGCCCAGACGGGGGAGAAATCAGACCCCACCCCTGTGCCTCGAGCTGACCAGGCCATCATAGAGAAGCTAGTGCGACTGAACGAGGAGAAGGAGGTGAGGCAGCGGAATCAGCGGCAGCAGAATGAGAAGGAGATGATGGAGCAGATCAGACAGCAGAAAGAAGCTCTGGAGCAGCAGCGTCTTTTGTTCGCTCAGTATGAGAGAGACATGTTTGAGAAACAGAGAGGAGAAGCTCTGCATAAGATCCAGCAGAGTCGACAGGGCGGAGCAGATGTTGGTGGAGGTGCGACCTCAGTGAAGCCCATTAGACCCAGCTCCCTGCTGATCGAGAAGGCGGCAGGGTTAGCTCCTAATGTCAGAACACGCTCAGTCTCCACCGCCCCATCAGTGCCCTCTCACCCGGTTGTAACCCTGCAGAACATTGCCCCTCGCCCTCAGCTGCCCCCTCCACCTGCCTCTGTTTCCAGAGATAAACGCAGGGAGAACAGGCCTGTTGCTGAAGGGTGGGCACCTAAACTCACCCTAGAGTCTAAAGATGGAGGAGGAGGAACCAGAGCGAAGACTGCAGTCAAGAAGCCTCCAATCAATCAAGGCGCTAAAGTTAATATGACGGACAAACCGAACATCTTCTTCTCTCCAAAGGACAAAGTGACCTTTACAAAGTGAGTCATGAAGTAAAGCATTGCACGTTCCTTGCTTGCACTTAGGATGTTTTTCGGCTATCTAGTTATTTTCCAATCAGAATTCAAGATATTACACAAATGGTGAATGCCTTGGTATTTTGTTGCAAAATAAACAAAGTAAGAACAAAATTAAATAAGAACATTGGTAACTTGAAATAAATAGTTTTAGAATAATACCAATTAATTGCTAAGACGAAGACCCAAAAGAAAAAAAAACCCACAAGCATGGCTAAAATAAACATGCAATCAACGGATGCATAAATATACATAATACATTAACACTCAAGGGGTTTATAAAACAAGTTTAACAAAGCAGATTACTCCAAAAAACTGTTTACATAGAAAGACTAAAACGTTTATAACAGTAAGTGAAGAATTTAGACAAACGCGCTGTTGCATGTGCTGCCCTGCAATACAGATTTGACGCAGGGACACTGAGATATAGGAGCTGAAAATAACCCATAGATGTCACAAACCATCACTGTGATGACATTTCCCTTTACATTCTTTGAACGTACTTTAAGTTAATTTACGTTTTTAATAACATCTTCTTTTTGTCCGCCAGGTTTGACCGTAATGCTGTCCCTAAAGTAACACCTGCAGTGATTCCCGGAGAAGGACCCTCACCAGTCCCCAAGCCCTCCAAAGGAGCAAAAGTGCGAGATGTAAGCAACCTCTCTTGTTTACCCTTTAGAAAACAAACAAATAGCATGTGTTTGCAGGAGTGTCTTTTGTATTGTGAATGAATTAATGAAGCTCTTAATCCGACACTAAAATGGACACAGGTGACCTTTATGAAGAACAAAATGCACTGAAGCTCTTCTGCAGGTTATTGAAGACCCCTTTTAAACATGCTGTTATCACTCCTGATGAAACTCCAGGTTGGCAGAGCAGGCCAAAAAAAGAAAGTCCGAATGGCACGGACCCGCTCCGACTTCCTCACCCGCGTCCCCATCGTCTCAGTTGGGGAAGATTCAGACGAGGATGACACCCCCCGTCATCACTCTCTTCCCCTCTCCAATCCGAGCTCCCCGGAGGCGGGCTTAAGAGAGCCCTGTTTCAGTGACTCAGACATGGTAACAGGCGCACAGCAAGCCCAGCAGTGACGCTGTATGCGTCCTTAAAGCTGACTTCTCTTTAACTTTTCTAACCCCCTCGTCAATATAAAGCTGTACTAACTACTTCTATTTCTAAAACTAACCTTTACCGTAAGAGTGAAGACATTTCAAATGTATTTCAAAACTATTTCAAAGACATTTTGAAAACATAAAAATAAATGTTGGTTTTTAAAGACATTTAGTCGAGGAGGTCGAACAAACAAAAAATCCAATCGTTTATTGGTTTGACAACCCCTCCAGAACTCATTAACAACAGTGTTTGATTACATTTTAAATTAATTTGAATACATTTGAAGTGTTTTCTCGTCAAAACTAACCCTTTAAACATGTTTTCGTCTCTAACATGATGTGGCCTCTCTTTCTCTCACAGCTGTAACACTGACTTTTCCCCTTGATTTATTCTTTCCGTTTAATCAAGAATGTTTGCATACCACTTGGTTATATTTCCTCTGTTAACAAGTAGCATCCGGCATAGGTCAGACCTTGGGAATCCTTGGAATAAGTCATCCTTCACTCTTGACTTTCTTCATCACCTAACAAACTCTTCTTTTGTCTTTTAACAGCTCTTCTGCTGAGAAAAAATGATTTGTTCCTGTGTCATAGGTTTAATTCATATGTTTAATTCATATGTTTACATATATTTCAAATGTAGTATTGATTTGCATTTTCATTATTACAATAAAAAACATTTCCTTCAAATGCTACTAAAAAAGAGATCTGGTAAATGTTGAGTCTGGCTGGTGAAGCAGTGATGTGATGCTGCCATCTACTGGCTGCTGCTTAGATTTTAATATACACATGAGCTGTGTGTGATTCCACAAACAAAGAGGCTTTTCTTCAGTTTTGGTTCTACTTTGCCTCATTATCTAACCTGCTGTTGTTCCAGCCTGCTAGCTCTGAGGAGCAGAAGAAGACACACAAAGCCATGTCGTCAGGAGATCTGGGCAAAGGGGACTCCCTGCGCAAAAACTCACAAGATGGAAGGTTTGTTCTTAAACAAAGCATTGACAGCATCCACAGTGTTGTGTCTTGAACTTAATGTAAATTAATAAGGATGTTTTCTTCCACATGCGAGTAAAAGGTGTTTATATTATAATCTCAATTTGGAACAGGGTTCGTAGGATGCGCTTCTGGGGCAAGACAAAGTATGGGGAAAAGAAGACTTCCAGAGAAAAGCTGATCTGTGGTGGTGACTCTTTGGATGGAGACTATGGAGAGACTGGGCCATTGCTGGGAGAGGGTGCGTTATTAAAAAGCAACTGCATATATTGCACATTGTCTTCTTTTATCCTGTCTTTATACATTTGAACTTCACCTGAAGGTTATTCTGACTCATAAATCCTCTTCCACACAGCAGGTCAGGAGAACATGTCGCCGCCCTGCAGTCCTGATATGATGTTAGATCGAGGGTTCAGAGACTTGAAGGAGAACAAGGAGCCTTCTCCCAAGGTGAAGCGGCGGCGCAGCGTTAAGATCAGCAGCGTGGCTCTGGAATCGACTCAGTGGCAGAACGACGCTCTGCAGATCCTCACCTGCACCAACGACTACAGGAGCATGAACGACTTCCTCATGAAGAAGGTACAGACAAACATGCTCTGATGATTATATGATCTGCATGTGTACTTCAACCTCTAAAATAAAAGCGTTACAGGCAGTATATATTCATGCTGAGATGATGTTGTTATATTATAGATCAACGACTTGGATACGGAGGACAGTGAGAAGGACACCATGGTGGATGTTGTGTTTAAAAAGGCTTTGAAGGAATTCCGTTTGAATATCTTCAACTCTTACTCCACGGCTCTTGCAGTAAGTGTTGTCAACACTTTAAACGTTATCTACATATCACTCTTGCATAAAAAAAAATCACTCTTCGATAAGAAAAAAAGGGATCAAGAGTGCAAATATGTAATCAAATCACACTCCTTTTTACAAGGTAGCTTAAAAAAAAACTACTCAAGTTGATCAATTCTGTGCGCTTCCCCTGAACCTGTTGTCTTCCTCCCCAGATGGACGACAATAAGAGCATCCGCTACAAAGACCTCTACGCTCTGTTTGAGCAGATCTTGGAGAAGACCATGCGACAGGAGCAGAGGGACTGGAGAGAGTCTCCTGTCACAGTGTGGGTCAACACCTTTAAAGTGTTCCTGGATGAGTTCATGACTGAGTACAAGCCTCTGGACAGCACAATCAGCAGGGTAAAGACACCCAAATGCCTCCAGGAAAATAGTATCTAGCTGATGTTTGAAATATTAAAATACATTTCACACTCGATTTTATTTTCACACTCGGTTTTTCTGTTTCTGTTTTTGTTTTGACTACAGCAGGTACCTAAACCTGAGCGTAAAAAGATGAGGAAGAAGGACACGGATATTGTAAGTCTAACTTCATTCTCATCAAATCTAAGTAAAAGAAAAATTGCACATTTGTACTTTACTGTATGTAAAGGGACATGTGCAAGTGAACTCCAAATGAACGTGTGCTGCTCTCTGCAGGTGGAGGAGCATAACGGACACATCTTCAAGTCCACCCAGTACAGCATCCCCACATACTGTGAATACTGCTCATCACTCATCTGGATGATGGACCGTGCCTGTGTGTGCAAATGTAAGTATGCATGCAAAATATACCTTATCTTACCGGGAATACAGGACTCCATGAGAATCCCATATATATAATATCATACAGTAGTTCTAATTAAAAACGGGAAGGGTTATGTAACATGTTTTTCATTATATGACTAGGTAGAGGTACATTTTCTCTGTTAAATGTTGCCAAAGTAATAATTGCTATTTTTCTTGACAGAAAACTAAGTAATTCAATTATTTATCATTTCTGAGGAAAAATTCCCGATATTCTCTGTTCCAAGATTTCTAAATGTCAAGGTTTATTATGCTGCATTTGCATATACAGTATTTAGCTATTAGTGTTACCTAAGCTCTTGAAACTCTTGATCGCTGTTGTTTTTACACTTTTCTGACAGTCTAATGTTAATATAATCAACAGATTTTACGAAAATTGGAACCTTAAAATATAGATGATATTGAATTTGCAATATCTATTTATGTTTGTGCTCATTCTTGAAATTAACATGAGTAAAACAAATCTCTGACTGTCTCCTAAAAATATATTTTGGAAAAGTTTTTGTCTCTGAATTCTATCAAACAAGCTCTTGTTACCAAATTACCAAGTAATTGATGTCATGCATAGACTCACTCACCCACACATTATTCTGACTTATATAACTTTTCATGCCAAATCTTATAATCTTTTTCATCAATCTCTACCACACAGACATTCACTGAACCTGTTTACACAAACCCCACCCCCCCCCCACACACACACACACACACACACACACACACACACACACACACACACACACACACACACACACACACACACACACACACACACACACACC
>NW_011369945.1:1144166-1170578 GCF_000735185.1 Notothenia coriiceps
AGATATGGAAAATGCACCCAAATGACCCCAGAAGTGTTTTTTTTTTGTCTAAATCTCTCTAAAAAGGTCAAATTTAACTTGTTTTGCATCAATCTTGATACAGGGTACTTATTATATGTTATAGTTTGGATTCCTAAAGTTTTTAGTCTACTATCCCATCATTCAAGGGTGGTTTTCACTATAAGTAATTTTTCTTTTTGGATGGACACTATAATTTACATTTTTTTACTATGTTCAATTTGAATTTACTTTAAAATAAAAAAAGAACTATATTGATTCTGACTCTTCTACATCCAACTCACAGGTTTATCATTGCTTTGAGAGAAAAGATTATTAATTTACCCCTTTTAGAAATGAAGTTATAGTCATTTGTTCTGGGAATGTCATTTTCAAAACCTGGAAAACAGGCTCAGGGCTTGACAGGTTAAAGGTCACTGATGCCTCTCTGTTTAATATTTTTCAGTTTCCCTCTGCACTAGACACTATTTTTATCACGTCTTTTTTATGCTGTTCCCAATTCTTTCCTACATAATATCTTTATACCATTTTCTGGTAAACCCTGGAGCAGTTGCACTACCATCAACAAACAATAAAAATGTTTGCAACTATGAGCAGCTAATTTATTTCCTTGTGTTTTCCATCGTGGGAGATTAATGTCCATCGACACAGCACATTTAATAATCAAGGTTAGTTTCATGTATACATTTGAGAGAGGTCTCCTTATTGCTTAATACTGATCTGATGATTTTGTCCACTGGATTTTGTGTGTGTCATTGTATAATTTATACATGAAGTGGCCTTGACACTGAAAGTCACCAACATCTGTTAGCATTACTGTTGTCACAATCTGCTTTCTCAATACACCAAATGTATAAAGTGGAGACTTGGGATTGTAGATAGCCAGGCTAATAATTATCGGTGACCTAGTCCCACCTGTGTTAGATATTTTAACAAATCCAGGGGTGGACAATGTACTGTTGTCTACTGTATGGTGCCTATTGTTATCTCTTTCAGTTAAAAAAAAAAGATAACAATTTTAAAAAGATTGTTCATTAGGTTTCTATGATTTAAGTGTATGATTGTAATGATGTGTGTGTTAAACCTTGTCTTACAACTTCCAATGATTTTGTCCTTTCAATTAAGTTTATTGTTACAGTAGCACTTGAAGGGTCTCTCACGCTCGCTCTCTCAGGAATTTCATAATTATACTGAAGGAATAGCTTCATGAAATTTCTGGTCTGCAAATCTCAGAGTATTGTGTTGTGTTTATACATTTACTGAACACCAGTTATGCCAACAAAGCCTCTGTTTTCTAAGAAATGTTTATTACAAACCATACAAAAATAAACCAACGCTACCCTCTAATTCCTCATTAATTAAAAAATAAGCCTGCGCTCACCATTACATGACTGTGTTCTGCTTTGGGCTCCAAGACCTCCGAAAGCTAACACAGAGGAAGAAAATGAAACCTTTTCCAGTTTGCAGTGCAAATCCCTTCACCACATTTTTGAGAGAATTATGCAGGTTAAAAAGACCCTCCTAGAAGACTTTTGTTTAAAGAGCCATATGGGCGGTTTGACATGTTTTAACTAGGTTTAGGCAGAGATGATATTCTGTACAAACTGTGAAGTCCACTGAGACAAATGTAACATTTGTGATATTGGGCTATATAAATAAACATTGATTGATTGATTGATTGATTGATTGATTGATTGATTGGTTGATTGATTGATTGATCGAGATGGCTGCACAGATTTCTATGAACATTGTTCTGGTGTATTAGTCATCAGCTGCAAGTGGCCTAAATGGCAAAAGGGCTTCATTCCAGCAAACACTTTAAAGGAAATTACAAAAGAAAATGGATCTGTAATTATGAGGAGTTATCAACCCATGGAATTGTAAAAAGAAGATTTGTGTCACAAAAAGTACAACCAAAGTACAACAAAAGCGTTCACATGAACCGAATGTCCCTTTCCCTAAAAAAGCCGCTTGCATACATTAGTACACGTTCACAAAATAAAACATGTGCAGTAGCAGTGTTTCTGTGTATTGATGGCATCTTTAAATATATCATAAAAAGCTCTTCCTGTATACTCTGATTTGGGCATGAATTATTCACATAATTAAGTTAAGTGGATTTCACTTATATAGGGCCAAATCACAAAATACAATACACTTTTCATATAAAGCATTTCTAGACTGTACTTTTTAAAGCAGCACATAATCTGAAAACTGAAATTACACTTTGTTACTTTGACCGCGCTTTTTCTTTCGAAAAAATTACTGTCAGAAAAAGTGGTAATAATCGAATGGACAATTAGTTTTTAAGTGAGGTCGCAGTGCTCATTCCTAGTTTCCTAACGTCTACTGCCCACCCTTCATCAGTTCACTGCCACCCCCTATACAAAGCCTCTTATGACCACATTAATGCACCTAATTACCATGTCAATCACAAGTAATGCTTATTAATTGCCCCACAGAAAGGGGCTATTTCAAACAGTGAGAAGTGCTTTTAAAAGCCAGCTGAAAGGCTGACTCCTGCAGTCAGCCTTTCAGCTGCCTTTTAACCCTGCATGGGTTATGAGGGAGAGAGAGCCGTGTTTCAACCCTACTGCTGGCATTAGTCAATCTGCTGTCCAGATGTCTTCCACAGGTGACAGCTGCAATAGCCTAACAAGCAAATTAATCACGGGGCTTTTGTGGCGCTTCATTTTAGGGAAACTCATTTCGTTTCATAAAAGGCTTCATCTCGTGTGAAAAATGACAA
Source organism: Notothenia coriiceps (assembly GCF_000735185.1). NCBI lineage: Eukaryota > Metazoa > Chordata > Actinopteri > Perciformes > Nototheniidae > Notothenia > Notothenia coriiceps. Next base: position 1,146,934 of record NW_011369945.1, read on the forward strand.
ATTGCGGCCGAGTGATGTGGAGGACCAAGCAGCCGGCTCTCATTTCTGTACCATGCCTGCAAGGTACTGAAGAATAGAGAGGCAGAGAGATAGAGTGGGGAGAACTGGGCCAGAACCAGCGACGCAGTAATGAAGTCCAGCTCTGCCCCCGCGGGCTCAAGTTCTGACGAGCCTCACAGGTGGCCCGGTCAGATTAAAAACCCAGCATGGTTATAAGGACTTGGCTTTGAATGAGGGGATACACTCTGTGGTCTGTCAGACATTGTCCCCAAATTACAACATGGAAGACATTTTGAAAAGCTGGCCCAACGAGGATTTGGTGGCAGGGAGTTTTCTTTGATTCAAACCCAGATGACTTGCTGTTCTTTAAAGCCTTTTTCTGGGTTAGTTGTGATGTTTTATCCCACAGATTAGTGGTGGTTTTTAGTATTTAGTTTGTGTGTTAGCCAATCAAGAAACATGGAGCATACGTTTTATTTTAGGGCCGGGAGCACAGCCTTTATGTTTGCTATAGAGTTGCTAACAAAAGTTTGGAGCAGAGAAATTACAAACTGTAATGTAATTTGCAGGACTTGTTGAGCGTGACTGGGTTCTCAATTGAACCCATTTAGTTTCACAAAGCGAGTGACCCCAGGACAAACCTAAAGTGTGCTCCACATTTTTGAGAAATTAATTGAACACAGCGTTTTTATATATATATTTAGAGGAACAGCTGAACTGTGGAAATATTTTCATGACAGAACATCAAGAAGGATTTCACATCACAACCTAAAGGTATTTCAAACTAAAGTATAGAATATTGAAACTTGCAGTGGCCGCACGGAAATAAAACAAATTAAACTTTTTGGATTAAAAAGCTTCACAAAGCCATTAATACAACATTTTGATAAATCCTTGAAAGCCGTCCAACAAAAACTGTAATTATCTTTGTCAGTGGAAAAGAAAAGAGCACAGGGAGGGAAGAGGATTACACTTCTTCACAACAGAGGAATGTTCTGTGTTTATTTCTCTTCATTTGTTGAAAGAAATTCTGGGGTGACGGATGTCAGCAACACTTTATAATTTAGCATAATTATCATATTCATTCTATTCTACCGGTACATATTATATTCTACCTTCTATTATTCAAATGATTACCCAAACTCCCTCTGATTGGGTAGAAACGCATATTCCTCCTCTTGAATATTTGACCATGGCGCATGGAGGGAGCTTTTGCTTAGTGGATCATTAAATTCTTTGACAATGCAAAGAATGTGTTGCAGGATGACTGAAAAGTTTTCAATTTGTTTATCTTTGTTCAAGTCCTCAACACACTTTCACAGTCGATGTATTCCTATTCAGAGACTTTTGACATCAATTATTAAGGTTGCTTCAGTGTAGATGTGTAGGACTTTAGAAAATGAGCTGCTAATAAAAACTTTTCAGCTTTCTGTTAAAAGGGTTATAGTGTATGACTGTCATTGACCTTTAAAGGTAATTTGAAGTATTCCTAAAACAACCCCTTTTTGTCGTTTTATATAAATGACTCACACTTCGTTGCCTTGAATTGCTCCTCTTGACTTCTCACATTCTCACATTCTCACAAGGTGAATGAAGGATATAATGAAAACAGTGTTGACTAATTTAAATAAATGGGGGGCATGTTTAATAAGGAAATAAATCATTTTACAAACTCTATCACAAATTGTACAATCTAATCAAATTCTCATATTTCCAGCTTTATACTAACTACTTCCCAATCCACATATTTTTTCATTAAAACCTAACTATTTAATAACTCTAAAGCAGTCTCATTCTTTTGCAGCCATGCTTGTCATCCATGTGAGTCTGACATGTCCAAAATGTACTAAATAGTAAAGTGTTAGCAGACATTAATCTCTTGGGAAGTTGCAGGCATTCGACATAGAAGAGACTTCTATTTTATAGCAAGAGTTGTGTGAAACCTTTAAAAACTGATGTTTTGAAATAGATTAGCTGCAAAAGACGGCCTCCATTTTCACCATTGCGTTAAATACTTTGTTCAGTTTTTATATCCTTTGTTGAACATAGAGGCATGTGTTTAATGCTAAATGGACTAATTAATGGATGTACAAATGATCATTTTGTTCATGAAGTTTTCATTTAAGCCTACCTTAAAGCAAAACGTACCCCTTACATACAGTATGTCAAATAAAATGGTGCTGTTAATTTGTTGCAATTAAAAGAGTTCAAGGAGGCGACAGTCAATCAGTAAGTGATGGCTTGATCTGGCAGTGGCCATGGGGACCCCAGACCCTGACGCCCAGAGACGGAGATACTACCGACCTCTGACTCTTCTATGTGTCCCACTGGCAGATATGCTCTTATCAGGACAGGCAGCAGAATACGTCTTCCAACAGCCAAACACAGATGCAGAAAAGGGGCCCTAAATAGTATGAAAAGTGGAATTCTTAACACATGTGACTATTGTGTATGACTAAGTGCCATGTGTTGTGTGTGTGTGTCTTTGTGCAAGACTTAGCTAACCTGCTGCCAGTTATAGCCTTATAGGAATGCAAAGATATGAAACTCTTCTCATCTAACTCTCAGCAAAAATGTCAAACTACTCCTTTAATCCTACAGCATGCAATGCATAAATTATCATTGATAATAATAAATCAGAGATTAAAGCGGATCACATAACACTCATCAACCATTTAATCCTACTGGTTGATCTGAGAGTGAGGGTGGTATCAATTTTCTCATCTTACTCTTGGCAAGAGAGCCAATAAGAGCATGTCACAAAGTGTTGAACTATTCCTTTAATTTGGAAAAGAAGCTAGATTTCCTTGTTATAAAAGACATCATGGAGAGAGGGGGATAACCATTCATAATCCTACAGAGTGATTTTTACTTAAAGAAGAGATTAATTATTATTTCCAATAGTAATAGTTGAAGCTTTTTTGGTAGCTTCATTTGTGTTGCTTTTGTCTGGATGTATGAGTGAGTGAGGGGGGGAGTGAGGAAGAACAGGAAGTGGACTAGTGTCGACTTTAAGATATGGCAATACACAGAAACACACACACACACACACACACACACACACACACACACACACACACACACACACACACACACACACACACACACACACACACACACACACACACACACACACACACACACACACACACACACACACACACACACACACACACACACACTCGGACACTCAACACCCCCATCCCCTGAGGGCCTAAAAGCTAATTAGCTCTTAAAGCATTTATTTATCACAGATAAACTGTCCACCAATCTCACTGGCACATCCCCAATGGAAATAAGAACTACTCATTAGTTTGTTCAATTAAGCTTTCTTTTCCCACTTCAGCCTGCCCTCTACACATCACATACCGCAACGAGAATGCACTTTTTGTTTCTGTAAAAGTTGCTTCGCTTAAGGAGACTTTCCTGGTAGAAACTGCAGTAAAGGGTGGAAGTCTTTGACATCTCTATCAATATGTATGTGACCCAAATTAGATTTAGAGGCTAAACCTAATCAACCTGTATGTGGAAAGTCCTTGAAAGGAGAAACAAAACAAGACAACAATGGTGGGGGGGATTATTTCTCATTTTGCATTTTATTGCAAGACACTCGAATAAGCAGCCGTCTGCTGGTGCTGTTGAATAAACTCATGAGCTGAACTCCACATTCCAAACTATTTCACACAAAGGCCTATTTGGGATTATTTGAGTTGAATGAACTGAATTCAGACTCTGCTGCATTTTATTTATGCGGCACGACAACAAGCTGGGACCAAGTGGATCCAACTCGGATCAAAATTTGCCAATTTATTCAGTGTGCTGAAACAATACTTCTGAGCTCCTATCTGTAAAGCATTTGCAAAAAAAATCTTGTTTTTATTTAAGTTTGGATGACTTGTGTTTGATCTGGAGGCTGAAATCTTGTAATTATTTCTATATCTCTGTCAAGATTTTACATATTTCTCACGAAGAAGGGTTAATCGTTAATCTATGTGAACTTTAGTTTTATCCTCCATCTTTAAGGGTTTGCTCTACTATTCTCTATTACATGAAGTCATTATGTGGGACACAAAGGAAAAGAAGATTTTATGAAGTACCATACTGTACCTTATCTTGTTCTGACTCATTTCATTAAATCATTAAAAGCAAATTACATTTTAAGCACCATTGGTATTTGAATGTCACAGGCATAATAGATTTGTTGAAGTAACATTGAAGTTGCTAGAAACCTGTCATTGAGGTCAAACCCTCATCACAGATAAAGGTCACAGATATTCTCACCAATTCCAGCTATCCCTCACACACCAAAATACGCAGTAGCACAACAGTCATCAACATTGCATGGAGGCAAACTTCTCCGGCCTGCTGATGAATGCGATGAACTTGGAAAGGGTTTTTTACTTTCCTCTGGCCTGAGTTTCCATCCCCTCAAGACAGTATTGCCTAGACACCACAAAGGCAATATTTGGCCCATTCCATCACTCTAATTCACTCCCTGCACATCCATATTTCATTCGGCCTCGGCTTTAATGAAAGTCATGGCAACTTCACCACCACTGGAGTCTCTAAGCGCACACATTGAACAGAAAAAAATCATAAATAAGGACATTGGCCTTCATACAAAACAATATAAGAGGGAATGAGGCCCCAAAGTTGAGGAAAGGAGTGTGGTGGGGGGGGGGGTTCAGTTCAGCTGTGTTGTAGATGGGGAGGCCGTCTGCCTGGAAGAGCCTGGCTATCTCCCATCCCAAGTCCCCACTTTTCCTCCACCCGACCCCCCTCCACTGCACAGACAAGTGCCTGTTTATCCCAATGCCCTTCAGAAGACATTAGCGCAGGTCTCATGTGAAATCCTGTTATCTTCCACTGGCCTGAATATGCTCAGATTTTAAGTAGGGTTTGCTGTGTTGAGTTGTGCGTCTATATCCCCAGGAAGCAAACATGACATCCCCACTAAAAGGCTGCGGGGACCCTGGGCCGCGTGGTGCGGCTGCTACCTGCATACTGTAAGCATTATGTTTAGCCAGCTCCCTCCTGCTGGATACTACCCTGCATTAGCAAGAAAAGCATCATGTGAAATAAAGAGTTACTTTGATCCACCATTTGTTCAAGCCGCATATTATTTTCTTACAACTGAATGAATAAATAACAAAAATACAGGGATAAAAGAAAATGTAACATTTAACAAAAGGGCGATTTGCAATAGAGGTGATTTATAACTCTAATAACTCTGTTGGCATTAAACAGGAAGACAGAAGTAATTTAGATTTTTTGACTTCTATTCACAACTTTTAATCTAGTTTTTGCAAAAGGGATGGGAAAGTTTTGTTATTTACCAAAATATTATTGTGACTGCATTTTGGACTGAATTAAGGAGTAGTTGCTAGGAAACCAGTGGAGACTCCATAAGTCATAAGGACTTGTCCATCACACGCATAAAAACAACACTTTCCTAAAAACGAAACAAATTAGATAAAACAAATAAATTTGTGAGCTTTACTGTAGAAGTGAAGGTAATATCTTTTGTACAAGAAAGTCAAAGAGTTCCCATTACAAATAATACAGCGTTGTTTTAGGGCGGGGCTATATTGTGATTGACAGATTGCTACCAAAGCATTGTCCGGTCTTTGTCTTGTTTGTTTCACAGAATGTTTTGGTTCAGGCATGAAATGCCTTTCATCAAATGCCTTTGAAAACACTGTATCACCACATACAGTATAGGCACGATAGTCACAATCAAAAACCAATATGGCAACGGCTAATTAGTCCACAAATCAATTGGTGACATAACGCCACTTATGTCCATTCCTTATAAATGTTACTCTATGGTTGTACAGGAAAGCCGTCAACTCTGATGTGACGTCATTCCCAGCACTGATTTCTGATATTCAAAGTTGATCGAAAACAGAATAGGAAAACCGTCTTTCCTGTCTTTAGCTTCATATTGACAGTGGTATCGATCTTCTCACCATCTCTCGATAAAAACACAAATAAGCACTTTTTTCCCAAAAATCTTCGTAATAGGGTGGGCAACTTACATTTTTTTTGTTTTGGAAATGATCAGAACAGCAACATGTACATGCATGTATAACTTTGGGCAGTACAGAGTCCTTTTTACAACAGATATAGTGCCAATTAAGTTGTAATGATGAGAGTATTTAAAAAGCATGGTGCCCACTTCCTGATGTCTAACCTCTGCTCTCCTCCATGATACTGCAGGTAGCATTACTCATTGGACATGCACCATCCCTACTGTGGAGCTTAATTGATTAACACAGCCAGTCACCAGATTAGCTGGAAATGATGCCATCATTACCCAAATCATTATTTAAAAATATTAACACCAAATGCACAGGATGAGACAAACATGGCTGCTGTCTCCGTTTTTTGGGATGGAAAAATAATCACAGAAATTCATGACCTGATGCAGAGTTGTTGTGTTAGACTGCCTAAGTTTACCTTATCACAATACACATCATTTTCTAAGTATTTAATCAAATATTATATTATATGTTTCTACTTTTGCTTTGTTTGAACTTAATGTGGTTCTAAAATATTCCCCTTATGGAAGTACTTGAAAAAGGCAGCGGAAAACAAAGTTTGCCTGCATTTACTGAAATACATGTATCAACAAGGTTTCAAGTCAATAGTCTAAAAACAAATACAGATGAGTCTATTATCCTATTACAGCCACTCAGAACGGTTTGATGCAGAGAGGAAGATAAAGAACAGGCTGAGCCCATCAGAGGACATTAAAAGGGGCCAGCTCTCCATCTCTCAGCTTTCACAGGGAGCAGAGGAGGTTGCAGCCGGCCGGGGTCACACAAGGTCTGCAGAATTACACAAATAAATTGCTACCAAACTCATATGCTGCTGTGTACATAACTGTGCTCGAATCAAACACAAACAAAGTCTCAGCAAGCATACATTATTTTCTGTAAAAACAAAAACAAGTGACGGACAAAAATGTGTATTCTTCCTTTAAGGGGCTTTTTTATTTGAATTCATAACATCATTTGTATTGTTTTAATTAAGAACATTATCTCTAATCAAGGTGGAATTTGTTCTACATTTAAAAAGTAATGAATTGTTAAAACACTGTCAAATTGAATTATATTTAGTTTTTCATTCACTAGTTTTACCATGTCCACAAACAGAAATGGAGGCTGCTGTTTCCTGCAGGTGAAGACTGGCATGTACTGTAATGAAAAACTGTTTTCATGTGAGTTGAAAATGTAAAGAGAATAGTCACAAATGAAAATGAAGAGGGGGAAAAAGCACAAATATCCCCTGAAGCTGCCTCTTTAAAGACGCAGGCTCAGCATAAGGTATTCACTTTGCAGATAAAGGCCTTCTTTCCTTTCATAATCAACATATACAGTAATGCATCGTTTTCTACCAGATAGCAAGAAAATAATTAGCTCAAATTATTTAAAGTTTTTGTTAATTACTTTTGGAGCCTGAAGCTTTTCGCTGCAGCAGCTCATGCCTCAGAACTGCCGGAAAGTTGACAGTCACGCGGTCGCATTACCCGACTTATAATTCAGGCACTTATCATCCAACTCTAGAGCAATGCTTTATGAAGCATCCCGCTCTTTATCTGTATGTACACCTACAATGTGATCACATAGCTAAATTATATTTCTGCTAACACTCATCCCTTAAATTAAAAAGAGCAGTGGGCGTGCATTTCTGTGGGCATAATCTCACTTTCCTGATCTCAATGGGGCATTTATGGAGGGTTTTATAACTCATTATCTTAGTCCATTACAGTATATCAAGTTTTACTAGTCCATTCTATTCCCAATAGTCATCGCCTGGACAGATGCATCTGTGGCGTAGAACATTTATCTTAAATAAGAAGGCATTGAGGCTATACTTTGGTTAGATATAGTGCTTTATGCCTACATAATTATGACAATAGTACTGATATTATTGCAGTGGAGGAAGCTTTCCCTTTTAATTATGAACCCATAAGTAAAAGCATGGTATTATGAACAAAACATATAAACACAAAGACAAGTAAAGAGACAGTTTCAAAATATATGGTTATTGGACTTTTGCATTTGTATTATTGATATTGTATTTAACATAAATAAGCAGTATATTAACATTAAACAAAATATTTTGGAACACTCAAAAAGTTGTTTCAAGCAGATGTAACTACCGTAACTGTGACTAGATGTTAGACTGATAATAAAGGTTGATAACATGATGTAATCAAGTTGTACTGCTATTATATAAAATGACTTATACTGTATTCATCAGTTTTAAACCTGCTATCATCATTTGCATTTCCACAGCTATTCTATATAGTGTTATCAGTTATTCATCAGCTGTTTATGCACCAGTTTTTTTAACAAGAGTGTCTAGTTATGAAACTTTCCCCTCTTTGTGAATTTCCCCTCTTCGGGACGAATAAAGGTATTCTGATGCTGTGTTCAAATATACAATTAAAAAATGTTCATCTGCTTATAATCTGTTATGTTATGCTGTGTTATAAATCAAGTTCTACTATACTCCTTATGAGTGCTAAACAGTACAAGTTGAAATCAAGTGTCAGCCTGTTCATTTGAAGTGTATAGGATGTGTAACACATCAAATGTTTGCTTTTCAGCAAGTTTCTGTTGAGCATCCCCTAAAACACGGGCCCCTATACTGCAGCAGCCGGTAGCTCAGTCCCTGACAAAGCTGTTAATGTTCTGCAAAGAATGTGCAAATTGCAGAAACGAGTCCAAGTGTGGGCAGAAAACACTTCTGGTACTTAGAACCAGTGATGGAACAAATTTGGTCAAATTGGTAAAGTGCCCAAAGGGAGGAGGGAGATGTTCCACGGAAAACCAATTCCAAGCTTGGGTGAGCTCAGGATTGTTTGGAAACTCTCCAATCTGGGGGCCTGCATTGAATTGCGTGTCAGGCAGAGACTGTTAAATAAGATTAGAATAAGGACCAAGAGAGCAGCACAGGTACCTCACAGGATGGCTGTGTAGTGTTGAACCACTGTTACTCTTTAACAACCACACAACAGCTCAGGCAGTATTGTAAAAATGTTAGATGAGGTGACGTATAAACTCAGTAGACAGTCACAGGAAACTTAGGAGGTTTCTAGCGCAGTATGAGCTCTGTTTGGAACAAGTCCTGTTTCTTGCTTTGATTTATTCCTCATAGCACCAATTAGGCTTGGCCCACTCCTGGAGGAGTTGAAAAGCTGACGATGGATATGTCATGGGATAGTATGATCAAAGCCGAGAGCTAAAGAGCAACTGAGAGAGAAAGGAATCTGATTCAGTTTCATATTTATTAGGCCTTCAAGAGACTTGTAATACAGCTTGAAAACGCAGCAACTTCCGAAAAAATGCAGCTTAAATCGTAAAAAAGCAAAATGAAGACGAATGAAACGAACAGACGCATTTACATTTTTTGATGGGCACTCCAGCGAGTTAATGTGAGAGAGAGATCATGTCGCCTCCAAACACTGACTGATCTCTGGCTGCCTTCCCTTTGGTTCTGTTCATCGAGGGCAGTGAATCATTATGTGAGGAGCATTTAAAAAGGGGTTATACTTACTGTTAGTTCCTATGTTTTACACTGAATGGCTCTGGACATAGTTATCATCGGCATAAAGACAGAGTGTGGAAGATTTATGTTTTCACATCCAATGATCCTAACGTACTAAAATGCAATATAGTTATACTGTTGGATGGAATAGCACACATTATTGTTGTATTTAACACCAATTTAAAAACTATAACCATGAAACAACTGGCGGACAATTATGTCCATCAAATAAATATTTAACACTGAGTGTACTTCTCCTGATATCCTGTCTATATCTTGCATCAATTACATATTTAACAAAACTGTTTTGTTGGTCACTTAGGGGTCGTGAAAACAAGTTGTAAACTGTACAGTGACATGTTATCACCTTTTAAGTTATGTGGTACACTCGTCATCAATTAAGTAGACTGTGTACACGTCTATAAGTTACAGAACACCATTAATATGGAGTCATCTTTGTGGCAAATGTAACTCCAATATTCTCATATCTTCGTTTATGGTCTCCACCGACTGTTGAGGGAAATATCTGGCTTTTAACCTGATAAATACTCGAATAAATTCACATGCTAGTCAATAAAATGCTCTGTATGCGATCAGTTTACTTCACTGAGCCTTTTAAATACAGCTGCGTCTGATTCTGAAAACAAAGCTGATGAGAGCTGTGAAAGTGAACTAAACAGTGGAGCTCAAAAACAAAACAGTGAGCTGAAACATGCTCAAGCCCTCTGTAAATAGATAATGGGGACATAGTTCTCTGTGAGTCATTTGAACTGTAATTTACCTATGGTGATATTGATTTTTTTTTTACTTGATGTAGCTGGTAGCTAAAACTAAGAAAATATTGAAAGTGCAAAATCCCTCTGCAATCAAAAATGAATCCATGAGGGTTGCTTTCAATAAACAAAATGGTCACAGATTCCTAGTTTTCTACGTATTTAAAAGGTAACATAGTCATTACTGTGAACTGTTACATATGCAATGTTTGTAATTGGAATAACTGTTCAAAGAGGAAATATAGTATTCGTTCATGTGAACAGAGGTCATCGTTAAATACAGGAATGTGGAATTAACAGGCCATCTTCCTTCCTCTCATCCTCAACTTAGTGCTGTTTGACTGAGACAGATGGGGAAGGTAAATCAAGGCAGCTGAGTGGAGAGCACTGCTGACAGCACATTAGAGCCTCTCTCAATGAACTGTCACAAGTGCACAGTGAAAGTAAAGTTTGATCATACGTGGCTGCTGTCCTGTCAGACATCCTTAAAAGCAAATGGGCCCTAAGTGCTGCCGAGCTCTGAATGAGCCTGAGATGACAGTCGTAGTCGCTGCAAAGAGAGCGCTATGGCACTCCATCCTCCATACTGGAAAAGGACAATGAGGTGAGGGTGACTCTGGCAGCATTTCTCACCCTGCTCCCTCACCCTTGCAGTAAAAGCATGTGACAAAGTGTCAGTCTTCCACATCATCATCCCCATCATTAGGAGCAGGGGACTAAACTTTTATGCTGCTTGTGCAAAAAGGTCATCAATCTGTGCAAAACTCCTCATCTCTCACTCACTATACACATTATCTTACCAAAATGAACAGTTTAGTTAAAAATACATTTAATCACCGTTATTAGAAAAGCTCAACTTTAATGCATTTGCTTTTTCTTTTTTTTTTTCTCAGAAATACTTTTTTCCACTAGTGAGATTCATGTTTGTTTCTTTAGGTCAGATTTTTCAGCTAGCTGTTCAAGGTAAGACTTGACCAAGCATGCAAACAAACATCATATGCTTTTCAAAATGTAATATTTAAGCATTTCCCCCTTATTAAGATAGCTGAAAGTAGGAAATAATAAGGAGGAGGGTGACATACAATGATGGTGTTCTACACTTATATATATGTAGTACCATTATATCATATTGAAAATGATCATGTTATCTCAATTTAAGCTCAAATTATAAACCCACCTGTGCACTGGTGTGATTGTTCAGGCCTAATGTGCTAGGTGACAATCATTTCAATTTGTATATACAAAGCCATGTATAATTGGGACAGGTTATTTGTTTAAATGGTCAAGTATTTTTTATTGTTTCCCTCGTGTGTTGAATAATTGTTGTGTTGTCCTCTGGCCTTTAACACTTTTTGCCCTGGGCTTTTCAAAGCTCAATGAAACATTGTATTGATATTGAGCTTTATAAATACACATGACATGAACTGACAGAGTAATGCACTTTGTAATGATTTTCAGTAATGGTTCTCCAGGTACCGGTCTGGTAAAAGTAGTGTTACAAATAAATGTTTATTAAATTATGTTTTAATGTACTAATCGAAGTAGTCAGATAAGTGACAGTAAGTCAGATTGTAATCAAGAAACCAATGACAGGTAAGGTTGACATTTAAGGGGCAATGAAAAATAATGCATAATGAATAATTAGATTGCTTTCATCACTTTGAAATGAATAAAGTAATAAGTATTTAAAATGTGTTATTACGTTTCTTCTACAACATGTTTATTTGCATGAGTCTTCTTTTTACAAATAGGCCAAAAATATTCTGACCCTGTTTAAAAAAGCAAAACTGCGATAACCAGAGACTTGCCTCGCTTAAGTACACGTGGTCCTTTAAAGTCAATTGGTTTCCTTCCTGCATTTCAGAGCCTAAGAGACTGTCCCACTTTATCTAAAACATGCTGTTCTTTCAAAAATACTTTCAAAATTCAAACATCATATTGATGATTTAATTATTTTTAATACATCAGAAACCATTTTGCACAATACTGTCATTTTGAGTTTAATTTCATTATTCCTGTATCTTTTTAGGCCCTTAAATGGAAAGACATGGGCACTCTGTAACATGTATGCAATCATTTCACTGCTCCCTGTCTAACAGTGCAGAGTAGTTAAGTTACCACAAGGAATTAAATCTGAAGACAGAAATTAAATCTGAAGACAGAAATTAAATCTGAAGACAGAAAAATGTATCACTGCAGAATATCATTTATTCCTTCAGTTAAAATCAGATATAGAAATATATAACTAGCAAAACACTACTTTTGCCAAAATATTATTCTTGACTTTAAAAAAAGATTCTTCCACAAAGGATTTGCAAAGTGCAAATTGCTGATTAAGCTGATAAGACTGCAGATTTAGAAAATAGTCATCTGTATTAACCAAGGCTTAATTTTACCCTGTTAATGATAACAAAAACCCTCAATGGGACGTTTTCTGTGGGAACCGGTAAAGAGGGCCACGCTGACGTCTCTTTAATGAATAACTTACAGGCCCTTGGACCAGCAGTCGGCAGCGCCTTGTTTACCTCAGCCCAAACCTGCACTCCAGCACTGTATGCTACTTCACTCTTCCATTAGGGTGTGTGTCGAGGCCTGTGCCCACTGTTTAGCCTGGCGCAGAGGTACTTCTAGCTGTAGGAATTTGGTCTCCCACACATTCTAAAAACCCACTTTCACTCGCTTCCCAGTGGGCCAGCATACCTTATCTCTGATGCAAAAGAGCACTTTGATAAGTGCCCTGCCGGTTGGGGAAAACACACAAACAAAGGAATATGCAGACATAGATTGAACTTTGTTGTTCTCAACCAATTTGTTTGGTGGGAGGTAGAGGGCAAATGGGCTGTTTTTCCAAATGGAATGTTTTACTCACGTAAAAGATTTACAAGATGGGTGAGTAAAACATGTACATTGAATGTGGGATCATCATTATGGCATTAAAAATGTAAACATTTCTAAAGACCTTTTAGAGTCCCTGTGTATGCGCATTTCTTCTACACTGATGCTTTCAGTGTTGACCATTTAAGGCTGCCGTCCTAACTGTACTCAAGGGACTTTTTCTTTAACAAAGAGGATAACCTCGTTCGAAAACATTGAACAAAGGACAATGGCAGAGCAGGAATGGTCCGTAAGTCCATCTCATTCTAGCTCAATGCTTTTAACGTCACTGTTGCTTAGACAGACATCACCCTTCCTCTAAAAGTGGTTCTGAACCAGGAGAAACAGCCATTACGAGCAATTCAACTGCATGAAAGTAGTGTCTGACAGGTCCACTCTCACTGACAGATGCCATTATAACCTGTAAAATGTGATACTGGCACTTTAAGGTTATATCATTTTACCCTTCAACTGTGGCAGCCCATCTGCTCCATAATAAAGGGCACGCTCCTTTGTTTTAGGTCATAAAGCCAATGTTTTCATAAGCCTGTTACCTTTCCAATGATATTATTTATTCAATTTTTAGACAAGATATTAAGGACTGTGAGTCTATTGGCCAGTATGTTGTTGTTTTTTGCAGTACTTTGTAAATATTTTTGAACTACAAAATAAAATCATTTATCCATACTTCTGAGAGCAGTATTATATGGCATTCTATATCTTTGATTTCCGGACTCAATATCTTGAGCTTCAACTTCTCCAAACAAGAAGAAATAAAACCCTCAAATTTCATCGTCACCACAGTTCAGATGACAATTATGACAGCCCAGGTTTAATCATAGAATCGGGAAGTTCATTTTCTCAATGTCAACATGAAACCTTGTCAAAAAATGAATTCTGTCTTTCTCTCGGGAGATAAGCAGGCTCCAGTGCACCGGGCTCATTCAGAGGAAAAAAACTTGCAGGTCACAAGGCAGCGACTTGCATGTTTTCTTATTTTTTTCGCCCTCTTGCTCTATCCTCCCCCTCTCCTTTTTTCTGAAAACCACCCAAGAAGAGATTAATCATGAAGGGAAAACTCAACTTCACCCTCTAGCTGCAGGTCACAGTTCTTATTTCGTGTGGAATTGGCTTTCGGAAAGCAGAAGGCCTGCCCGGGGGGCAGGGACCTGATATGAGAGGAATTTGAGAATGAAGCAGAGGGGATTGATTAGCCCACTTCATATCCCACACTCCGTAAGCACAGTCCAGCTGCAATCTAACACACCGCTGAGCTGAATAGACAAGAGGAATTGGATTCCTTCCTAATATTTAACCTTCAAGTCAGCTCTAACAGCTGTTGATGGGTTGCTCTCCCAGGTAGTTACAAGAGGACTTTTTACATGTTACATGGAGAGGGAATAGCAAAGTGGGAATGTGATGACTTTTCTGTAGGTTATTCAATTACAATGGTGCAAAGAGCAGCTAGGCCATTGAAGCACATCATCTGCATGCAACTGCACTGAGGGATTTAATTTTACCTCTACTTGTCTGAACAGGCTGTGTGTGAGTGTGTGTGGGCAGGGCACTCACACACACACATCTACTAATGTGCATGTGAACAAGAGTACACGCATATACACACATAAAGATCAATTAATGCCACAAAAGTTGAGTGTGCAGCTAATGGATGGATCATATACAGCACATAATGACTTACTTTGATGTTGGCTGTCAAAGTAGACCTATTTTAGACCCGGAGCAGAAGGCGCTTGAAAATATCCTGTAATGCCTCCATTCTTTTTATATCTTTTCATGAGCAGATGTTAGAACAAAGAGCGATGGCATCACTTCCTTACCCTTAGATCTCAAGTGTGAGTGCAATTTAGATTTCTGGTTTTCTTGGTCTCTACTCGAATCCAGATCAATATATACGAATATAAAGGGTTGACTCATATATGAAGCATCTTACTACTCTGTCACCGTTTTCAACGCCAATGAGTATTAAGGGTCTTCATTGAGAGGGCAGTTTGATCAAATCCACCCACCATCTCTTGTGCCAGTCGTCGGGAAGTGTTGTTAAGAGAGCAGGATGTCATCAGGCTCTTTTCTCAAGTCATTAAACCATGCCGTTTTTTCCATGCAAAGTGTTGCCCATTTGAATGAGCACATTAGCGAATGTCTTATGATAATTAAGTGCTTGAGTTGCAGGATTGCAGAATCAGATTCATTAGTAGAGTCACACATTTTTTATTAGCACCTTATTCTGTGCAGAGCTGCAGCAGTGCCTGACGACTTACAGCCTCTCCACAATGAGGATGAGACATTTAAGCACTGAACTTCCACGATTAGAGTGCATATTGTATAATTCCACATCATGGATTTGAGAGAAGTATATTTAAAGTAAATGTAGCTGATTTTTATTTACCACGTGAGAATTTAGGTCAATTTGCTGAAGCATATTTCAAGCAATCCAATAAAGTAGTCTGGTAAGAAGCTATAGATAAATGATGCTTCACATGCAATTACAGTGAGGATTTTATCTTTACTTTTCAATGATTTTGTCAATTAGTCAACACAGTGTTTCTTAATTCATCAAGGACTCTGTTATAAGTGACTGTGTAAGCATCCATTAGACTAGCAAAGGCTTGGGGAGAGAAAGAGAAAACACATTAGACAACATGGAAATCTTTTCCTAAAATCCAATGGTATAAGACAGTTTTCTGTTAATTTAAAATGAGCTCAGCTTCATGAACCGGGTTTGTAGCAGAAAACAAAACAAAGCTGGTAAACACGTCCTTATTCCTTGAGTTTTTACACATTGACTATCGAGCACATACACAGCACACCAGACTAAATCCACTGGGGAGTCAATGCAGGGACCATGAAACTATACTCGCTACACAAATTAATTGGGGGGAAAATAACTAAATCTGACATTCCCTGAAGAGGGTCTTTCATCTTATAAATAGTGGCTGCAAACTTGAGTATTTTTGCTTAAGTAACACAACACTACAGATGATAGGATTCGTTTGGCTCAACCCCAGGGGCCCAGCGTGACAAAGAACACTTGTTTAGCAACAGCATAACCAGGTCCCAACATGGGCCTGTGACTGCGCCCAGCCTCACCTAGAAACCTGCGCAATTTGCATTCTGCCTCTCCAGGCGCCGGGCGAAACTCTGAGGGGAAACAGCGTCCCAGAGATGGCATTGGAAGCTCACACATAAATTAGTCTTTATTCCCCATATCTCCTCCCTCACTTCTCCCACTTCTGATCCTCCCCTCTCCCCCTTATTTGTCCCATGGCTTCATCACATCACAGGTCATGCAAAGGAGAGAGTGAAATCCAACTTTTCTTCTTCTAATTACAATCTGTATTTACTTTCCTCGGGCTGCTGTGTGGGCCAGCATATCGGCTTTTTAAGTCTGGAAACTAATGTTTGATTCAGCATTGAACATATTGTTTGGAATAATAAAACAACAGTGTAAAATAGAGTTCACAAATTCAAACCCACAGAGCCCATACTTTATGTTTGAAATAATGCATCGGGTTAGAGTAAACAATGAACTAAAAAAGTTTCAACCTTTTTTCTCAATATTTAACATTCGATTTTTTTTTTTCATTACATGTTGGCATAGTTGTTATGCACCCTTCCTCGCACCGGACACAACTATCCTTTTACTTTTCCATGTGAGCATTTCCATTTCACGACTATGTGTAACAACATCAGTTTTTATTAGGCAAAATGACAGAGAGAATTTGAATTTCGCTCCATGTGAAGTGAATTCGCATGACGGTGTTGCAGGCTGACACAGTATAGGTAGAATAAAGCCAAGTGTACATTGTTGTGCAGAACTCTTGATAAAGGCATGATGGTTCGGTGTCTTTACTTTTATCAAATTGTTATCGCAATTCTATTATTACTATAAATCACAGAAAAAGGTGAAAGTCACATTAAACGTAAAGGTTACAGAACAACAGATCTTAACATATGGCAACCCCCCCGAAAACCCCAGCCAGCTCAGGCTTTATTTTAGTGAATATGTTTTGTATTTTCTTCTTGCTTACATGGCATTTCACCAAGACTCTGAATACAGAAAGCTAGGTATGGTAAAGTAGCAACTCTAAATTGCAAAAGACCTGTCCAAGGTAAACTCTATGATTTTAAGTTGGCCATAACTGCCTTGTGACCCTCCTACAGAGCAGGTTAGAAAATGGATGAATGAATATCCAACAAAGATACTTTTTGGATAAACTAAAGGACAGTACGAGAGCCAAACCTAATATAGCCATCATGATTACAGTAAAAGCCTACCTACAGAGGGATGACAAATTAAAGGAAATGCCTTAATAATTGAGTGGAAAGCCATTAACTAATGCAGATGCTTCTAGCAGGACACAAGGGGTCATGTGAGTAAGAAAATGTTGTGAAAAATAAGCTATGGCCTTCCCAGTCCTCTCATCTCAACCCAATTAAACATCAATGGAATGTGTTTCCGTGTTCCTTACTTGGTTAGAGTTCGGCAAGCGAGCTCACGGTGGGCCAATGTCTAGCAAAGATACTTCAAGTTGGGTTTCCCTTTAACTTGGCCCATATATGCAGTTGTATGCCCAACATGTCAAGCTAGCGTCTTTAACAGCTGTTTTATACTTGTATCGACAGAAGAGAGTCCACAGAGCAGAGAAATGCTCCCTACAATCTGTCCATCTAATGGGTAAAAGGGAAGACAGATGACCACTGTGGTGTTGACTCTTTCAAATGCCAACCGCACCCAATCCTTGCCTTTCCAGACATTCACACTCTGCGTTGGCACATCATTTGCTATTGCCGCAAATGCGATCATTAATTTACCCTTCCCAGTGAAACTTCATATACCCATGACACATTTTTTTCTTTGTCTAATTAAATATAATTTTGAAGCTCTTTAAATCCAACTTCATCCAAATGCACAATCTAATTTTTCATTTGCTTTTGTACATGATATAAGACATCAAGTCAATAATTTATTAAATTACTATTCCCATTCATTTTCTACTATCTATAATTGATCTCTCCAGTTGAAATTCTGTTGTTCCTCTTACTCAGCCAGTCTGCGGAGAAGCTGCGTGACATCACTGTGAACAGGGTCTGCACCTCCCAATACCCTCACTGGAAACACACACATGCACACACACGTTCCTAGTGAGCTGGACATCTTTACATGATAACGCAGCACTTTCGAAACCCTATCCGTTTGATACTTGATTACCTCTCTTAAATGTAAAGTATATCTTTATGATGGTACATTTGACCATTGCATTATGGTATTATCGTTTATACACACAGAATAAAAGCCCAACTTAACTTCTCGTAAAACCGTTTCAAATGATATTGGTAAATACTACACAAACAAAAGATCCTAGAATATCCAAGTCAGACAAAATGTTGTGTGCTGTTTCTTCATCCATAACATCCTCTGTAGTCATATGTTGAGACGTGATTTGTGACACTTCTGGAAACATGACTAGTTTGCAAGACAAACAACAGAACAAGGAAGTTGTGTTTCAAAGCAGCATCCAGAGCCCACCCTTTGGCAGGCCAGGGAAATCCAAGCAGACGTAGTATGTAGTTTTTCCTTACCACCAACTACAGTACGTCACTGTCACCTCTTGCTTCAATTGATTAACTTACTAATAGGACATTTACATAACATTTGTCAAATGTCTCTTTTTTCCCCAGAAAGTTTCAAACTTGAATATTTGCGACATTTCGCAAACCTTTTCCAACATCATTGCAATGTTGTAAGTATTATTATGAAAAATAAATGAATGCGCCCCTCAGTGAAACTTAAGATATCCTGCTCAAGGAGGGTATTTCAACAGTTCCAGTGGAGGACAGTGAGATTGGATTTGGAAGTCCATCTGTTGAATGCTTGCAGAGCAAGCATGCCCGTCTGCTGACATTACAAATTGTACTAGAGCTGGCTCAACCAGGTGGTTCACCACCATAGACTGGAACGATGTTTATTTTTATGTTGCAGTGTTGTCCTCAGATGAAAAAGTCCTCTGTGTTGTTTTCTGGGGAGCGGCTTACAAATACAGCACACTGCTGCTCTGCTACTTTACTCAGTGCCAAGGTTTCTGCAAAGGTACTAGAGTTCTTTCTACCTGAATTTCCCTTAGATTATTTTTGGCCTGGTCCCGAGAGTGGGTTATGTTCTACACAGCACAGTTAATGCTGCACCTCACCTTGTAAGAAAAAGAAGTTGAGCTCCACCCGGCCTATCAAGCAGGTGATTTATACAGGCGTGGAACTGAGTTCTGCCACACTACATGTCACAACCTCCAGATGCAGCACCATGACAGCTTTGATTCCCATGCATCTTTGAGGTTTTCAAGACAGCGGATAATTGGGAGGAATCTCTTAGGTCTTCTGTATATGAGGTGTATATGTGTTGATCATCACAGCCAAAGACTTCCCCCAGCTGTCAGCCAAGTCTGGTCAACTGGAGTGATTCTTTCTTTTGGGAGTGTCCACCTATGCATTTTGCATTTACTGGTCTTTGAACTCCACAAAACCAAATGCTATAATTGATGGTACAGATCTAAAGAAAGCTGCAATACGGCTTTGTGTTTTGATTCAGTGTCAGACACCTTAGCTGGCACATACTGTACTGTGATGCATTAGTGGATTAGGGAAAGTTGCAATAACCAAAACGTTGCTGGCTAAAATGTACACAGTGCTTTGCAAATATTTAAAAAAGGGTTGAAGTTATTATTAACAAGTCTAAGTCAGTACAGCCTTTGAAAGCTGGAGGGCTATCACATGAGATCTATACTATTTGTGTTACCCTGCATGAGGGATGTTCCTCTAAGCTGAGCACTGTGGGAATCAGCTGTGGATCGCAGGTTTAGCCTTTGCGTCTGAGTCCCTTTGCTAATTTTGGATGCTAGACTGTGTTTCTTGCTTTGTACTGCTTAGGGTCTAACAAGCTAGAAGCATTTGCCTTACCATCACCTGCTCCTATGTTCATGTTCATTATGCGTCATGCTGGGGTTTTTAGCAAGAGATGGTATGTGTTACCCTCTTAAGCCTATAGAGTGCATGTTCATTGGGAATGAGGCTCTATGATGATAGGCAGAGTGTTTGCCTTTGGACATTGCTAATTTGTTAGGTGCTCATGTAGGATCACGCTGCCCCATATATAAGGTCAATAACAGATGAGATGTTAATATAGGTGGTAAAAACTACTATAAACAGACAAGGTTCCACACAGGAGAAGTCCTTGTGAGGGCTTAGTTTGGATCCCACCCCAAACTGCACACATTTGCTGTACAACAGTGTATGTATGGGTGTTAAAAAGAAAATCCACAGCAGACCCAAGACTGCTCTTCGAGCTGACATATCGCTATGTTAAGATGTTGAAAAATGCTCCATATATAGCACATGTGTTAATGTATTTTTCTACTTGCTTCCTAAATGTTGTTGTTTCCATGATTTGTTTGCTATCTGGTTTCCAGTGTACTGGAGAAAGCTGCAGAAGAGGAAGATAGACTTGAGGATATTACAGACCAACAAACCAATAGTACAAGGTTTGCTGGTCGCTATAAAAGAGTGTGAAGACCAGTGGGAGTACCATGAAGTTGGCCTTGGTGGGATCAACTGGTGATTATAGCAACAGGGTTAAAAAACATAAACTATGCTGGTCACACACTGCTAAGTTAATATATAAAAATGAATTCATGGATTTTAATAAAATAGTTAATAGAGTATTCATATATATGTTTTCAGTGTTTAGTTAAGTGTGCATCAATTCAAAGGCAGAGTGAGAGGTAGAAGATGATTATACTGGTTCCGACCTAAGTAATTGCTGCACGTTTTCTACCTGAACCCTTCAATAGCTCCGTTGACATGAAAAGAACAAAGGTCTGACAACAAGGACAGACAAGAAAGTCTTAGATAATTGGTCTATAAATAAATGTTTACACAATTCGATAGTTCATTTTGATATTCAAGTGCTTCACTGAAACAATTTCCTCTCCCTAATTACAATTTCCGTCCAGACTGACATTTACAATGCAATCTTCAGATCTTTGGAAATGTGTTTTTGATTTATTATTTCTGCCTTCATCATAGAGACAAGAAATTAGTTTATAAAATAAGAGCTCAAATTATCAGGGCCTTTGACTTATACAGCTGACTCATTATCGCATGTCAAGGAAAAGCTGAACATTTTTGACAACCACGTACAAAAAGAGATCAGAGGAAGAACTATGGTTGTTTCAATTTCCCTAAAATGCTTTTCTGCTATTGAAATGAACTGCAGGGACATCAAACATTCTTGGCTGAACAGCTTTCAGAGGGAAGACAGACAAAATTATTTGATGCCATCTGAAGCTCACCAGTGCTGAGGATCACAAACAGCTAGTTGACACACTTGTGATTATTCATGACACTCACGCTTATTATGCTGATGGCAGAACAATAGTTTTCTGTTGTGGGAAGTGAACAGTAAGACGTTTTAACTTCTGCCAGAACAATGGCCCAATACATTTCTCTCAGCAATGAAACAATGGAGGGCTGGAAGGACGCACACAACTCAGTCTCCCTTAGGTGTAATCTTACTTAGATTAATATTTACCATGCAGTCTGAACACCACACAAAACCATTGTGATGTTCCTGTGAAGCTTGCTGTGATTGCTTTACTCCACCACAGAGATGAATTTGAGCCTTCAAGTGACTTTCTTTGCTAAAATATCACAACATGAGATGATATGCAGCTGTATGTGGAACAAAGTTCTATCTGAAAATCAATAAAGCACAAAAAGAAAACCATCTTGAATAATTTCACAAAGATAGAATGAGATATAAATAGTTATTCTCCACATGGATATATACAGATCCTTTACCTCCAAGAAATGTGAAGGGATATATGTTAGAACAAAAACAAGGCAACAAACAGGTGGGTTGAATATTGGCCAAGACACAAATGATATTGCTTTGTCTTTGAAGAGCTCTGGTAAAGCTGTACTCTGAATTTTTGCTTACTATACAGCTCCATGGCTCATGGAGCTCGTGTTTTACCATCACACACATCCATCACTGAGTCAAGAATCATATCAATACTTGCCCATTTCCCCATTTGGGAGAGCTGAGTAGATCAATTCATTTAAAAGGAACCACGGCCAGACATCCGTTTTAGAGATTAGAGCATATATTGGCTGATGGAGGGTTTAAGGTTCATTAAGTCAATGGAATCCTTAATCAATAGGCAAAGTTTAAGCCCAGGCTTTTATGGCAGAATTGCAACTGCATATCTAGTTACACTGATAGGCACAAAGAACTAAACAGCCTTGGTCTCATTTTAAAAATTGTTCAATTATATTTCATAACCTTTGTGTATTCTTGATAAACATCGAGCCTGATAAAATGACAAAATGCATTATTTGTAACAGTATCCTTCAAGAGCCTAGTAATGTTTTTATACCATTTTTAAAATGCAGTCTCGCGAATGATGTTTTTACAAATGTGTTTCATAACCTTGGTGCTATGGTGAGGCATTGAGACAATAGCAACTCAGAAATATCTGTGAGAAATAATTTCTCAAAGTCAAACAACTGTTAATCTTTGATAGTCAAAGACAAAGGATAACGGCACATGAGAAGCATGAAATACATGCCACTATATCTGTTCAGGATAGTCCAAATGACAGTGGATGAGTCCTCAATCACTGGGTTTATGTAAATATTGCAGCTCAAGTTTCTGTCTACAGTCCAGCGTATCCCTCTCCAGCTAAATCATGGGGCATACTCTGGCCGTGATTCTTAAGTGTCACTTGTGTCCACCTGAATTATTGTTTGTGTGTAATGCAGGGGAAGAACCAGCATGCAATGAGAAGTGGTTGTGCCCTCTGATTGATTGTTAAGTGTTGTCCAGGAGCCCATTGCCAGACTCCACTTAACGGCCTGCCCAGCAGAAAGCAATCAGTGGCTGTTACTAAGGGTCTCGTGGGGACGGGTCCGGTCATGATTGATCTTCAGTGGATCTCTGAAGATGTCTCAGAGAACTAGGTTTCACCAATGTTGTGTTCAGGTCATAAAGAGTGCCCTCTGACTTAAAAGTGTGGCATCACATCAGGTCAGAACTTTGGTTGGTCCAATACAAAGAAGTTGAAACCGTTCTTTTTTTACTGGTTTTACTATACTTGGAGACTATGACATGTCTTGGTGAGTCCAGTTATAAGCGGTACTACCCTGTGAGGCATTTTAATTGGTATAACAAATGATGTGTATATGCATACATCATTCATATGGTACGTTCACGCCCAAATTACCGCATTGGCAGTGAATTATAGCCAAATAGTGAATCCCAGTGGATGTATTACATGTCTCCTGGCACTCTTGTACCTGAGGACACACACACACACACACACACACACACACACACACACACACACACACAAGCCTCTGGTACCAGGC
>NW_011369945.1:1170667-1253351 GCF_000735185.1 Notothenia coriiceps
ACACACACACACAAGCCTCTGGTACCAGGCGGCAGAGCTCTCGGCTCTCCAGTGGTGTGTCAAAGTGTTCAGTGACCACAACGCCTGGTGTTATTCTCATTACAGAGGGATCAAAGGGACATGAGCTTCATAGCAGTGGGGACTCTCTTCAACCCCCTGAGAAGCAACTCCTCCTCTAATCTCAAAGGTCACATTTAGTCATTCAAATATAAAACAGCAGCACATCACTCGCACCCATGTGACCTGCTGGGGTCTTTTCCAGAGCCGAGATTTCAGAGGAAACAGACATGGATAACTGTAACATGAAGAAACTGTATTTGATACTTTAGCAATAATCATCCTCCACAGTACCCTGTTGATATTTAATTTGGACTGGTAAAAGATGTTATTTAAATATTCCATTAATATTCTGATGCACCTTACTACACACTGACAATAATCCTCATTGAGAAGCTGGATGAGTTTGTCCTTGCAAGGTGTCCTAATGACAGCCATGAATTGTACACACACTTTATATTCTGCTCACTCACTGTTTTCAACAATGCTCTAATGTCAGAGGTTAAATGAGGTAAGGGGATGAAACCTAAAAAGTTCAAATGTATCTTTTTTTAATCTATTTTAATACATATTCTTTCTTGAAAAATGTGATTTTACACACTTCCAAAGAACATGCTATATGTGTAAATAAATCAATTCATCATGTGCTGCACAGAGCACTTCTGCAGTCAGAAACACTGCTGCAAACACGCAATGTTCACAATTAAAATCGCACCAGTGATTTTTGTCATGGAATTTAGTTTTCATTCTTTAAATGACACAGTGAGTGGACAATGATGGTGGCAGCTAATAAAATTGCAGTGCCAACAGCAGTTCCTCGGGATCTGAGCAGCTGTTCTGCAGTCTATATTGGCCTGTTCTTCAAGTGGGGAAAAAAAGAGCAACCTAGATGAGAATGTTGTGCTTCAGTGGCTATTGAAAGATGAGGCAATAAACGGCTAAACTTGAGTAATCACACACTCCCTGAGGAATTTCTCAAATGGGGATGGTCAAAAACCTTGAAATTTGAGCCCCTCGCACGCGGCCCAGGCTTTAACATTTGATGAGATTCATTATTGTAGGGAGCTGAATACAAGTGTCTTCTGATTACAGGGCCCACTATTAAAAGTTCCCACCAGTGTGCATTTCCACGGTAGAACGTCAATGGGATTACAATCTCAATTCAATCCAGTCAATTCTCCGGTAACAAGATTTCATTAAAAGCAGGCAGGGAGGAAAAGTGACTCGAAAGCACTGAAACAGCTGGACTATAAATTATAAAAACGTGCTTTCTGCTAACTGAACACACCTTCAGCATGCAGATGCATTATTATTTAATGTTCAGAGGAGCTGGTTTTATGTAAATGGGAGTCTTCTATTCTCTTCAGTCCCCATCTCAATGCCAGGTACTTCCAAACCAAGCAAAGGGAGAGATTATGCAAACCAATTAACATATGAAAATAACGTATTAATATACTGTCTCTGAACTGTATCCAATCAGTTCCTTTTCACTGGCGTGTGTACAAAACAATTAAAATTAAATTTATACTGCTCTTCCTTAACATATTCTGCAGCAAATGGAATCAGTGAGCAAATGCTGACAAAAGTTTTACAGGCCTGTGTTCTTCCTTAAAGGCACACTGACTTTAAGAATATTTATAAGACGCCATGCTAATAAATTCCACTCTTTGTTTCTCCCTAATGATGTGTGCATCTGAGACAAAGCAGCGAAATCCATAGCGGTAGCCAGGTGCTAATGAATGGCTTACATTATGCTGTCCACTAATTACTACCGCACCATAAATAAAACACAAGACAATCAATTAGCGGTGGACGTGTGTTTGTTAGTCATGGGCAGCAAGTTCCTCCAGGCCAGAGCTCTGCCACAGACCTGCCTCTTCAGGGTGTCCTTTTGAAATGGATAGAATGAGTTCAGATAAATCACATTTTGAAAGTAACTAAATGCACTTCAGTCGTTCCATTTCTAATCTCACAGATTGGAAGTAAACTTGTATCTACACAGTTTCAACTGAGAGGTGAGTAAAATGCACATAGAGCAGAAAGTCCTTCCCACTGAATAAGACAAAATAAATCCAACAGGCGGCTATCATCGCTCTTCCTTTTAATGGAAGCTTTGCAAAAAGGCTTTCTCCTCTACTTCATACAGAGCTCCTCCAGTTTCCCAGACACCAACTGGCTGACGTATCACACTTGATTTGAACCAGAGCAGGGGAAATCAGAGTGCATTAACACTGCATGTAGAAGGCACTAACTGAATGATCCTAGCATTATGCGGCCTCTGGCCTGGCCTATCTGCGTAGTTTGATGCATAATTTGAGCATTAATGTAATTTACATTTTAACACAGTCCCAAAAGTAAACTGATTAGTTGATAGTTATCTACTAATGTGCCAAGAGGACCCACATGTCACTTGCATGCAGGCAGAGGGACAGGATTACACATGACAAGGTTGGCCTTGCAGGAGCCCAGACAAAGAGACAAAGCCTGCCAGAAGGATAGACACCAGAGAGGCTCCGCGCACACATGCGCGTGCGTACACACACACACACACACACACACACACACACACACACACACACACACACACACACACACACACACACACACACACACACTCGGGGTCTATGGTTGTCGTTCAGGTTTGCTAGTGTAGCATTTCTGTCTAACAGGATCTATCTTTCTTCTTTATTTTCAAGGACCTTTAAACAGATCATACCAAAAAGGAGGGAAAACCGCAACAATAAATCTGGAGGACATAACAAAAGATTATCAGTTGTGTTTACAGTCCTTAGCCCACTTGGTAACATGTACAAATATGTGTTTGTGCAAAGTTTCAAGGGTATTTCCCATGCCAGACATAGTATTAATCAATCTAAAATTCAAATTTGAAAACTTATTAAAAGTCTTTCTGGGCCATCAAACGTATTTTATCTCTTTCCCAGAAGAGCTTCTTCTTTTTCATGGGACAAATTAGTGGCCCTGTAGATGACAGAGGCTTTTAAACAAAATGCAACAGAGTTGCAGTCCCATGATGCAACACTCCCAGTGGTTATATCTGCTCCTTTCTTTCATCTTTCTCCATTGTTAGGTGGGAGCTGTCACATTAGGAGGAGAATCGTGGCTCCTTCCCACCCCCAAGTGCATATTTTTTTCCCATTCCAGCAGTTGGCAGGGTGGCAGGCCCATACAAAGGAGCGTGCACCAGGAGCGCAGAGGGGAGCACCGTTAGAGGAAAAACAGTTTGGGAATTAAGGTCATTAATTTTCTACTTTCAAGGGCTGCCACACAGACGGAGATAAAGTCAGCATAAATATTCCGCCGAAGTTTCTCCTGTTTTTCTCCTCTCCCCATTTTCATCGGCAGCCCATTTATCTCCATGCTGTCAATTAGAGGAAAAAGCAAAGAACTAATTAGGAACTGTGCAATTTTAATTAGCTGTTTTGATAATTAAACTAATTGGTTCCCTTGTGTTCCTGCAATGTGTGCTGAGAACTTTTTTGATATCTGGGCAGCAGATTTCCCATCCGCTGGTTAATTAGTCACTTTTGCATTAAAAAGGAGCCTTCCTTAATAGCCTTAATTTGCAGTTGAAAAGAGAATCTACCATCAATAATTTGTGTAATTGGTAACCGTTTGATTGTAATTTAGAGGCACGGCCGGACAGCTTGGCATGTCTAATTCCTAATGACTAGGATTAAAGTTGGATTAACTGTTTGGGAAAGGGATTCACTCTCCTCTCTTTCCTATCCACCAAATGACACCTTGTCTACATTTGATTGGTCATGAAATTAAAATTGACTAGGTGAACAGCAGGGCTTATAGACTTTCGATTACTTTTCTATATGGTGAGCCTGTCAAATTGCATCAAAAATATTCTAATAATTCCTATTTTCCATACATCGTCAGAGGAGCTCACCCAAGAAGATAATAAAATTAGATTACAATGTATTATGTGATGTGTTAAACCTCTGCTATCAAACCCATTTGTGTACAACTCTGAGGGGAACACATAGCAGAGATTAGCCACTAGGAGGAGCAGAATCTTAAATCTAAGAGTAACAAAGTAAAGCACTTCTCACAGTTCAAAGAAACTGCATTCATGGAATAGGCTTTTTTTTCTCTGAATATAAATGTGCATATTAAATGCAGTGAACTTTTAAAAACAGTATCTGAATGATGTGGCGTGAGACACAGAGCTAACTCAATGCAAAGATGGTGACATTACTAAAAATCATTTTAGTACTTACCAAACTGGTGTTTTGTACTGTGGCAGGAACATCAGGGGAAATAACACAGATGTTTACAAGTGTCAGCTTAATGCTAGAAGACATTTGAATATTGCCAGAAGCCAGGGAACCTGGACTAAAAGCATATCATTCACCATCTTAACTATCAGGCACCATCTCTATATTTTTACAACACAGAGCCCCGCCAGTAGTCTGATTAAAAAGCACCATTCATCCCACTTAGCCGGAATACAATTAAGGGACATGGCTTTAAAAGCCCAGCCCTGAAGCCTCTCCCCGTCCCACATAAAAGGAGCACTCTCCACTGAGGCTTGCCTGTAAATATCATGTTTGATATGAGGTTTTAATCTGCTTAGCCATTCTGAACTATAGAATGGGCTCATCCTCTCTCTGAAACCTCTGTCCAATGGCTGTGTGCCTGAGGACGAATAGGAACACAACACTAGTGTGCTATCTGATTAGGTGGGGTTAATTACGGAGCACTGTTTTGTAGTGGCTGCATTTGAGAGCCGCCCATAAATAGATGGGCATGGCTAATGCATGCTCAGAAATGAATTGTAATTAACTGTGTATCACAGAGGCCCACTCAGGGGCTTGTTTGTAGTATGTACTGACCCCACTATTGGATGAGGAGTGGGAAAGGGTCTGCACCCAAGACATTGTGAGAGGGGATGAAGAGCGCACCATGGCCTACATGAGTCAGGGATCATAGACACACAAAATGTTGTGTCTTTACACAAAGGTCATGTGGGTAATTTATATTGATGAGAACCTTGATTGAGAGCCACTCTGCAACCTTTCCATGCTTTTGCATTCGGATCATCTCAGTTAGACACATGGTCTCTGCTGATGCTCCAAATGAGTATCACTAGTGACATTTTAATAAACACAACACTTCCTCAGCTTGATGATTTTTATAAAACATGTGGACCACAAAACCTGGTGTACTAGGTAATTGTGGTCAATTCAAAGCTCCGTCCATTATTACCAACTGTTCACATACACACATGCAAGCACGCACACCATTTTCACTCTCTCTCTGAACCGTTTTTATATGGGTTTTTTTTCATTCAAATGTCAAATGGCTATTTCAAGTCAAGCCCCGATGATACTGAACCATTCTTTCTCCT
The DNA here is from genome assembly GCF_000735185.1 of Notothenia coriiceps. NCBI lineage: Eukaryota > Metazoa > Chordata > Actinopteri > Perciformes > Nototheniidae > Notothenia > Notothenia coriiceps. The sequence continues at coordinate 1,176,102 of NW_011369945.1, forward strand.
TTTATTTCCAGTTTTCTGTGTGATTGGATTAATTATGTGCCACTCACTTTGCTAGAGGTCAGCAAACATACATTCTCGGTCATAAGTCATCAATCTATGTGACCGTGGAGATGAAAAGTCAAGCATGTCAGCCAGGAAGCTGGACAGAGAGGGATCAGGCCATTGATTTCAGGGCCAACCCAATCTCACCACAGCCTGCTGCCCTGAGAACGGAAATTATCCCTATGGGCTATGTACAGTGAGCTTTATACCTTAGATTTGTGGTGCATGATCTCATTATCGGGGCCTGTTAAAAAAAGGTAATTTCAAATGCATGGGAGAACAATCATCAAATGGGAAAGCATATAACATACTGTACCGTCATAACTAAATCCATGAGAAAAGTGCAATGTGGTTCAACTAAAAAAGAAATGTACTTTTATGTGGAAGTGGTTATTTTGTATTTCATTCATATATTGTATTGTAGTGCCGGAAAGAAGGAGTCGGAGGCGGAGTATTTAAAAGGGATTTCCACTCTTTATTTTCCATCAAGCAATAGTAGTATCAGACATGTACTCAGTGAGGAGAGTCAAGTTAGAGTACGTTGCTAGCTCTAGCTTGGCAACCTATATCTCCGGTGTTACACTAAACCAGGTCCGTGTAGGAACTGTGACCCAAAAGTGAATTATGGTTAACTAAAGTCACCACACAAGCCCCCCCAGAATTCACAGATAAACAAAGTCCGTGCGGCGGGGAGGAACAACACACCGACCGCTTCTACTCCTGAGTATGGGGGCAGGCAAAACAACCTCTGAATGTGCGGTTCCCGGCAAAGTGGGAACCGGGACCACAGGACTCAAACCTGTAGCGGGAATCGAAGACGGGGGCCGACCCCGTCGTGGTGGACGGGCCAACACCACCGGCTGCTCCAAGTCCAAATGAGCAGCCTTAACCCGGTCCACCGAGACGGTCTCCGCCTTGCCACCCATGTCGACCACCAGGTGCTTGTCCCCCTGCTACAAAACCCGGAAAGGCCCATCGTAAGGGGGCTGCGGATGAAAACGTAGCGTAGCTCTGCTGGCACCTGAGACCCCGGCGCGCCGTGCTGAGAAGTCGGAACTGGAACGAAAGCCTCCGCCGCATCTTGCAGGAAAACCCGTTGAGCCGTAGGAGACCAAGGAACTGATGCCTTGGGTAGGAATTCCCCTGGGACTCTCAGGGGTTGACCGTAAACCATCTCCGCCGTGGAGCACTGCAGATCCTCCTTAGGCGCGGTCCTCAGGCCCAACATCACCCAGGGCAGCTTGTCGACCCAGTTACCGTCCGTAAGGCCGGCCTTGAGCGCCGCCTTCATAGAGCGATGGAAGCGCTCGCAGAGGCCGTTAGCCTGGGGGTGGTAAGCGGTAGTCCTGTGCAGTTTGACCCCCAAACTGTCTGCAACAGAGCCCCAGAGCCCTGAAGTGAACTGTGAGCCCCTGTCCGAGGAAATGTCTGACGGGGTGCCAAAACGACACACCCACGTCGCAATAAAAGCCCTAGCCACGTCAGCGGCTGAAGTCGACACAAGAGGAACCGCCTCCGGCCAACGGGTCGTCCTATCCACCATGGTGAGGAGGTAGGAAAAGCCCTGAGAGGAGGGCAACGGACCTACCAGGTCGATGTTAACATGATCAAATCTCCTCTCTGGCACTAGGAACCGCTCCAAAGGGGCCTTCGTGTGGCGGTGCACCTTAGCGCGTTGACAAGCCACGCACCCCCCAGCCCAAGCTCTTACATCCTTTTTCAGCACACGCCAGACAAACTTTGCGGCTACCAAGCGCACCGAAGGCTTAACGCCAGGATGAGACAAGCCGTGCACCGCCTCGAAAACAGGACGCCTCCAGTTGGCGGGGACGACCGGTCGTGACAGGCCCGTAGAGACGTCGCACAGAAGGGTGATGCCCGCGTCGCCGAACACCACGTCCTCCAGGCGCAGCCCAGCGCTCTCTGTCTTCAGACTCTGGACGCCGGAGTCGGTGACCTGGTCCGCCGCCATACGAGCATAATCCAGGCCCAGCTGGACGGCTCCGATGACGACCCTGGAGAGGCAATCGGCAACCAAGTTCGACTTGCCAGCCACGTGTTTAATGTCTGTGGTAAACTCCGACATGTAGGAGAGCTGCCAGTGCTGACGTGCCGACCAAGGCTCCGCCACCTTTGACATGGCGAAGGTGAGCGGTTTGTGGTCTACAAACGCCGTGAACTCAGGGCCTTCCAACCGAAAACGGAAGTGCCGCACAGCCAAATAAAGACTCAGGAGCTCCCGGTCAAAAGCGCTGTACTTGCGTTCCCTCGGCGTCAGCTGCCTGCTGAAAAAGGCGAGCGGTTGCCAAGCTCCGTCCAGCCACTGTTTGTGCACCGCGCCGGCTGCGTAGTCCGAAGCATCCGTAGTGATGGAGATGGGAGCCGTGGATGAAGGGTGTGCCAGCAAAGCCGCTTGAGCCAGCGCGGTCTTAACTTCAGTGAAAGCGACTTCCGCCTCTGATGTCCAGTCGATCGCCAGAACGGGGGTCTTGCCTTTCAGAGCCTCATACAATGGCCGCATGATGTGGGCGGCCCGGGGGATGAAACGGTGGTAGAAAGTCACCATCCCCAGGAACTCACGCAGTGACCGGGCTGTAAGCGGGCGAGGAAAAGCCGCAACAGCCTCCACCTTCGCCGACAGGGGTGTTGCACCGTCCTTGGTGAGGCGGTGCCCGAGGAAGTTAATGTCCGACACCCCGAACTGGCACTTTGCCGGGTTGATGATCAATCCATGTTCGCCGAGCCGCGTAAACAGGGCCCGGAGGTGAGACAGGTGCTCCTCCACTGAAACGCTGGCGACGAGGATGTCGTCCAGGCACACGAACACGAACGGCAGGTCCCGCAGCATCGAATCCATCAGGCGCTGGAACGTCTGGGCGGCATTCTTGAGCCCAAAAGGCATCCGCAGGAACTCAAAGAGTCCAAAAGGCGTTATTACTGCCGTTTTGGAAATGTCCAGGGGGTGCATGGGCACTTGGTGGTATCCACGCACCAGGTCCACCTTGGAGAAAACCTTCGTGCCGGCCAGATGCGCTGAAAAGTCCTGTATGTGCGGCACCGGGTAGCGGTCAGGTGTAGTGGCATCGTTGAGTCGGCGGTAATCCCCGCACGGGCGGAAACCGCCGTTCGGCTTGGGCACGACGTTCAGAGGAGAGGCCCAAGGGCTGTTGGAGCGGCGGACGATGCCCAGGCGTTCCATGGTTGCGAATTCCGCCCTCGCTACGGTTAGCTTGGAAGGGTTCAACCGTCGGGCCCTGGCGTAGACTGGAGGCCCCTCGGTGGTGACGTGGTGCTCCACGCCATGTTTGGTGGTGAGCGCGGAGAAAGTGGGCAGCGTCAGATCTGGAAACTCGGCCAAAAGTCTGAGAAAAATGTCCTCCCCCGACAGCAAGCCCGACAGCCCGTCGTACGCTGCGCTGCCGAGTATGCACACGAGAGAAGAAAACGTTAAGGCATCCACTAAACGTTTATTTTTAATGTCCACCAACAGCCCATGAGCACACAAAAACCGCCCCAAGAAGAGGAAAAGAAATGTCCGCTGTTACAAACTCCCAGCTGAAACGCTGTCCACCGATGCACAAACACATAAGCCGTAATCCGTACGTGCGAATGGGCCCGCCGTTAGCCGTTGTTAGCCGTGGGCCGTGCCCGCCTCGAGTGATGTCTTCTCTCGACGCGGGAACCACACTCCGCTGCGCGCCCGTGTCGCACAGAAACAGGCTCCCTGAAACACTGTCTTTGACGAAAAGGAGCCTGCCCGTGCCGCCGACGCTCAGAGCCACTACTGAGCGTCGGCACCTCCGTTTCCCGGAGGCTTGTAGCTGCATGGAGCGATGCACCTCTTTGCCATCGTCCCGAAACGTGCATGGTAGAAGCACTCACCGGTATCCCCTCGCCGACTCGGCGTCGCTGTGTCCGGCCTCCGCCATGCTTTCTTGCCCGCAGAAGGGCCGCTGTGCGCCACAGCCAACGCCTCCGCACCAGACTGTCGTGTAGCCAGGAAGAAACGGTCCGCTTCTCCGGTCAGCGCGCGGGGCTCCGTGATGGATGTGTTGGCCAACGCTGTCTGGACCCGGGGAGGTAAGTGTTGAAGAAACATCTCCATGAACAAAATCTGGGTATCTTCCCCTCCTAGCAGGCTTAGCATCTTCTCCATTAACTGAGATGGCTTCTAACAAGTGACATGTAATGTAATGTAATCTCCGAGGCCCTGAATGTCCATAATTTGGCGGGCTCTTTCTCTCGTCGATAAACCAAATGTCTTCAGGAGAAGAGCCTTGATAGCCTCGTATTTGCCGAGGCGTGGGGGTGCTGCGATGAAACCCACTAAGCTGGCTGAAGTAGAAACCCCCAGCGAAGCCACCACGTGGTAATATCTCAGATCTTCGTTGTGGAGATGCTTGCAAGCGAAGTGAGCCTCCACGTGTGCAAACCATGCCTCCACGGCATGCTCCCAAAACTCCGGCAGCTTAACGAAAACATCTCGTTCAGCCATGTTCAAAAATGTTTCGGAAACTATCTCGAAAAACTCAGGGTCACCAGTGTAGTGCCGGTAAGAAGGAGTCGGAGGCGGAGTATTTAAAAGGGATTTTCAAGCAATAGTAGTATCAGACATGTACTCAGTGAGGAGAGTCAAGTTAGAGTGCGTTGCTAGCTCTAGCTTGGCAACCTATATCTCCGGTGTTACGCTAGACCAGGTCCGTGTAGGAACTGTGACCCAAAAGTGAATTATGGTTAACTAGAGTCACCACAGTATTCAACATTTTTACCTCATTTCAAGCTTAAGAGACATAATTACATCTTCACACCTGATTTTGCACCGCACACATCTTACTACAACATGGTTGGAATGTAAATATTGAAGAGGCCCTTGATCTAAAACAGTTCGAGAGTAATTATTTTAACAATTATTAATTATTATTTGATTATAGAGTAGCTAATGATGATGTGCTTTAAGTAGGGGTGGTGCAAAATGTAACAGAAGGCCAGGACAGACTGAGCAAGCTCACAGCACAGACAGCCTGCTGGCGGCTGACGAACCAGCATTATTGTAGCTATACTCCACTCTCCTAAATGGCTAATCTTTGTTGGATCTCACCCTTAATTGGTTAACAGTCTCCGCAGGGCAAGTGAAAGTGGTGCTATTTAAGGCTCCACCATGAAACAGCAACACTTTCATCTTGGCAATAACAGGCAACAATTATATTACCAGATTCGAAACTGAACCTTCTATCTACCCACTAATCAAAAACGCAGCCCATCTGTTGTGCTGTCTCTTTTGTAACTACTGTTTATCTGCAGCTTGTATGATAACTGTGTCTGGACACGAATTAACTGTTAAATAGAGCGCAATTAGATGTTATTTCTATTAAATTCTGCGGCAACAAAGGTAAGGAGAAGAAAAATAATAAGCGCATTTTATGTTTACTCTAACTGTACCAGACACCAGAGCAGCATCACTCTCTCTCCCTCTCTCTTTCTATCTCTCTCTCTCTCTCTGACATATACGCGCACCCGCGTCCGTGCGCACGTGCATCAATACAACCTTCCGTGCATGCGCGCGCCCCCCTGCTCCCCCTCTATCACGCACATGCAGACTGGCAGGCTCGCTCGCGAACACACACACACGAGCGCGCGCACACACACGCGCCTTCCCTTAGCTGTGCTTTTGTGTTTTGTCAGAATTAATGAGAAAAGTTCCCTTGCCCTAGGGGTAATTAGTGTCCTTGGAGTTAAATAAGCTAATACTTAGACACCTCTGGCACAAGCAATTATGTTTGTGTATTGAATAATTGATTCAAAGAGGGGGGAAGGGCTGCTAATCAGATCTGAGCATAATGAATTGATTTAATTAACAGGGGAATCCGAGGGTCTCTGGAAACTGCGCGCATTTATTCAGTAGCAGCAGAGGCGAGCGCGGCACATAAACTGGGAGAGAGGTTGCGTGAGTTTGCTTTTAGCAGTTGTCAGATTTGCAATTGGATTTGTTTGAATATAGTTGCTGTCTCGGAGCAAATGAGAACCAGAAAGAGAGAATATTAACAGCGAAGGAAAGCTCAGCCGTTCAGTCTGAGCGTCTGCTCCGTCCGTGTGTGCACAGTTAGATACAGGCGACACTAGATTTATATCGCTTTTCATTGTTTTGCCTCTTTTAATTCGCATGGAATTTATCAAGAGCAACCAACGCTGTTTGATCGCTATTTATTTGCATTACAGTTCAGTCCGGATAGGGGGATCTCGCCGCATATCTGGTCGTATTTCGCGTATGAATTAGTATTGATAGGAGGAGAGAAAGAAAACGTGCACACGGAAATTCATCTTTCCAGGGTTTTGGTTTATCGAGGCGTAGTCTAGTCAGCCGCGCGTTTCAAAGCCATTTCCAGGAGAAGCTGGGAGAGAGCGAGCAGTGCAGCCTGCTGGAGCCGAGGACGGATCGCCCGGGGAAGGACTCCTCGTTCCTCAGGACGATGGTGTTGGACAAGGAAGAGGGTGAGTAACATCTCCCACCGTAGTATGCCATAACCTGGGGAGTAACACGGCAAAACTACTGACATTTTACACGTTAAGTGTTTCCTGTCGCCCCGGACCCTGCGCACCCACAGCCTTCGCTTTATATCGGCTTTTCAATCCCATTTAGTCACGACAGGCTCGGTGTTTTCGCAAAGAACACTGTGGCTGCTTTCTGTACCATGAAGTTAAGGTGCACAAATAAACTGCCCCTGCCAAATTGCAGTTCAGTTCGGAAGAGAGTTGCATGTTTATTTAGAGCAGAATTGTGTGGAGCGTTTTGATGTGTGAGCCAGAGTTTGAGGATAGTCCACAGACGCTGCAGTGCATGTGGCTCCTCTTTTCTTTCCTCCTCTAAGTGCTTTTTGCGTCTGTGAAGTTAGCGAGGCAGCCTTTGACATCACCACGGGATGGGAGATGACAGCAGAGTGCTTTTAACTTGATTGCAAATTATGGATAGCGCCGCGGAACGCTCGCTCACTTTCCATCCAAATAGGCCTACTTGCATTACTTATCTATTTCAATGTATTTAGGTTAATGGGTGAGGCAATCTAATTAATTTTTATTTAAATCAAACTCGCCTCTAATGACGTCCTATTTTGGATTAAACTGATGCTGAGATGTGCAGTGCATTTATCACATTCATGTCTAAATGGTGCTTAATGTGTATTCATTTAAATACATTTAAACAGCATTATTATCATATGTTAATGGTGATATAGTACTAAAGGGGTTTATGTTGTCGGAAAAAAAAGTTATTGTGTGATGTTTTTTCTATCTTTAAGGGTATTTTAAGGGGTTGTTTTGCTGACCACCTGCTGACATGCACAATGACAACCTCCACTAACCTTAAAACACATATCTCTTTGTTTTGTTTATCAAAGAACAGTATATAGCCTTTGCCAATTTGACTTTATCCTGAGCTCTTCCTCCTCTGAAAGTAATGGATGCATTCATAACCCATTATTTATGTTTGAAAATGGATATTTCATATCTCTTAGCAGAGCATCCTTTCACTTACACGTCTAAAAACCAATAAAAGGATTGCGGCAGAGACATAAATTGGTCTGTCTGGCTGAATCCATGTCGCGCTCCAAATGTACCCAAATTAACTCAACTGTAAATTGTCTCCTTTGGATGTCTGTCTAGCTAAAAGTTCCCTATATGATTCATGATTCAGATTGCTTTTAACAGTTATTGGCTAAGCAATATGGTAAATGTACAAGGTGATGCAAATGGCATTAGTGGGAAAGGATGCACAGGAGCATGTAATGCAGTCAATACTACATTAACTACTGATGCCCAATTACAGAACCAGGGAGAGTGGCTTTTAGGAGCATTAGGACTTGCAGAAAAGCTGAGATCACCTGCTGCTCATTGCCTAAAAGCTTCACCCTTTATTTGCTGGACCCGACATGCAGCTCCAGCATTTTGGCCAGGTTGTCAACAGAGCTGCTAGATCTGGTCTCTTTCATTGTGGTGCCTCTTAGCGTTTATTGCTCTAAAGTTATAGGCTTGTCAATTCAAACCTTCTTGTCTAATGTATCCACTTAGTGCCTGCACAAATAAATGTGTGCTTATGCAGAGAGGGAGGTGTGGGTTAGTGTTTTGGGTAGCCACATGGGTGTATGTGTATGATTACTGTCTGTTCCTCTTGATTGATTCACTATTATGACTGTGTTTGTTTGTGCGCAGTGCTTAAGTGTTCATATTTCAGTCCTTATGTGGCCTATAAAACTGATCTTGAGTGTGTCTGGTCTCTTGTTTAAATCTCCCATCCTAGTTGGCAACAAAGTAATGCTGCTGCTTGTTTGCAAGACCGAAACCTGACATTTTTTGAAGTCTGGAATAATGTGTGCAACAAAAGCAATAACCACAAATTAATATGTGACCCCTATATAAGCTCCATTGAAAAAAATGTGCCTGTTACAAACAATTTCCCACAGTATTATTCTCAAACGTTTATTTTAGGATCTTAAACGGATCGCAGTCTCTAATCAAAACTAAAAGATTTCTTTAATTAGTTCTATGTTCCTGCACATGTCTTCTGCGCTGTCCATCACAAGGTAAATACACAGCGTAAACCTATCACCATACTCTCAGATGCTGCAGTTATTAGCTTATAATATTCTCTTCCTGGTAGAGCACTGAGTCAAACAGCACGGAGGAGGACTGTAAAAGGAATACAGGCACTGCTCTGTGAAATAACCTTAATACGCAGGTCATAGTTGGTAATGAATAGCAACACATGTACCAAATTCTGTGTCAACATTTTATTTCACCCTGTGATATGAAGTTCCAATTTGCGTCTAATTTGAGAGGAAAAAGCAACTCAGCCATTTTCTCTCCTTCTTCATAAGTGCAGGAGAAGCAAGTGGGTGCACACTGAAAGCACATTTTTGCTGAACATTAACACAACTATAGTATACTCTGTGCAGACTTGAGCAGAAGAGATATCCTTCATCTACTGATACCTTTCTGGTTACCTTTGCTTGTTAATTTATGACCCTGTTATCATCCTGTCCAGTGAAATGTGTACATTCATAAAGCATGTGATTGAAAAGCCACGCTTCAGATGAATACAGGCTGGTGATCTGTCGGCTGCTGTAATAAAACTTGGGCTTCAGGCTCCAATTTTTATTTTGAAATAATAAGAATTGCTTCATTCTTTACCGGTGTTACCATGGTAATACTGTCTCGTAGCAATGTTTTATTGATTTAGAAAGTGGACGGTAATATTTATTTTCTGTTATTTGGTTTCTGAGGGTTGATTTCTAATTTCCAGTTCGAGATTACTTTTATATGTTCCTTAAGTCTTTTCACTTTTCCAAAGGAATGCAATCTTCTCCCTCGTATTTGCTATTTTCTCAGCTTATTGGTTTGCTCTTACTTTAAAATTAAACTTGCCAATTTTAAATATTGAAATTATGTCTCATCTCTGTGCTCTGGGGCCTGAACACTATTACAAACACATTGCTTCATTTTTTATATATTTCTAAAGTCACTACAGTTTCTTCTAATAGCTTTATTACAGGCACCTGTATGGACTTTACAGTACTCCCCTAATTATTAGATAAACATAGATTGTCAAAGGTGGAAGTTTTAAACAGTACCGAGTGTAGCCCATGTGCACAATATAATACCAAAACATATAGATGGTACTTAGGTGATAATAACGTTATCTTCAGCACAATGCAGTATCATTTTCTCCGTTAGTGCATTATACTAAAGCTATTCTCATTAATTCCCACAAAATTGCATACCATTTCAGCCGTTTCATTCAGTGTAATCTGTTTCTGATGTGAAAAATGCAGATTCTTCACTGGAGACAATTGTGTCCGTCCCCACTAAACCTTTAGATCCATATCAGACCTGATAGTTTCACATGTACGGGTGCTGGAGTTCTGTATCATTTTCCATAATCTCAGTGGAATTCAAAAGGGACTGAATTGAGACTTGAGAGACACGTGTTAGCGAGCGCGCCCACCTGCCTTTGATGTAAATGGCTGCACTCATTAGAGTGCCACACAAACTCAATTATGCACTTTAGCGCAGTAAGAGCATCTCTTTTATTATTACCAGAGGACACATGCTAACCATGTTATCACACAAATTTTCACCACAAGATCAGGGTACAACATGAATCGCTGGGAACGTACAATCCCTGTTGTATGGTCCAAAGTCTGACCCTTTTATTCACTTTAAACAGTTTTTTCAATGTCATGAAGAATTTCTCGTTTATTGAGCTGTGAGTGAGAACCATGAAGGTTGCAGAGATAAAGATTCCATATTGACAATGATATGTACAAATAAGAAACTCGGAAGGCATACACACATCAGTCGTAATGTTACAATGAAACAGTTTACAAAACCGACGAACGGCTCGACAGGGGTGAATTGATAATGAAAAAAAACACCTTAGAGAAACCTAATGATTTATCCCAAGCTCTGAGAAAAACGCAAACAAGACCTTTTTATGTAGCAAAGGCAAAACGCAATTCTCGCCGAAAAACAATAAACACAAATGACCTCCTCCATAGCCAGTGACTCGGTATTAAGGTATTACTGTATTTTTTAAACAACGTGTAATCCATGTTTAATGGCCATGACACACCACATATGTAAACAGTGTATTGTTAGTTATGCATCCATTTGAACCTGTTGAAAGCAGGTGTCACTGCCACTTGTCACTGCAAAGATAACTCTCAAGTTGTTTACTACACTCATCTTGATGTGGGGGCAAAAAGTATTCATACGTTGATGCCGCAACAAAAGACGCGCACACGTCCGGCAACATCATCACTTTTTTCACACAAAGCTATTTTTTTGATCTGTTTAGCTATTGCGCGTTCTCACTTGATAAGCATTCTGATGCACTCTGTAAAGCGTATTCTGTGCTTGCTCGAAAATAATTTCTCCTTTCTTCTGTCACCGTAGGCTTAGTGCAGAAGAAAGGGAAGATGGGAAAGGGGAATGACATGCAGCAAAGTTCTTGAGATGAGCAGATGTCAAAACTACCATGTCACCAGCTAGTTATTTGGCAGCTTAGAGTCAAAATTGCAAAGATCATTACTGAAGGGAAGCTTCATACACATATTCAACATTCAGCAAGGAAATAGCATGTCACCTGTTACACTCTAAGGCAATGTTAGCACATTGTACAGTTAATCCCTAGAGAAATTCAGACACACACAGCATAAACGACATATTTGAAAGGATTTTAGACCCAGAAGAAACATGAATGTTTATATGTTTTATTTCATTACTATGGTGCATTATTCATGCGTGAACTGAATCTCAACTCATAATTGGACTCATGTCTTAAAATGCTTTCCTGTGACAAAATGCAACATTATTTACTATTATTAATTCAGTATTACACAGGTCTAATCCCCACTGAAATAGTCCCATGATGCACATTTAAATGAAAGGCAGTATAGCAGGTGTATATACAGTATGCATGTTTGTGTGTAATATAACCGGAACAATGCTGTTTTTTTTAAAGCTGATACCAATGTAAATATTTAAAACATCTCTCACTCAAAATAAAGTGACCATTTCCTTATAATGTATTTTTTGATTTATTTTTTAAAGAAAGGTGATTTAGATACTTACTGAGCAAGGACATGTTACATGTGAATAATACATGTGTTGTTAGGGCTCTCTTATAGCGCAACTACTGTATATTATCGAGACACCGTTTCCAAATTAATCTTTTACCTAAAATGCATTATGAGTTATTATCTACATACTGTATTTGAGCCGATATGCCATTTATTGGTCTAGCTATATGTGGGTATTTGTTCATATTGGAATATAAAACTATGTGGGACTTTGAGGTAGACACATTTAAATGTGAACATGATAGTATTTAATCAGCTTTTTGCAGTTAAAGGCGAACGTGGAGCCGTGTGAGAGTAAGCACATACATTAATGTGCTTGTAGGTTTTTTTTAATAAGGTGTTGATTGCTTTGATTAGCATTGGTCTACGATGAACGTAGGGAAAGGCCTTCTGTTTCCTTTCTGTAGTGCACACATCACAGTGCCAGCAGGAATTATTGCCAATGCTACATGTATATCTCCCATTTTCAAAAGCCCTGGTCGTTGCTACAAGTGTTTTTAATTTGTTTTTGGCCCTGCCTGTGTGAGTGTGGCTCTGAGGAGGACAGGGTTGATTGTTCTTGTGGGTGTAAGAAGCAGCACAGCCTCTAGGGGCTGCTAGCGGGGGCTTTTAGACTTCCAGTCTTGTTTAGCTGTAAATATCTTTAAAATGGTTCTGTTCCCATTGCAGTCTCCAGTTTTCTGCAATGTCAAAACATAGCTTTGGCTATCCTCTGCAAGTTAAAGCTTTGTGATCTTTGATGCATCACAGACAGAGATTTAATATAAGTTTCTCTTTTCATTTCTGATCCATTTTCCTTCTTCTTGGAATGCAGGTTCCCAGTTAGAGGATACAAAGATGTTAAGTGCAATGACGTGAACTTTACAGGAGTTAAACCATAAATTGTTTAAATGTTACTGGACATCTGGTATTTTGTTGCCCTATACCTAGCAGTTGTTCTGTTTTGCAGCACCCTCACATACAATTAGTAGTTGTAATCGGGCTTCAAATGACCTTTACTTGGCTATTTTTTTGCAAAAACAAAATACCACATGCATTTATAAAAGCTGCTAAGAGCTTCCTCGTGGTATAAGAATCCAAAAGAGGACTGAGAGACCACACTTTATTAAGATATAAGCCTAAAGCTATCTTGTTGGTAAATAGAAAAGCCTGTGGTGCCTTCTCTTCAATACGAGCCAACTTGCTGAAAACTAATCTCTTATTGGAGGACCTTCAGTAAATAAAATCTTAAATAGCTAATTAAAGTATGTAATTAAAGGGGATGGGAGGGGGGGGGGGGGAGTTATTTCCCTCTTAAAGCTGGTAGATTAGGTTTTGGATATTGAAGTTGGTGATTTAATCAGTGCTTAACTTTGCTGATGGCAACTACAGATTCAAACGCGAATGACAGCTGCCATCCAAACATATTCCCACCAAACGCAGCATTAAACTGAAACTTGAAAGCCCTAATTTAAGTTACACCGTTTTCATTTTCATCATAAGACCAGTCCTCTATAGTTGAATTGCTATTAGATTTTAGCCAGTAACAATAATTTCTCCTTTAGGAACATGCCCAGGTCTTTGAGGTAATTAAATAATAAAAGTGTTAAAAGGACTTCATTCAAATCAAGCTATTTTTAAAGAAACATCACATTACATCTACAACAGTCCTCTCTCTGAAATTAAGGACAGGCTGTACTCCATGAGGCAGTTGAGTTTACCATCCCTCCCCGTCTTCATGAAGACCTGTTCCCTAAATGCACTCAACCAACCTCCCTAATTATTTACCCCATCAGGTGTGGGAGTGGGTGCTTGAATGACATTAGAGACCAGTGCTGCCAAATAACTTCCCCCTGTGGGGAATTTGCATTATTCAAGATTAAAGAGCCTCACACAGTGCACCGCAGTATGGTGTTCCTTCTTCCCCTCCATTTTCGGCACACTGAGGACCCTGAATGGCACACCTGTCTCCTGGCATATCCTTTGAAATAATAAGTGTGCAGTAATTGCTGGGGAGTGGGGAGGATTTTGTACATCACTTCCTGACCTCATGAGTGACACAAACTTTAGAGGGCTACATTTATTCCTTTTCAAATGCATTTTTAATGTGGACTAAAGTGTTTGTGCATTATTCTGTCCGGATGGCGGAAGGTGGCCCTGACAGGTCTAATGGTTTATTTTTCAAAGTTTACTTTTTGCCAGGAATCACAAAGTGGCAGATAAGATTGCCCCGTCTATCAAAGTTTAAAAGTATGTAGTTTGAGAGTAGACAGATTTTTTCTTTATTCAATCTCAGGCTGTATCAAAAATGAAGATGCATTCATGGTTATTGACATTAAATTGGCAGGTTTCAAAATATAAAAACCTCAGAGCAACACCAGACAAAGCACAACACAATTACAGCCACATTTGATTGGCTAGATGAACTAGCAAATCCTCTGCTTGCTGTGTCAACACTTAGACATCCTCCCTCTTTAAAAGCTCTCATGGGTTTATTTGGGGTAACCCTGCATGATAAACACATGCATGTTTGGGTCTTTTCTCCTCCTCCTCAGTCATCTTTCCCCTCACTCTCATTTCCTAGCCCCATTGCTCCTGCTCCTTCTCTGACAGCTTACCTTGCAGAGCTCTAAGCTCACCATAGTACTGAGCAACCAAGTGTTGGAACAAGTCGCCTTCTGTAATAATTTGGAAACTCTGCCAGTTTCATGTCTTAAAAAAAAAAAAGCTGCAATGAATTTAATTAGAAAGCTGTTGCATATCTCTGTGATACATTTCTTTTAATTAAGCCCATGTGAATAAATTAAAAATAATAGGGGGCTGAAAAGTGTGGAAAAAACACCCTAATGAAGTTTTCAGTTAATTGGGATGGAGTCTGGTGCCAAAACCACAGTGAGAAGTGAGCACTAGCAGCTAACAATGCCTTCTGTAAGCCTCAGAAAAGGGCCCAGGGCCTTCGTGCTGACTTCAAGTGTAAGAAATGCACCTCTGACGTGATGGAAATGACCGTGGGCCGAGAGAAAAGGCAGTCCTGTTCCAGGCTGCTCTGCTGAGACTCCCCATGCCGCGCTTGAAGCTGGGCCAGTGTTATTGCAGCCCTAATGCGGCTGACTCATTTGGAGCGGATCAGGAGTAATTATGGTAGGGAAAGTGGCTGCCGACCGTGGGGGTCAGGACACTTGTAACATGTGAAAAGAGCAATTATTCCAGGAGACAAAACCCTCCCTTATCCTGGGCAGTGCCAGGGTCAATGCAAGGGACGGCTGGGCTCCGTTTCACCGGGGCTTATTAGCCACAGCAAGCTGCAAAGTTTGAGAGAGTGCATCTTGTTAATGAACAGTCCCCTCCTCATCCGCACCAGCCCTGTCTGCTCTCTCTCCCACTTACTGTGGGTGTTAATTATGTCATAATCATAGCGTGCATACAGTCCGAGAAATCACCTCACAGACCCCAGCATTCATACACAACCATCTGGAAATGTAGCAAGCCTTACAGTTACATAGAAGGCTCTTACAGCAAACTATGAGAAAAAAACACAGTTGGTATGAAATGTAATATTGACTTGGGCCTTGTAAGAAACTACCTAATTTGAGAGAGACTGTGTTTCTCTCTGTGAGTGTGTGTTCATGCATATATTTTCTTTTACTCCTTGCATATGCTCCAGCGTAGGATAGGAACATGAATGACACAATGAATCAGTAGTGTTTATTTTGCTTATCATTCAGAATACACTCATCAGTCTGCTTTCAGCGGGCATGTGTATTCCAGCTGATGTTATTACCAGATGTCTTGTATTTTGTCTTGGCAATAGAGAAACGTGTCTATGGGCTCAATTACAGCGATGACGGGCGCTGAATGAAAGGGGCTGATTCATGCACACAATGGCAAGACATCTGCATGAGATCCCTATTAACCTTAGTGGCAGACACCTTGGCCTAGGCACACATTTTATTAGGCATTGCCATGGCCACGGCATTTACAGTGGTGGCTGAAAAATAAAAGAGAAATCAACCGCCGCAGCTTCACTGCAGAGTTGCCGAGAGGTTTGTTATTATAGTTCCATTTTGGATTTTCCACTGCCCCTGTTATGTTCTGTTTTTAATATAATTTGTATTTCAAGATGTATTTAAATGATTCATTCAGTAATGTAGTGTTGACATGCAGTAGTTTGGTAACCACATGCAGCAGCTTATAGATTCATCATAGGCCATTAATGTGTGGAGTGCTTTAAATGAGGTGATAGGGATGATGATTATGATGATGATGACGAGGACAAATGCACTTGTTTTAGCAAACATGCAATCAGTAAGTAATGTAGTATCTAATTTCCCTGAGCTTCCAAGTCTGTGTACTCAACACGCTGGTGGATTATACGCTGCAGCTGGGATTTGGAATTATAGGGGCCCCTGAGAGGAGGCCCACCCAGGGCCAGCTCCCAGCTCCTGAACGCCCGCCTCCCTCCCCATGTGTCAGGAAGGCTGACTGATTCTCATCAAGATCCTTTACCTCCCCATGAACCAGCAGCGTCTGCATCACACCATGGCGTCAGCGCTTTTAATTGATCAAAAGACATTTAACAAAACACAGAATCAGATGTAACTGTCCCTTCTACCATTACGGCTGGGAGCAGCTGCTCCTTTGGGATCATGTGTGTGGTGTAGTATAGAATGGTGAGTCAATTTCCTGACAATGTTGTAGTGTGCACTCACAAGCTGGGCAACATAAAAATGGTTTTGCTAGCATTTTGATAATTCATTAATCAGTTTTGTTAGCAAATTGAAAATCTTTTGGTTTTGACTTCAGATCGGTCAAAAGATGTGATGAGTATATCTAGCAGTATATCTGCAATGATTATTCAATTTCTTTGGAAAAAAATATGCATCTAATTTGATGATAAATTAATAATTTTCAAGAAAAATATCCAACAATTAGCTGTTGCATCATATTATATAAAAGGATCCACAAACGGCCATGCCTTGTAGGAAATAAGAATTTAAATGTTGTACAAAACACATATTCAAATAATCTAGAAAATTACTGGCAGATTAATCAGCAATACAAATAATTGATAGTTGCAGGCTTCAGAACATACAGTTAGACTATTTCATACCAAAAACAGACAGAAACCCTGACAGTGGAGAATTTAGCAAATAGCGTGAATTATTTGTATTATGGTTATTATTATTTCCTGGTTCTGCAGTTGAAGCAAAGTTATTAACCAATCTTTTAGTTTGCATGACCTGACACAGCATGGATAATGGGCCAGGAACTCATAGGAAACCTTTTTACAGTACTGTATGCAGCACCTGCATTCTTAGCAACCAAACATGTTAGTGGTAATGATAGAATAAAGGTGGAAATCAGCTTTCTTTTACACACTCCTGTCCATTCTGAGGGCATGTGATAATTGCATTTCTCTCATGTCAAACAATTCCATGAGTGCACACTATATATCAAAAAGGTTAGCGGACTGATGTGATTTTTTGATAGCTGTGAAGACCAAATGGGGTAACATAGAAATCGGATGCTATCTCGATAATAGAAAATATATGCTCTGACAGACTGCTTGGGCTGAGAAAAACTAACTGTACATATTCTTGAAAGATACAATCTCAAAGAAAGTAGATGGATGTAGAAGGGAACGATGACAGGCGTCTACAGACAGTACTAATGGCAAATTATATTCTCTCTCAGGAAGAATATTTGGCAGGGCAAGTGCTGTCTCTCCACTTTGAGGGGTAAAATGCATCCCTTGTTTGAGGATGAATCGTGATGTGGAGAGGCTTGCTTTTGGTGACATCAAATGACACTGGAAGGTCAGTGGCACTTGTATCTGTTAAATGGATTGGATTAAGTGGCGGCTGCCTCCTAGTCTGCTGCTTCCTTTCATAATGCAGCTTTTCTTTCTGGGAGGTGGCAAGCACGGGAGGTACTGTTCTACTCCACAGTTTCGCTCCATAGCGCCGGGAGTGGTGACAGGTGCAAGAAAATGTCTCGTGGCATTAAGGGAATTGAAAAGACATTTACTTTACACACACATTTTTTTTCTCTCACTGCTCTTTGTTTAGTGGGTTTGAGCGAGTGCTTGCTACTATTAAAGCTAGAGGCTGTTTTGGTAGGAGACATCAAACCCATGTGTGTTCCCTGCAAAGGCTTCAAGAAAGGAGGCGTCAGTTGAATGTGCGTACTGGTTATTCAGCAGACATTAGGCATTCCTGCGTTGAGACATCTCTCTCACAGCCGAAGACTGAAGAACCAGGACGTTAGCATGAAGCTACGAGTGTCAGACTCACTGTTGTGACTTTGATGATGCTGAGCAGGGTTTCCAACAAAGTGTGCATCCAATTGAGGGGTAAAGCAGCATGCAGTATTTCCAGGATAGGTTAAGCCTTGGCCTTTTCAAACGTGATGTAAAACACAAACGTGATATGTTTAAAGAGTGTGTAGCGGGTAGTGGTCTCAACCAATTAGGAGTAGTTCTCTGGAGGTGGGGGTCCGACCTTTTTGTACAATTAGTTCTCTCATTTAAAGCAAAGAATTTGAGTAGAATAACTAATTAGGTGTCATAAAAGGCAAATTAAAGTTTTTTGTGATCCCGGAGGGAGTTGCAGCAACTCCTTTCTTTTTCTTTACACAGGCTCAGAAGCACACGCATGTACACAGACACAGACACAGGCCTTTCCTCTCTCCTCATTAAGACTGTTTTTAGTTCTGTAGAAGGCTGTCAGACGAGCACTGTTGGCATACCTGCAGAGAGCTCCCCTAACAAGCCATGAAATGCAGGTAGAAGAGTCCGCCCTTAGCCAGTGTGGCTTGAATTTGAAGCTTTTTAGCTTCATTTACACTGAACATTGGTATTTATAGCAGGTTTTGTGATCCTAATGTGCCAGCTTCAAGGGGCCTGTTTTTGAGAGGGAGGGAGGTGAGGGAGCTGGAGGGCAGGTAGAACACTAATTGATGGCTCCCATCAGCAGCACCGGACCAATTAGCCTCTCCTTTCCACTTCTGATAAAGAAATAAGATGGCTCACCAGCACCAGAGCACTTACTGACATATAAACCAAAGCCATACATTTGACTAACAAGCTCTCCTATTTTTCTTTTTAAAAAGGGGAAATGCTAATTATATTACATTCATAGCATTATTGATGTGTGGATGGCCAAAAACTGCAAAGCAAATCTGGATCAAATAAGGTACTTTGTGAGTCCATTTAGGTGTGCAGATATGTGTGTGCAAATGCGAGAGACAGAAAGAGAGAGAGAAAATGTGCTTTTCTGTTCGGAAGAAGTCCTTTGAAACGTGGTATAATGTTTTTGTGAAAGAGAATTAACTTGACAGCAGAGAGAAAAACAGTGCTCAGAGTGAAGCAGTTGCTTGTTACCAGCTGAGGTTGTGTAAAGCAAACTACAGACGTTACAGTAAAACAGCAGCTCCAACTACAGAATGACCCCATCTACACGTAACATTGTTAAAACTGTGCATACTTTCCTCCTGATGAAATGGAATTAAAGTTTATCTGATCGGGACAAAGTGTACAACTGCACATCTCTAGAGTGCAACAGTAACACAGAAACACAACACAAAACACACAAAACATTTTGTACATAACTCAGCTCAACGTGTCTTTTAAATGGGCCTTTATAGATACTCACACATACAAAATGCTGGCCTAACCCCCTGTGATGCAGAGTGTCCGGTCTTTTTTTTAGAGGGAGAGAAATGTGTTTTGAAAGTAGAGTGGCAAGTGGCGTCCACTGTGTGTTCTTTTAGATGGATCAATAGCTCAGTGTGTGAGAGAGTGTCTTAAGAGCTGTTGTCTTGTGCTTTCAGCTGTGGCAGACCTGTTAGTGCTACAGAGGGGAGCTGCGCGCCCCTGTCTCTGTACCAGCAGTGGCCTGAGGGGGGCTTTTAGTCCAAACACAAATGTCAGCCACACATAGACTATTAGTGTTTAGTGCAGTTATTAAATGGACTTTATTTGTCCTTTAGGAGGCTAAAAGGCACGCTTAAAGGGGACCTGCGTGACAGCAGGGCAATTTGCGCGTTTGGTAACTTAGGCTCGCTCGTTGCCGACACATGAGTACAGATAAGTGTAAAAGGAGGAAAGGCTGTAATGCTCTGAGTAGGGAACACTGTGTGTGTGTTTGTGGTTTTGAGTGTGCAACCGTGTGAGAGAGTTTGTGTGTGTGTATGAAACACAGAGAGTGAGTGTATGCTAAAAGGCACTTAGGCCATAACATATCTCACTGGGGTCTGGTAGCAACGTTTTTGTGGTCAGAGGCTTTTTAAAAGGTTAATGTTAATCTATACCAAACAAAGCCCATGAGGAGCTTTTACAGCTGTAGACAGTTGAGGGAAATGGGCTTGATGAAATGGCAGGTAACTAACATACTACTCAGCACGCTGTAAATACCTCAGTAAGCAAAATAAACATTGTGTCTTTTATCCTCAGAAATACACAGGACATGCCCCTTCCTCTGAAACCCGCTGCAAGTGATCATGTAACTTTTGTATTACAGCATGTTCTGAGTGGAACAAGTAAGTGAGGTCTTTGTAGTGCAATGTGACCTGTGAGCCTATCTACATGGAAGAATGTTTTCTTTAATGCATATGAAGCAGGTAGGCAGCGTGCTGTGGCCACGCGCGAGGCCAGGCTTAGACGCCTGGAGAAGCAGCCGGCTTATCAAAAAGAGAACATGAAAAGTCACTCGTGTTCCCGGGCCGTAAATCACGCATGGCTGTTTGTCTCCTTATCACTACAGGTGTGCCCATGCTCTCCGTCCAGCCCAAAGGGAAACAGAAGGGGTGTGCCGGCTGCAATCGCAAGATTAAAGACCGCTACCTGCTCAAGGCCCTGGACAAATACTGGCATGAGGACTGTCTCAAATGTGCCTGCTGTGACTGCCGCTTGGGGGAGGTGGGCTCCACCCTGTACACGAAAGCCAACCTCATCCTCTGTCGCAGGGACTACCTGAGGCAAGAAAGACACACAATCACCTCTCTCCACTCACAACAAACACAAAAGCCATGCCATCCTTAGAGCTCTGTGACATGAAAGAATCACAAAGGTTTTTTTGTGGGGGTTTTTATACCTCCTGGTACCGTTTGGAGTCTCCAATCAAGATGGTGATTCTAAGCTCATCAAATATGGAGAATTTTCTCTATTTTCAATAACATTTAGCTACATTTCTTTGTGTTTTAGACCGTCAAAAGACGACATTTTAAGGCTTTGAGGAACTGACATTTTGCACGATCTAAAAATGAGCTGCAGCCCTGAATTCATGTGGCTCAAATTCACAGAAACAGTACTGATATCTAAACCTTACTCATGCAAAGATGTCTATCACATCAAAACGTTATGTTTTTAGTGTTTCTTGTGATATTCTCTACAGAATGCATATAGCAGAAAGTAACGTTGGTTTACGTTGCTTGAACACAATCCTATTATACAGAAAAAAGGAACATTTGGGGCGTTTTAGTAGCAGAGCGTCTCCTCATTTTTTAACTCTTAAAAATGCAATACTATATAACTTATACAAATTCTTGTGCAACCATCAAAACATGAGTCACGCTGTCATGATATTTCTGTTTGACTGCATCCAGAATATGAAATGCCTAGTCACAGTTTGAATATGAGCAGTGGTTTCACAAGGTTGTTTTCATATCATATTAAAATATCTCTTTTGTTAATGATTTTTAAACATTGAAAGTTACTGTACACTATCAGATGGATCTATTCACTTAATTAACAACAAATTCTACAAAAATAAGCATGCAATATAATTCAAATGTAATTTATTCAAATTAAAATGTATCATATGTTTCCTCTATGTTGACATCAACACAGAAGACTTTGTCATGGAGTAGACCGGCTCTTAGGGTTGTTTGCTGTGAGAAAGCTGCAGGCGGGCTTGTTGCTTCATCAGTGTCTTTGGCTCTGTATACCCCCCCTCAGATGCCCCTGCCATCTGCTTGTTAAATTAAACATGACCGTTTCCTGGGCATTAAGTCACATTCCCAATGAGATCCTACCATTTATCTGAGAGGGAATCCTCCAGGGGCCGTCTTAGGGATGCCAGCGCCCTGGCCCCCCCTCCTAAATCTCCCTGTCCTCCCCCTTTCCCCATTTCCCTTCTGCTTACTTGTCCCATTACTCCATCACTGATACTTCCAGCTTATTGCTACCACCTACTTTTGACAGTTCATTATTCTAATTTAAAAACAGCAGGTATCTTTTCTTATGTCTTCAAAAATCAAAAAGAGAGTCTTAATCAACTTGTTTTTTATTCCCAGCTCACTCATGTTTCTCCATGACATTTTACATACATCTCAGCTCTTCTTTTGACCTGGAAGAAGCTCGCAGCCCACTTGAAAGGCGCTTAGGGACGTTACGTTGAGATAGGCCATTACCATCCATCAGCTCCCACCTACAGTTAATGCTTTTAAGATGCAGTGAGAGGTCCACTAAGACCTGACGTTGCCCCCAGAAGGGGCAGATGGGGCAGATGAGGTAATAATAAATGGGCAAATGACCAAGAGAAGGCCAAAAAATGATGTAGCTTAAAGTTTCACTTGGTAAAATACATCTGCTGAAAGGACAGCAACCTAACCCCCAAGCCATAAGTGCGTAACTGGCACTGTGGAGGAGAAGCAAAAGCTTTCTCGCACATTAGACCAGCAAAATGTACAGGTCACAGATGGTAAGAGAAACTAAGAAAGACATATGAAATCAAGAGTTAAGGAATACTAAAATAAGAATAGGAGGAGAGAGGAGGAGAGAGCTTTCTGTGCTCCTCTGCTGCCCCTGACTGCCTAATGAAATCCATCCCACCCGCCTGCTCTTCAGCCTGCGACAAATACAGAACACTTAATGGCTAGAGATGCTTGATATGAATTATATTATGAAACAAATTAAAAACATTGCCTTGTGTATAAAGAAAAGGAGGTTTGAGACGGGAGGATTTAAAAGTAGGTGATGCAGCCGCTCCGTTTCCTTTTCATTCCTTCTTTCCTGTATAGCTAGACTGCGGCTCCTTTCACCTGCAGTACTGAAGTTAAATCTGTGCACTGAATTAGCCTCCTGCACTTCATTAAAGACAAGCGGGTGGATCAAACACATTTTGGTTATTTTCCAGAGTTTGGATCCCTGCCATGCTCACATTAATTATTATAGGAGCTCAATTTGTGATTGTCCTTCAGTGGCATTAGCAACTTATTGAATGCACTCACGCTTTCCTGAATCTCACAATTGAACACACACAAACATTAAGATACAAACATACAGTGTCCTCCAAACCATTGCACCAACAAATAGTTTAGTTTCTTATACCCCCGACATTCACTTCCCGGTATCAAGAGTGTTTTTTCTTTCTACTTGTCCAGTCTCTTTTATTATAAATTAGAATAATAGATTACCGTAATTAGGCGTTTTTCTTTATTTCTAGGGCCCAGAATCGCAAAACTTCACCAGAGGGTTGACACTCAGTAATGGTGTGATCATCAGGACTTGATGTCTGAAATCATTTAATCCTCTGTTTCATATATTAGAGAGGACATAATAGTCATCCACTTATCAAAATGGGGTATAATTAACTGTAAGAGGAAAACGTTTTCAAGATAATGAACATTATAAGTTATCCACAAACCAGTGAAATAGCAGGGGGGAGGTGATAGCTCCACTGGATGTGACTATTTTTCAAATCAATTCTCTTCTTTAACAATTGCTGTACTCTCATAACAGTTGCTCTTCCTCTCTGAGCAAGACAGATTTTCAAAAGACGCAAATGTTGGGGAGGGTCAGAACATTCGATGCATGCATTAATAGCTTTCCTTTTTAAGAAATCTGACAGACTCTGTGCTGGCTGGGAAGTCTCAAAGAGCTCAGAGAACAGGAAGAAAACTTCAAGAGCCACAGCGCTATCCGAGGAAAGCAACACAGAGAGGCAGAGGATGCTCTGTACGAGCTTTAAAGGTTTGATGTTAGCAGAGCAGCAAGCTGAACAAACTAAAGATGGCCCTCCTTTCTTTAAAGAGTGGTTGTAATAACTAAATAACAGAGAAAGGAGAGCTGCGCTTCTTTACCTTCCTGCCATCAAACTCTCTTCTCAACAACCCACATCAGCACACAGTCCAATCCAATCCACTTTATTTATATAGCACATATTAAAAACAGAGGGTTTTACCGAAGTGCTTCACAGCAGACATAACATTATAATAAAATATAATATTACAATAATAGATAAAAGGCACATAAGGGCTATGGACAGACAAATAAAAGCATAACAATCGATAAAACATAACTCAAACTGACTCGAAAGCGAGGGAAAAGAGGTGGGTCTTCAGGCGGGACACAGAGAAAATAAGAGTTCTTTAAAGGAGGACTGAGTATTTCTGTTGAAGATTGTAGCAAACAGGAATTAGGCAGCGAAGTGTTCATTGAATATTTTAAAGGCTTTAGGCCTAAGCTGTAAACAATTATTTGTTTAACTGGTAATCGTTTACCCGACAAGAAAATATGAAAATAATTAGGTAAATATTATAATTATGAATACTTTCAATCACGTTATCAAAGACATACAGTATAATCTGAGAGAGGGTTTAAGGACTTTTTAATACAATATTTAAATATATAATTATATACAACAGACTTATTAAGTCAAATGTTCTCAAATCTGAGTTTCTTAAATTTAAGAATATTACAGCATTATTTATGTCATATGTGGTTGTTAACTATACCATAAACTGTTTAGACATAAGAAATGTTGGAATAATATAACAATTAATTAGACAAAGTATATATTTTCTAATTAACTTTCTTTACTAAACTATTACCACTTTGCAGCCCTTGTAATTATTATGTACTATAAAAGGGGTCATTAATATATCCGAGCGAAGTCAAAGAAATGGGAAAAATCCGTAACAATATTAATAGCCAACATGCTTTCACAATACACTGCATCAGAATCAGCGCTCCTAATCAATGAATGAAACAACAGAAGCTATTTTAAAAGAGGACACTTTGTAAAATGTTGATGATCTACAAAACCGTACGTGCTCAGTGTGTTTCGGCAGCTCTGAACAATACTCTCATATTTTCTAGGAAGTCACCATTCAAACTCTATTGAAATAGAAATGCTGAAAAACTATGTTTTCACTTTCCTTTTGAGAATATTGATTTATTTAATCCAAATGACCATGGAAATTGAAGGGCATGAGCCACTGCACTCCTACAATACAGAACATGAGTCAGAACAATAAGTGAGAATTCTGCAGAAAATTGTATCTATTGTAAATGACAAGAATGAATGTTTTTCAAAAGGTAATCCACAATGTAGGAAGCCATTCAAGTTTCAAGAAGGAGGAGGCAAATGTAGTAACATAGTTTTCTGTGTGTGTGTGCGTGCGTGCGTGCGTGCGTGCGTACACATGATGTACAGTATATACTGTGTATGGTTTCTTTGTATTCTTGATAGGAGCAAGGTAAGAAACAGTCTTCATAGGCTTGTTCAAATGACTTTTTCTCTATAGATGTTTTTATCAGTATCGTCAATACTTCACCTCCAGATAATCTTGATAACTATCACGGTCAATCCATTCCTGTGTGCTCTCGCTCTGCTTTGAAAAGCCTGAATGGAACTTGTTGTGTGCATGTATTTTACTTGGTGTCACAAAGTGCATTCTCTCAGCTGACATCAAATCCCTTGACCTTTACAATGCCTCTAGATCATGTTTTGGTGTGAAACATTCATTGCTTTCTATACGCAGCTCCACTTCAGCTGTTACTCATGAGACTGCTGCAGCGATGGTTTAACTTTGGATGCTTTTAGCTTGATAGGAGCAGCAAGAGAAGAGAGTAATGTGTTTGAACAGTTCTCTCTGGCTGTAAACATCCTTTAGCACGAGGATCCCAATTAAGCTGCATGTTGTTGTTGCATGTTATAACCTAGGAACATTCATTATTGGCTGATGAACTGCACAAATGGGACAATATGCAAAATAAACTAGAGCTACTTTACAAAAGCACACACATCCAGATGATAAATACTAGGTGCTGGACAGTAGAACATGTCAAAAATGGTCTGCACATTGAACAAACATGTGTACCACCAAGTGACGTTTTGAATATCAAGACCACAAAAAATAAAACTTTGTTACACTTGAACTCTTCATGTTATGAAGATTGAAGACATTTATTTACTATGCCAAATAACTGTCTGTAATATTTCATCACAAATCAGACTGTAGCTTCATTTTTACTGCACTTCCACCAAGAGGGTGTGAAGCTATTCTTTGCTTTTAGCATAATGTTTTTACTTTAGTTTAAAACTGATACACTTTTCGGCTTGCTAATTAATCAAACCTACAACCCATTTTTTATAAAAGATACCTTGTCAGACTCAAAGGGCCAGATGTACTATAAAAATGTTGATGTTTTTGCACAAATATACACTAAGAGAGAGAAGAGATCCATAAAAACAGCCTATATTTCTGCTAGGCTAAAGTACAAATGCAGCAAATCTACAGTAGCTTGAGTTGCTTGTGTAAACAGCTCTATAGAGGAGCTTTTCAAAAAACAAACTGTGTTTTATAATAAAAAGGAAATTAGGTTGTTCAGACAGTACTTGAAGCATTGACTTGTATAGAATACAGATGTAGCTGAAAGGTTATAACTAGCCACGGGTGTCTCAGCCTGCTTTGACTGAAGGTAGAACTTGTCGGCCACAAGCTGGGCTTTCCCACCAGGCGTTTTCACAACCTGTATGTATCAAGTCAGCACCATGTCCGAGGCCCAGTGGGGCGTAATGGAGAAGGGTTTCTGTAATCCTACGAGCAGTTATACTGTAGGTGTTTTCATGTCAGACTCTGTAAGTGACCGAGGCTCTCCAGGCTCTTTGTAGTCTGTGTTCCCTGAGGGAGAGAGAAAGACATCGTTTTGTGACCCTTCAGTCCAGTGTAGAGCTCAGGTGTGGAAACCTGTCTGGCAGGAGGGCACAGGAAGTCGTAGGCAGTGGGTTATATGTTTTAATTGAATAGAAAACAAAATGGAAAATAATTAGCCTTCATTACATCATTACATGTTAGGGAAATCAGGGTTACCAGGAAAACATATACACTGTATTGGAAAAAAAAGGCACTGATATCTGTATCTAATAAATTGAATGTGGTTTGTTTTAAATGTCACTTATTTTTGTTACATAATGCCCCGTGGGTGGCAGTTGTGTACTGTTTGAGAGCCTGTAGTGTTTTACTGAAACACTAACCAGTTGTAACAATGTCTCTGTTTAGCACCGTGTGAATCCCTCTCATGGAACATAACTGCCTTTTTCCCTCCGTTTCTGTCTCTCGGCTCCTCTGGGGCAGTGGCCCCTAATTAGAAGCAGGGCTGCTGGACAGGCGCTTTCTTTAACAAGGTGAAAGTAACTGGATGGGACTAGCATAAACGAGGCAGAATATCAACAATGTAACTCCTGTCTGAGCCCCTACAAGTTTGGAGAAATAGTGTTTAACATACTGTTGGAATGGCAATCTGCTGTTGCCTTATCCCCTCTTGCAAAGCTGTGAAACGGTCCTTCTCCTGCAGAATATATAAATCTATCTGTGCTTCGGAATCGAAAAATTAAACATAGGGGCAGGCGCTTGGAAAATGAAAATGTAAATCTGACTGGGAAAAGCATTTGAGGTTTCTTTGCTTGGAGGAGAAAAGAGATCTACACCAGTGACTCCTGGCTATGTTTGTGAGCTTTATCATTTGGCTCCTATTCTATCTAATAAGCCTAAACAAGCAGCAGTGCCGTTCGAGCAGTGGGTCTGTTCACTGTGAAACATTTAGTGAACTCTTCAAGGTTGCATCTCCCATCACTGTCTCAGGCTTGGAGCTCTGAATGAAAGGAGACGGAGAACAAAGAGAAGCAATTGAGTCTGTATCTTTGTAAAAAAACAAACATTTAAAGTAAACTTTTGACTACGTTTAAAGATGTAGTCTCTTATGTAAAAATCTAGCTGGCTTTGGTTTGCGGATGAACTCATTGTGTATTTTACGTTTTGAAAAAAGAAAACCCAACAATTCAAATGGCTTGATCATACCAGTTTTCATTGCTCTAGTGCAGTGGAAGAAATTCTTTGAAAAAGGAGATTAAAACCATGTGATCATTTTAATTAGATCATTAGCCGAGAATTAAGATCTATGTTTGTAACTCTCATTAACACAAATACCAAGTGGGTGCCAAGAAAGATGTGTGCATTACATTCGATGTATTTTGATTTCACAATGTTCTCGTCTCGTTGCAGCATTTTTCTGCTTTTGTTCCTGCTGTCAGTACATTTTTGTTTGCTCTTTTATTGCATCAAGGTAAAGGGAAGGTGGGTTAATCTCTGTCTGTGCTCTCTGTCTTCCAGGCTCTTTGGTACAACGGGGAATTGCGCAGCCTGCAGTAAACTGATCCCAGCCTTTGAAATGGTGATGAGAGCCAGAGATAATGTTTACCATTTGGACTGTTTTGCCTGTCAGCTTTGTAACCAGAGGTAAGAATGAGCATCATAACTGCACAACAACATTGCCTTTGAAAAAAAAGGGAGTGATAAAATGGCCAATAGCTTAAATATTAAAAGCTGTTGAAAAAGCTATTATATTATAACAGACCACTGAACAAGTCTCAGTTAGAAAAAAAGGTTGTGTGGTATTTTAAAATGAAGGTGTACTGCATTTTTAATGCTCTGGTAATTATTACCTACTGCGACACTGAAGCAGTTTGTGGCTGAAACTGTAAATCTTT
Source organism: Notothenia coriiceps (assembly GCF_000735185.1). Taxonomy (NCBI): domain Eukaryota; kingdom Metazoa; phylum Chordata; class Actinopteri; order Perciformes; family Nototheniidae; genus Notothenia; species Notothenia coriiceps. The sequence continues at coordinate 1,204,525 of NW_011369945.1, forward strand.
TAATCCAGAAAATTCAAAAATTAGCGTGTGTTCTTATGTCTGCTAGGAGCTATGGGAGCTATAAAAAAAAAGGTACTGTGCTGCAGCAAGGGAGACCGGACCTACACATGTGTGAAATGGTGTTTCATAGTGATAGGATCTATTAGGAAATTGGACTGAGCACAGAGCTTATGGTATGATACATATAGAATATGACATACCCAAATATTGCTTTTTCCCATTAATATACTGTCGTTAATGGCAGCACTCTGGGAGCAGAACGTCCTTTGCATGCTTGTCAGGGGTGCTGTGACCCTGTTCCTCCACACAGCACAAGCCCATTAACCTTCTGCAGGCCACATTCAGTTACCATAGTGAACACCTGCTGTAAGGGAATTATGACTGCAGCCTCTCTTCTCAGCTGGTACACATGAAGCAGGTCTCATCTGGCACAGCATACAGTAGCCATGGCTGTGACCGTTTTACCAGCCTTTCTCATTACTAAAGCCAAGCTATGCTCGACCATATTCTTATCTTCACTCCCCTTCAGTCACATTACGGAGCTGTCTCCACTGTGTCACACAGACAAACAGCAGCATGGAGAAGAACATCAGTCGGGCAGGCTGTTACGTGGTATCTTCCCTCTGGAATTGACTTTGAGGCTTCAGAGGAAAAACATTCTTAGGCACTGAAACCAAACTGATGTGTGAAGAAGCTAACCCTATGTTAGCCCCTTGGTGCCAGCACCTTTTTGCCAGGCCGGGGAGAGTTGACCTGTGCTTGTGTCTGTTTGCTTTGAAATTATAGGGTTTTAATCCACTTTTATTTTAAGCCACACTTTTATGATGAACATCAAAACAGGCTTTGAATCTGACAAGGCGTAGTGTCAGGGTTCGTCAGGTGAAACATCTCAAACCTACAGTATGTGAGCTATCAAACAGGAACATCATTACCTGCTGATCTTAAATGCATCATTTACACTGCCAGAGCAGAGTCAGCCAGCCACGCATGCAGACACACAAACACCTCTTTGTCTAATAGCAACATAAATCGTCTTTGTGTTTTTAACAACAGTTCCGCCTTTGTGCTTCTCTACCAACAGGTTTTGCGTGGGGGACAAGTTTTTCCTAAAAAACAACATGATTTTGTGTCAAATGGACTATGAGGAGGGCCAGCTGAATGGAAGCTTTGATTCACAGGTTCAATAGTTGGAGCCTGGTGGCAGCAACAATCAGCTCCACACTTCAGCTACACACGAAATGGATGTTCTGCTGCACTTGGAAAAAGACAAGCGTCTGTCTGCTTGCCTGCAATACTTTTTAAGACCCCTTTATCAGTCCCTAAGGACTCTATTGTAAATGTTCAACTTTTTGCCCCTCCCACACCCCAACACTGAGCAGTTACAGATTTTGATGTACAGTTGTGCCTGCTTAGCTGAGCACTGTATTGCTTGTATGTTTTGTGAAATTTGTTTCCGGTTGGTTTTAATTTCCTTTTAGAAATGGTTCATTGGAGGGTATGTACAGTCTGTTTTCTCTGTATATATAAACTGGAACATTTATTTTATGAAATGTAATGCAATTTTATTACTAGTGTGAATTAAAGATTCTTAAATGTTCATATAGTGAGTTTTTTTCTCTTTTACCAAAACCAAAGTTGTCGGAGGAAGTCGGCTCACGTGTTGATATGTAATCATGTCTCCAAAAAAGGCAATGCTAGAAAAAGTTTTGCAAGAGAAAATATATTTGAAGACAGTCTTCAATACATGATGCAACAAAACACGTTTTATTACATTTTTCAGAGTTCTGATGGAATTAGAAATGCTGTTTAAAATGAACTACTTAAGATTTATTGGGAATAAAAGAATGCTTCTCCAAACTGTGTTGTTGTGAGCGTGCAGGTGTCATGAAAGGAAGTGCGTTAAGCTGAGCTGCTCTCCGTCAGTCATGCTTCACTAATTGCCATCTGATTAAAAGGGTGAATCGGCCTGGAAATGAAATGCAATAGCAGATAAATTAGAGAGAAAATAAATGCTTATTGAGTTTGAGATCATTTGAACTCATCAGCAATAGAGGGGCAGAGCTGTAATAAAAAGTACTTTTCCCAGAAGACTGGTTAATGAATATTGTCAAATATTTAGCTGATCCTCCAAGTGATAATTCATGTCAATGAATTTGCTTATCACATGTAGTTGTGTTAATAAACAAAGATATACTTTTTTTGGGATCTATCTTTAAACAAGAAAAAGGAAAACACTGAGAAAGAATCATTTGAAGATAATTTCCTGCAAATAACACCATGTACTGTAAGTGATTAACAGCTTTGTTTCTATATTAATTAAGCAGCTCATTGTGCACTTCTGATTTCTTCAAGAAATATCACATTATTCCAGATGTAATTAACTTTAATGGACTAAAAACATGCAAGAAAGGTTTATGACCGCAGGGTGTGCTGCATTCTTTATCAGACCTTTTTTGATCTTAATTATTCTACTGATAATTAATACGGTAGTTTATTTTGGATTTGGGTCACAAGAAGCTGAACCAATAACACATTAGTTCATTACAGGACTGAAAGTAAGTTATTTTCATTTAATCAAAAATCCAAAGGTTGTAAGTTTACAATGATGATGTCAAACATATAAAAGTAAGAAATTATGGTAACATAAAAGTGGAACTCATTTTTGTGACCAAATAGTTATTTTTTTTGATTGACTACATGATAAATTGAATAATTTATTCTAATTGGAAATAGCAAACATCATTCTTTTAGAGAGAAAAAATAACCTAAGCAGAGGTCAAATTGGCTGTTAGATCATATGATCCATTTAATTTAAGTTCAAGTTCTTTGACAGGTAACATGCCATACGTCAGTCTGGACAGAGGTCTCAAGGCTTTAATTTCACTCTGGTACCTTTGACATCAGATGTTACCAAACCTCATATGTGACATGTTAGATCCTACCTCACTTTTTTTTATTCAATGGGATGTCGTAAGTGCCACCAAAACAAAGTGTCATACACACCTAGCTCTGGATATAAAGCCAAAGATGGCTCAGCTGAAGAGCATGGAAATGGCCAACGACAATAAGAGTCATAACACATTTTATTTGTCAAACCTCTGCTGCTGTAGTATCTCTGTTATTATTATTCAACCCACTATTTGTCTTACTTGTTGTTGAAAGGGGGCAGACTATAGATTTCAACCCATGTGTGACATTCTGTAGACACGTCTCTACCAGCAGGATACAGAACAGCAAGATAATTTGCTAACACATAAATCAAGTGTGCAAAGAGCATTAATTAGAAATTCATTAAAAATGCACACTCACCGGCAGGTGTGCAAATAAAGGATTAGGTAGACATCAATTATACTACATAAGAGCATTTTAATTGCAAATCCTGGATTGATTTACGGAGGGAAACAATCATGCTCTGTGCAATATGACTGATTGCTCATTTTCCGGAGAAATAATGAGGAAAACACCTCACCAGGTAAAAATGTCCCGAGCTGTAAATGTATACACACATACAGATTCATAAGTGTATGTGTCTGTCATGCACAGACACATGTAGGCTTACATATGAGTGTTCATATCTGCCTAAAAAACAAGCAGACATGCACACACACAATTACAAAACATGACACACAAAGGCATCCTCCTTACACACATAAATACACATGCACCGCAGCTTGGCATTCCCATCTGCTTGTGCTAGTGCAGAAAGTTCTTAAGCACCAAATGTTGTGCTGTTATGACTCAAGTTTGTGAATCCTCCAACCTCCTCTGTGTTCCTGATTACTGCATTATGGCATCTGCTTAATTAGCTTGGCTTGTGTCATATGTTGCACACGAGGGGGTGTTAAAAAGTGCCCTTCCCTCTCGCTCATTATCTGCCTCGATTCATGTGATGTATAATCTCTCTAGACAGACATTCGTATTGACATAGGGACAGCTGTCAGCAAAGCATGGTCATAAAAGGTGCATGAAGAATAAAAAACCACAAGGAAGGCAGATGAGTGAAAAGGCTGCCAAATTTTTAAGTGAAACTACTGACTCTGTGTTTCACTCTGGATCCATCAACACTGCAACAGTTCTAATTATACTAGATTTAATTTTATGGATGAGAGTTTTTTTGGGAGAAGGGACTGTTTGAAGGCAGTGCATTTTGATTACTACAGGTAATATTCAAAGTAGCCTCCTGCCGGTGTATTTTCAAAATGATGGTGGTGTCCAATTCTTGGCGAGGAATCAACCTCATTATTGCCATGAAGGAGAATTCTAATCATTATCTGCCCGACAGCTCTGGACAATCATTTCTATCCCACAATATGATACTTGCTTGATGGGAACGAGTTTGTAGATATGTCCCTTCTGTACAATTAAAGTATCCATGATGATCAAAAATCATGTCATTATTGGAATAATGAACTCGACAGGAAAGTTGTACCAGAACCGACGAACCAGACACGCTCTATTGAGAGCCTTTTATGATTTCACATAACCTGAAGGCCACCACAGTATCTCTGACGTGTTCAGAAAGAGTTAGGTGAGCAGAGAAGTGTTCACTTGGTTGCAATCTGAAACCTCACTGCTATGCCGCTTATTCTTACACACATGTTGGCCTGCTGGTGGCACTAGAAGAAATGTAACCAAAATCATTTAAATGTATTCTTCAATACAAAAAAAAAGTAAAGGCCCATCAAGGTGAATCAAGTACAGGGCCATGAACGTCCATACCATGCCACCATGGCTTAATACATACCCATCAAATAAAAATAATGAAATGCCAAAAGTGTAAATATGTGTCATAAGTCTGAGTTTTAGTCCTTTGCTTGTTAATCATGTTAAAGGAAGTTGGGATGTAAAGGGGTTGTTGCGAGAAGGTTATTTTCTTTCTTTGCTGCTTCATACAAAATGGCTGGGGAAGATTCCATTGTTTGGAATGACAGTATTAGATAAATTGCCACCATTAAGTGGGTACGTGTGGCATTGGGCCTTTGATTGTTTTGTTTTTTTAAAAAGCAGATAATCTAAAACAACTAAGTGATGTTGGAACCAATTAGTTTAGTTGACGTATTTCTATGTGTTTAATGTTTATTATTTATCAATTTGAATGGAAAATCTATTCTCTACTCATGGGCCATTATGCTGTCCTTCAAATAAAAAGCTTTGACCTCAGAGACAAATCTATTGCATTTGTTTTAAAACGGGCTGAAAACAGTTATCTTAAATAAATGAAAATATGAGCAGAGACGCTATCTGTGGTCAAGTGACTATTTTCAACTTGAAAACAAAATGATTTTGACACCCACTCAAAAACCTCAACATATGTTCCATTGATGCCTAATGGGTCTGCATGAGCTATGCTCAACAGACTGGAGAGGGCAATTAGTGGCATGAGGCTTTGATTAGCGCCGATTCCACAACAGTGCTTGGAGGAATATAGAAAACAAAATAATACATTACTGCTGAAGCTCTTTTTCACATAATGCAATGAAATTGGAGAAACTATTCAACTCCATGGTAATAACAGGTAAATGTGAACACATTAACTATTGCATGGTGCCCTCGGCTAAGATTATGCATATTCTACCTACAAACAGCCTGTGCCAAGCAATGCATATAAAACTGAAATAAATGGCTACAGATGCATGAACTTGCCCTGAAAGAGGTTTGCTTACTCTGTGATCTCATTCTTAAATGAAACCAATTTGCCTAGAAATTGGTTCTAAGGCCTAATGCTGAACTCTGTACATCAGCTCTAACACACACACACACAGACACACAAACAGACACACACACATGGACACACACACACACTTTAGCTTTCACAAACACACTTTCACAGTCACACTGCTTCAACCCTTCCACCCCTTCCCTCGCTGCAAATCATGTTTGACTTTGAAGTGCTAATTTTGGAAGTTTAGCCAATTTTTATTTGCTGCTTTGAAATGTATCCCCTAAGCTGCTGCACCAGCAATGAAATATACAGACCTTTACAATGAGGGATAAGTGACCAAAATAAGAAGCGCCTGGTTTTATTCCTAACATTATATAACTGTGAATAATCCCCACATAGCATTTTCTCCCATGCCATCAGTGCCTCAATGTATATTCAAAAATATTATGCAGACTTTTTACTTTTTGCTCATTCCACAATCCTTCCTAAAGTTGGAGCTCATTTAAGATATCTATAATGCAATGCTGAAGACAAAACCCTAAAGCATTTCCACATTATTATTACTGTGCTTTATCAGTGTGTGTGAACAGAAAGGACATAACTAAAATAGGGACAGTAAAACAGTAACTAAGAAGATGGTTGCACTTTATAAATGTATCAGGATTTTGCTAACAGGACACTTGATGAGTCTGATTATGGAATGATGAATGATATCATTACTGTATTTCTTTGCAGGTGAAACCACATTGTAGGCCTTATTTCCTACCTAAGTCATATCTAAACCCTGACAGTGAACCACAGTTTGATCAGTTAGCCTGTGGATGGGTATGTTTGATGTAATTCGCATCAGCAACATAAACATAAAAATTACTTTACAGTTATGTCTTTTGAGCTTTTTCCCTCTCGTGTACCAAACCATAACAATTGGGGGGAAAAAGGCCATGGTAACAAACACAGCAGCGTTTACCGCCGTGATGGATGCAAGGATGACCTCAATCACAATCCTTTCTTAACTGCTTTCAGCGAGAGCTGGAGCATTATATAGTCAAATAAGTTGATCAGATTGGCTCCTCACCAAGCAGCCCAGCTAATAACATGGAAAGCAAAGAGCTTGAGGGAGAGAAGATTTGGAAATGGGGGCCCCTCCACTTTTCAGTGCTGCTCTGCTTTAAGAGTGTCCTGGACTTGGCAATAAATTGCTTTGGTAATCAGCTTTTTGAAAAGCTTATTTACGGCTTGTTTTGTGTTTATTGTAGTTCTCAGAATGAAATACAAAATTGGATTTTATTACATGTGCAATTTTCTCCTCTCATAAAGAATAGAGAGAGAGAGAGAGAGAGAGAGAGAGAGAGAGAGAGAGAGAGAGAGAGCACAACCTTGTTTAGTATGGATGATCCGGAGAGAATGTATACTGTATATTATTTTAGATTATCTCTCTGTTTTGATGCAGTCTCCTTTCACTCTAAGGATATACACTATGGGATTTGCTGGAAAAATGTCTTGTGTAAAACGTCCAAAAAAAAAGCTGAGGGATCAAAAAGTTTACTAGCTACATGGGTGTATATATCTTTGTGTAAAGTACCAGTATGTTAGGTGAAGAGTGATGGAGAATGTGAGCGGAAAATAAAGAGTAGTTTGTATTGTTTGTATGCTTTTTTTGTATACATGTTATATTCTGTTATCAAGTAAGAGCTTGTTTACTGTACATCTTAAAAATAAAACCATTTGCTAAAGATTGAATTGGTCCTCTTCACAGATCAATTATTAAATGTTGTACACTGAGAATATGTGCTTTTGTAGGCCTTGTTCTATAATGTTACGGAAAGTTATGCCATTATAGTATAGATCAAAGACTATAATAAGTGGTCACCATGACGTCACCCATTGTTTTTGGACTTCGGTTTTGGTGTTGTGGTTTTAGCCATCTTACATTTTTTATCAATAAATGACACACGAGGTTGGAGCAAATGACAACCTACAACGTAAAGCAAAATGTTACAAATAATGTAATACTAAATTAACTAATCAAACAGAAAGCATTACAAACGGAACAACACTGTGGAAGAGATCTGTCAATCTACATGTAAAGGAAGCGTCGATTTTACCATAAATACGACCATCATTTACAAAATGAGCATCATGATGTAAAAATCCAAACAAAACCATTTTGTCCATAAAATAAAACCACTGTTTTGAGCTCAAGCTTAATAAATCAGATCATTTTCCCAACAAAATAACTTACCGGCAACTCATTCTCATTTACGTTACCCCTCCTGTGAAGACACAGTGTAACAACCTGTAAATGTGTCATGTTGTGACTTTAAAAAAATCCTGAGGCTAACAAATCAGTTACAGCTGCATCATACTTATCCAAGCTTGCTTTGTAGCAAGCCAGCGATGTAGCTTTGGAAATGTGGCCCACAAAGATCTGATTAGTTAATTTCTTCACTAACAAATCATAGAAACACATATATATTGCCTTATAATGTACACTTAAATAAGTTAAAGAATAATAACTGACCTTTACCCTGCCACTATGAAGTAGTGGTAAAATATATTAAGTGAGAGCAGTGTTTGAAAATCAATAAATTATGTCCAGCATAACTTTCAAAGCTAGTCCTATTCATATTAAGCAATTATTCTGGTGGCACATAGTTACAATGCAATCCAAATGAGATCTCTGTAGCACTGACTTTCTGCTAGCAGGTACAGGATGCCTCATATATGATTAATTAATTGCGGCAGCCTGCCATCTGTGTTTTAACTGATTAAATAGCTCACAAAGTGGGATGCACCTTTTGATGTGAACCTTTGGGGAACTGGCTCTGTCTTTGTATTTTTACCTTGATTAAGCACAACACTCCCGCACTTCCTGCAGCCCTCTATTTCAAAGTGTCTTTAATTTGGTAGGAGAGGACACAAAGGCATTTCGGGTGCTTTAAAATGTTGCCCATTTCCACTAGTCAAAGGGCTGTCTCTCTCTTTCCATCTTTTTTATAAAGTGAATGTTTCACACAGGGCTAGGCCAGTGAGCAAGCATCGAGCTTTCAGATAAAAATTGATTCCAGTAAATTCTCACCTGAGATCCATCACGGTGAAAGGCTTTAAAAGGTCACACATGTAATAAGTTCCTATGGTCTCAGTCCTTCCAATAATAGGCCTTTAGTCTGCCATGGAAGGCTGGTATATAGAAATAATTGAGTAATCTGTGGACCATTCAATTCAATCGTGGGACTCAGTGACAGTGCAAGCCCTGCTGGGCTGCAAAGAGGTTGTTCTGGAGAGTCTTTCTGCTGGCAGGGAAATATTGTGTCCCCTCAAGCCATGCACCTCCATCTTTGCAACGGCACAGTGGATCGCTGACATTTTAGAGGCTCTTCCAGGCCTAAACTGTACAGGATTGTCAGCATTTCAAATCAGGAAGATAAAAGAAGATGACACTACTGACATCCATGCCTTAAAGTACCAATTACATTTTTTTACTATACTGTAACTTAGCCTGTATCCCTCAACATTATGGATTATTCCCATGAATAAGTTGAAGACTCATTCTCTGGCTGAAGTTTTAACATTTCAAGTTCAATCGTTTTAAAATAAAATAAATCATATTAAGGTGTGTTAAAGGTGGGGTAGGTAAGTTTGAGAAACCGGCTCGAGATACACTTTTTGTTATATTCCATGGAATGCTCTTAACATCCCGATAGCAAGTGTTTTGACAAAAAGTGTTTTGACAAAAAATCCATAAAAAAATGTCATCTGTGGAAGCCGTAGTACTGTAAAAAGCACGACCAATCATTTTACCCGGCCCGGCTAAAATGACTGGATGGCCTACCTGCCTGTCAGCCTTCCATCTGTGCACAAACTTATCTCGTTCCCTCATTGGTCATGTGCGCGTTTATGTGTGTTGGAGGAGGGGCTCTGTAAGGAAGTGACCGACCNTGGATGGCCTACCTGCCTGTCAGCCTTCCATCTGTGCACAAACTTATCTCGTGCCCTCATTGGTCATGTGCACGTTTATGTGTGTTGGAGGAGGGGCTCTGTAAGGAGGTGGCAGATTTGTTCCGGCTGTGTATTTTCAAATTCTAGCGCACTGGGGTTATGTGTTGCATTATGGATGCCACAAACCAGACATGTTCCAACCTTTATATATACAGTGTATGGTTCCAACTGGTTAACAAACATTCAATTACACATGATAGTTAATGAAAATAAATATTCCTTGATGACTCTCAATAAATCTCTCAAGGAAGTGCTTTGAGCACCAGGAAAAGCACTATATAAATAACATGTATTATTATTATTATTATTATTATTATTATTATCATTACCATCAATACCTGTAGATAGTTTCTTTGATCTTTGATGGCTGTAGGTTTAGGTGCTTCTACTATTACCATGCTAGTTAGCAGGACATGCTAACGTTTGCAGCTCACATAGGAGCAGTCAAAACAAACAGTTTCATACAGACATTATACTTCTACTCTTGAATTTTGGAAAGGCTACAAAAAAGACACACAATGCATTTTCCTCACAAAACTCTCCGTTGCTTCATCATGTTGAGAAATTCAAAGCTTGAAAGGCCTGCTCTGCCTAGATACGGTTGCCAAGCTATAATTGGACAATCAATGTGAGAGGGAGGGGCTCCAGGAAGTGTAATTTATGTGATACCATGTAATACTGATACAATGTTGAAAGGCCTGGTTAAAAAGTAATTACATTAAAAGTAATACAAAATTAGGAAAATAGGAAATTGACTGTAAAGCATTGACAGATCTCTCAGTTAATTCTGATACTGTCTGGCATTTGAATAATCTTTTCATATTGCAATTCAATATGAGGCTTTTTAAACTCCAGCCTTTGAATGAACCACATCACTCATAATTCCATCTCTTTATCTGTCTCTCCACACTGCAGCCTTCTCTCTATTTTTACAGAGTTTCTATATATCTGTATCCTTCTGAATCTGAAAGAAAACCTTACTACTTGTGCATCAAATATGAGTATTGAGTATTCTGTAATTAACGTACTTGAGAAAGATCGTTTGTTGACCACATCTACTGTATGGGACAAAACTGTTACTGCAACAGCATTTCCATGTAAGTCACATATCTGTCATAATAGTCTTAACACATCGTTTTATTTTCATCAGAAACTATTCCAACCCATTAAAGAAGTGTTCACACACACACACACACACACACACACACACACACACACACACACACACACACACACACACACACACACACACACACACACAACATGACAGATTTAGAAATATGACTTAAACCAGAACAGATGGCCCTTAAAAGTAAAACACTGTAATTCAATCTGGCTAATGGGAGGAAAGCCACAAACTGCTCCATTCTCATTTCTTTGACTGAGGAACTGGAGAGAATTGCTTCTCCAGCTTTGGTGCTCAACCCCTCTATCATAGTGTGTTTCTGTGTTCCCCATGCATATTATAAGACATTTAAAAGGAAAACAGTGTATATTTACTTGACATGCCTCATCATGTGCACAGACAGGAGTTATTAGTGCCTAGACAGAGGGGGAAATGTATTGTAATTGATTGTTACAAAAGATTACCCTCTTCCCAGAAGCATCAAGCTATTTCAGAAGTGCATTTGACGCCTTAGAGCGCGTTTTAAAGAAGGCTTCTTCAGCACCACACATTCACGTTGACATACTGTTTGCAAAACAATTACCATGCACTGTTGTTTGATCTTTGTCCCCACGTTGGCTCTTTATAAGTGTGAGTAAAACTCACTTTCCAGCCATGCCCGCAATTCTGACTTCTATCAAGGGATGTCAGCTGTAGAAAAATGGACTACACATTCCCTACATATGTTCAAAAACTACAATGAGTTCCTTAGAATGACTATCAAATGATAAAGAATTGCTATTGGAAAGTTGTGGCTCCATAAGTTCTACTCCATATACTCTAAGCAGTACAAAGAGGTTCTACAGTGTTAGGGAACAGCAGTGATTTAAATGTTGTATATACACATGCAAAACATAACTTATAATTGGAAAACAATGTAAAAAAACATCATCTGGATACACCATATACTATCTTACTGCACCATACAAAATAATTTTCAAGAAGTCTGAGCTTTAGTGAAACATTTTCTTGATAACAAAACATTGTTTTGTCTGGAATTGATATTATTTCACTCACTTTCTGTATGGTGATGGAAAAAGGGGCTGTATTTTGTCATGAGGCTTACCTAGACGCCCAGATATTATGACAGACCAAGTACCAGATCTGTTTGGATTAAGGACAGTAATTTCTGTAGAGGGGGAAAGGTAGTGAATATGGAATTCCCAACTAGTAGGATATTGCTTTCTGTAAAGCAGCAATATAGCTCGGACACCTTTAGTCAGTCTTCAGGGGGAATATATTAACCTGCTGGGCCGCACGCACAAACTTTCTAACCTTATTGTTGACAGGTTTTATGAGCCTAACATACTTTGTGATGTATAGCATAATAACCCAGTCTATGACTGTGGGGCCTTAGTCTTAATATCGGCTGCCGAGTGAATCACGCAAAATTATTGTAATGAGACAACATTTCCATACAACAGCAAAATGAGTTCATTACTCTGAGTTATATTGGTGAAGTTACCAAAAGAAATTGATGGTTTTATTAAGCTGGAATCAAATTTTGTCCACTAACAGAATTAGGCAAACATGCAGACAGCAAAATGTAATAATAATTACATTAGTGTTATCAAAAAGGTTATCAGGTTGGCCTCTGCTGCTTCCATTTCATCGCTTTCAAACCAATATGCTGTTTGCATCTCTAAGATAGCGTGACATTTCCTGGCTCTGTAGGTCGATCGAAATGTATATAATTATAATTAGAATATCTTTCCAAATGTAATCGAAAACCCTGTACACAGCTGTAAAAAGCAGAAGGAAATGTAACTTGTAACTGGTCAACTTGTTTTTAAGCTTCAGATGAGAGGCATGAACCAACAGTTTATGTAAAAAGCTAGCAGAAACTACAGGTCCGTCTCCTCACAGCCTGCTACTGCTCTACCTGTTGGGTCCCCAGACCTTTACAGGATAGCTGGGAGATGTAGTTCCTTCAGCACATTGTACGGGTCTCTCCCATCGTGATCAATTACTGTACACACCCAGAGAGAGGAGCCTATACTGCAGGCACTCACTCCTCTCAAGATATTTGGGATTATTATATCCGATTTTAGGTGAATTTGCCCACAAATGTTTTATCAAATATAAAAAGACTGACCTTGGATAAAGTGATAACAGTGTGTTCACAAAACATACCATGTTTAAACTATTTAAATACAATAAAACAATTAAGAGCACACTCTACTAGAGCCCAAACCTTATGTTTCCATTAAATAAACTATCAGTAGTCATTCCTCCCAAGGTTACCATCTCTGTCAGTAGCTGGCTGTACTCTCCAGCTGTCCACTGAGGACTGCTTCAGTGCATCCTCAACATCAGCTGATTATGCTATCTATCAAGCCCAGCTGTCACTGCCCATTTAAACCTTTGTCAAGTCCTTCATGCAATGCAGCCTGCAATAAACCAAGTAATTGCACTTTTGTAATCCAACACCTGAACATCACTTGACCTGTACATTTCTAAAAACAGATAAGCAAGATGGTGATTTTTAAAGAGTAATATTTTTGGACCTGCGTTGCGTTGATGGAGGAACAGGGAGCCGTCTTGAAAAATAAACTGGAGTCGAAAAGACCATTTTCTTGTTTGTGTTGTAGTTACAGCAAGCTAAAAGAAGGAAAAACAGATGCCGGCTGCTTTTTTCTTATTGCCAAGGCACAAACAGGATGCTGGCAGCTACAAAGATTCAATTATAAAAAGTACAGAAAATAATTAGAAAAAATAATAGCACTTGAAAAAAATGCCCCTCCAGAAATTGCGCATAACAATAAATCCGTTAATTAGCTCATTAATATTCAATTGGGGTCAGTGGACTTAATGGAACCTTTTTCATGGGCCAAGGAAATGTTTAACACTCACATTTCCTCAGCCTGTTCTCATTATCAACTATGCACAGGCAGGCCTTATCAGCCCTCCAGATGGAGAGGAACAATGCAGCACCATTATCGTCTTACAGCAGCGTGTGTGCCTTGTAACCGGTGTGTGCCTGGGACAGTGAAGTATAGATACTGAGGCATTTAGTGTAATTGATATGTGGTATATATCGTATTGTTTAGGCCTGTTTGTTTGCTCTGCTGGTATTCAAGGCGAGAGGAGAGGCGAAGATTGATTTTCACCGCAGCCTTTCCTGCTCTCACCACAGGTCAGAGATAACTTGTCAACGTAGGTTTTGGGGCTGGTGTAAAATGCATCAAGGCTAAACTCTCTTGGGCATAGTGTAGGATAGGGAGTTTCATCTCTGCAAACACAAACCCTCTCATTGCTGTTACCTTGTGCATGAGACAGATGTTTTATTCAACAAGTACATGGGATGGAGAGATGTCCGAGCAGAACTGTTTTTGCATCTCTTCTCTATAAGGTCATTTATCATCTTCACAAATAGAAACAAATGTACTACGACTGTAAAATGTCCTGCTCCGGATTTATGTTTTTCTGAAGCTATGAAAACAACTCTGAAGGATGCTTATCAAACACATTTATGTTACGTGTTTAAAAAGAACATCAGCCGATATATTGTTAATAAATTATGTTAAACTATCAAATATTACTATCATCCTCAAAAATCCAGACTATGGTGACTTCAGTTTGTATTTCCTGTACTATATCACAGTACAAGTATATGTTCTGATACTGTCTTATTACTATTACTATTGTGTTTTCTTTGATGAATAAATAAAAGAGTTCCCCGTTTAATGCAGCCTGTAATTCATTGTTATCAGTTCATCTAAATACCAGTCAATCTGATGCTCTTTACTTCATTAAGTATCTGCTAACCTGCTATGTCCCTGCCGCTGCACTCTGTCTTTAAAAGCTTCCCAAAGATTCAAATTACCTCAAGCTATTTTCACTAACACAGCACGGCCTATCATCAAAAAGCAGACCAAGACAGAGCCACTCATGCATACACAATTTTCCAGGAAATGACTGTGTCAAAGACTATGGTAATGTAACGTTTAATCAGTGTAGGTATGACATTTTAAACCAATCACATATACATTACCTTAGTTGGAATCTCTTTCAGAAATCAAGAACACCAAGAAATAATGCAAGTAAGGATGTTACAGTTCTGTGAATTTCTGAGCAGAATAAATAATGCAATCTGCTTAGAAATCTTCAGTCACTGACAGTCAAAAGGGAAATTGATGCCACTTATTACAAATATGCAGTACATTTATTTTTTTATCAGCCGTTTTCCACAACACTTTGGATTAACGTGCCTCAATTCGGAAGATGAACCATGACATCGTCAATTCCTATTAACATGCTCCATCTGTTGTATCCATCATTATATCTACAATCGCTAAATGTCAACCTTTCAAAAGCCAACATTTATACAGTAGTCTCATCCAGGGTTATCCTCCGTTAAAAAATAAGGTGAAACATGAAGGCACAGTTTGTTTTGTCTTTGTTTTGAAGCAAAGGCTGAAGATTTTTACTGAGATAAAGGATGTTGCATTTTGTTCTTTACATGTCAGTTTATTGACACCGTTCTCACAGCCGAGAGAGATTATTAGGAACGACATATTATCGCTTGAAGGGAAAAACACATTTTTGTATCAATTCAGTGGTGCAGAAAGATACAGACTTAAAGGAGATCTTTTGACAACTAAGTGAAACTAAAAGAAGCTACAAAAGAGAATGGGATTTGCCTGGCTGAAACAATGTAGGTAGGAGGATTTAACAAAGAAAGCATTTCTAAACAAATAACTAACAATGTCCCTCAGCTGTGGGAGCTAACGGAGCACAATGACTTGGATTGAATGTGCTGAATCTGCTACGGCTATCCCACAAATAGAGGTGATCCTAAATCATGTGCTTAAGGTTGCAGCTTGAGAGCCCAGGTGTCATGGATAATTCCTACTCAGATATCTATAGCCCACGCTATCTCACCACATTCTCTCCCTCCTAGCTTAACTTCCCCTCTGTCAAACAGGCAAGCTGCCATCCTATTGATCCCCCCGAACCTCCAAACGCCCACCCCCCTCCTTGGGCCCAGGCGTAAGGGCAGACACTAAACCTGTGGGCAAAGGGAAAGAGGACACTCCCCACTGAGTGCAATTGAGATTTGAGAAAGTTAAACACTTCTCAAGCACAAAATTTCAGCCTGGGCAGCAGAGAGGGGATTCTGTCCTCAGACCTCCTGACGCTCACCTGATCAGAAGGTCAGCCCCATCCCCATAGTCCTTATGCCCATCGTGCTCTCTTGCAGCCTTCCAGTAGATCTGGAAGGGCTCAGCTTTCTCATTTACTTCAAACACTGCTGTCAACAGTTTTTGCTGCTGTCCTTGACTCTTAAAGGATACCAGGTTCATATTTTGATAGTGACACACGGCAGGGGGTGAAAGGCAAACGTGCAAAAGGGAAGAAGGGGGATATGAGGTCTTACAGTTAAACAAGGAACTTGGATGGACAAAGAATGATAAATACAAAGAAAAAAATATTGAGGAATACCTTAAAACACTGAGATGGCATGCAGCGTTAGTCCCCTTTAGCCATTTGCTTTGGAGGAAGGTAGTATTTTTATATTTACTGATGTCGATCATAACAGTCAATACTTTCAGCAAAATTGTAAAGCATTGATTAATGTTGAAATAGCTATAATTGCCTCCTAGGTTTTTTTTGATGGATTACACCATACTTTTTCTACAGTCACATTTCCTGACATGGAACAGGTTAGGGTGAATTAATACCCCATAAATACTCCAACCAAATGGAAATATGCTTTGACTGGACCAGAGACTACATGGCGGATGCTTTCAAAGCATATGACCAAAACAAAAATTCTCATAAAATGTAAACAATGATGCTTTTAACATCTGATCCAAATAAAACTTAATGCATGTATCAATAATGCCACGCTAGCCAGCTAACCACAACACAGATGAACATTACCTTGTATCATTACTTACAGCATTAATGCATAGAAGGTGTTGTAGGATTTGCTTGGCACAGATGTGAAGTATATTAAAGGAAGCTGTCACATCTGCATGTGCTAGTTGTTGTTTGTTGTTCTGTTGTTGAGTTGTGTTGTTCTAAACTTCACTCTCATTAGCGAGTACTTGTTCTGTACCCATGTTTGGCAGTTCTCATTTTAAATCTTTGTTCTTCCATTCATACACAAGAACAAATGTTATATTGTTTCAGGCACGTTAAGGACGCATAAAATGATCTTGTGAAAAAGCTTTGTTTACTAGCTTGGAACATTATCATACATCCGAGTTTGATGAATGTTGTGTATACATTGTCTAAATGTGAAAATAATGTCAATGTACAGTCAAATAACTTGAAGATGGATATGTACAAAAGATGCAGCACTACTGGAGAGTTATGCCTTACAGGTTACACAAACAGATGGCCGGAGAGGACATTCAATAGTCCCCCATTATACAGCACTACAGCACCCGGGAGAAAGTACAGGACAAGACACAAATTGGTTAAACCACTTACTGGCCAAGTTAGTGGAAAAGTATTTCCAAATGCACTTTCCTCCTGCTCTTGGAGTGGTTGTTTGTAACAAAACTGTTAAACAGATGGGACTAGACAGGTCAACAGCAGGCTCCATGGAGATACTGTATACACAAACTGCCTACAAGTGATTTGTTGGTCCCCACATATAATCCTGAATCTACAGTTGAAAGGTTTCCATTGTAGCCGTTACACCAGTGCCCTTTTATCTATACAGACCTGTGGGTCTCCTGTAAAACAACCTGCAAGAGTGAAGGAGGGGTATTTAAAGCTGTATCGCCACTACAAAAAGAGCTGCATGTTAACAAGACCAAGACAAGCACATTACGTTCAAACAATGCTGCACTGCCTCCAATCCTGTGCTCTCTTTCACTCACTACATCCCACCCCCTCGGGGTTAGCAGACCTTCCTTCATGTTCAAAGATTATCTGTTAATCCAAAATGTGCAGGAGCATGAGACGGCAGGAAAAGGGGACCAATACTCTGAGGGGAGGGATGGGGGGATGCATGGCTTTATTTGTTTGTTGGCTTTCATATTAATCCATTGGAACACAGTGCATTTCCCCCTCTTTTCTGGGCATGTGTAAATGTTTTAGAGCCATTAAATGGAAGATGACATTTTCAATGGATAGCATGTAAAAGTATTAATTGTAAAGACCATTATTTGGTGTCCATGAGGCTGAATCAGCTTAGCCACTCCATTCCCCCATTTGCATACAAAATGCTTTATTTTGGCAATCAATGAAAGTGCTCCACTGTATGTGTGGCTTATCACATGCTTGCAGGAAATGGATTCCTTAGCCATCTCGTTAAATTCTGTTGATGCAGAACAATTTGAAACATGGCACAGGCAGCAATGACATTTAAAGATGCCGCGGCTTAATTATATTTTGCAAACATTTGGGCTGTTTGTCCTCGGGGATAAAGTGCCACAACTACAAAGTTAACTTGTTAATAATTCAAATGAATCTCGCTTTTTGTTGAGCACCAATCATTATCTCCTATTAGTGCTGGTTAAGGGCATTCAAGGTGCCTCAAACACACAGGGGAGACATGCTGCTATTTAACTATTCAAACAATCACATGTACATCCAGCACCAGGAACTTTGCTGCTCTTTTACCAACTAGATATCTTTGGACTGATAGTACAAAACAGGAATTTAGAAAGTGGCAAATAGGGCTGTATAGGAATTTGCAAATGATCACCATTTCATGACATTTTATCGGCTGTTCATCAATTACCCAAGAAAATAATCAGCAGATAAATCAATAATGAAAATAATCTAGTTGCAGCCTTAACTGTATAAACTGCAACCGCTAAAAATGTACATTCATAATTAACAGTTGAGCGCTAGCATCCCCATATTGCTAAAACTAAAGGTCTAGCTTTGCCTGTATACGTCACAAATAGAAAAACATGTTTTTACATAAGCTGTAAATGTGCAATAATGAAAAGGGCTCACATACAAGCTCTATGCAATGAGAAGGGTGTTTGTTTTGTTCATGATAGTCCATTAAAGCAACACAAATTTAAATTGCATCTCTTAGTGATAGTGCATGTCTTTCTTATACTGATAAATTAAAGTGTGCACAATGGAAACCATACAACTAAAAGACAGTCAAGGTCTTGCCTATATTATAAAGCATGTTTCGACTCCATTAATCCACCTCATTCACTTTTCACAGCTGTCTTTCTTCTACTTTATGAATACACAGGATTCAAATTGGTGACAGTGTGTCCTTCATGAAACTCAAAGCCAGGTGCGTCCCCATCAATATCAGAAAAAAGAGGAAAAAATTAAACCTCAAAATATACACTGTAGGAGTGCATTGATTTAATATACTGCCATAAGCCCTTGCTCCTACACTCGACATGCAATTTGGAAATAAATTGACTGATTTGGAAAGAGGCACGGGAAGGAGGGAAAAAAAACCCTGATGTAAACCTGGTCTGCTCCTATTGAGTAAGGTGACATTGCGCAACAAATCACTTGCATGAATAGAGAAAGAAAACGATTTCTATTTCTAAAAAGTAATTTTGTTTGGGGAAGGTGCGTTGATTGCCATATATGTGAATCTATTCCTCACTCGACTCTGGGAGCATGAACATTTTATAAAAGTCAATGTTATATTTTGCTGTTAGCATAATAATCAGAAAGGCCAGACTTTCATCCAAAGAAAAACAGAATCTCATTTATTCCAAGTACATAATAGAAGGCCAAATGCAAAAGCCTATCTCTTCTGTGCTTTGTACACTGCTGTGCAGGAGCAGAAATCGTTGACTTTTGCGGCAGCAGAGTCCATTGTGTTTTAATTGAGCCCAATGAAGAATAATTAAGTAATTAAAGACTTGATAAGAGGGAGGCACAGTAAACAGATAAAAGACAAGTGAGGTTATTAACAGTATAGCACGCTGCAGTGAATTGGACATACCTCCAGTATGGCATCACTACGGAAGACAAAGCATCAAAGGCACCATCCAAACCGGGCCAACAGTCTGCATGTCATTTCTTAAAAAGCGCTTGTGGTTGGGAATATGCACACAAAATGTAATACTTCCCAGCTGGATTTTGGGAATGGGAATGCACTGTGATATTTTCACCACTCTGACATTAGCGGGTTTATTTCTTGAGTAATTGCACAGCTTGATGTGTACTCAGGGGTTTCCATGAGAACGATGAAAGTCTTATTTCAACAATGCTGCAATTATGGGGAAATATGGGAATACATTTTGAGCCAGTTCACAGTTGAGTTGACTAGAATAATAGGAATAGAAAACAGAAACAGGGAGCAAGTTGAAAATGGCAATTCAAGTCTGAACAGTTTTTAAAACACCAGTCTGTTACGAAAACAAATCCTTGCAAATAAAATCTCTAATACCCTCTATACTGCAGCACGTCCATATTACTTTGAAGTAGTTTATGGTGCCAACATTTCCCAAACATTGGTATCTGCTTTATTCAACATACAGCAGCCATAATCTCTGTTGGCATCATATGCTGGTTGGCAGTGATAATCTATAATCCATTCATCCAGAGAGGGTACACAAATGCATATTTGTTTCCTAGGATTAAAAGCTTATGGATGGTGTATGGCATGGCCAATAATGTTCATCCATGCCAGCTATGACAGAATATTCAGCTATATTGCAGATACAATGTTTGTTTAAGTCATAAGCATTTAAAATCAGTAAAAGCTCAAATGTTCCAATACTATCAAAACCAAAAGTTCTGAAATTAAGTGATAAAACATTTGAAATGGTCACTTACCCCCTGCCTACTGGTCTGGACCACAACGTACGTTGGCTGGAAAGATTTTAAACATCCTTGAAAAATGTTTTATTAAATAAAGCCCTACATTGCTGAATAGATAAGACACCAATCAGGACACTTATACAAATCTTTCTTTAACCAAAACCC
Organism: Notothenia coriiceps; assembly: GCF_000735185.1. NCBI lineage: Eukaryota > Metazoa > Chordata > Actinopteri > Perciformes > Nototheniidae > Notothenia > Notothenia coriiceps. The sequence goes on from NW_011369945.1 coordinate 1,225,230, forward strand.
CTGCTGTAGTTTTTGCAGTAGGAAATAGGTCTCAACTGGGCAACTTCCTAATCTGCTAGCTGCAGGGAGTGATTGTAAAATGACTTAAAACTAGACACATACTGTAGGTAAGCTCAAGGTAGGCCAACTGATGTTTAAATAAGTATTGTTTAAGGTGCTAAATAGGGAAATCAGAGCATATCTATGATGGAGATGTAACCTTCACACAACTCTCAACATGGCAACAGCCGGGCCTGCAACAAGCAGCTAACAATGCTAAAAGCTCAAACAGTGCAAACAACAACAACAAAAACAACAACAACATCAACAACAAATAAAGCTGGCGTTGCTCTAAAATCCTAACCACTGAAAAAAACAAAAGATCTTGAAGTAATAATCATTAAACATGAGTGAACATATTCAGACAGGGTATCCAGGACAGCCTACTCTAGAGGTTCGAAGTTGCAGATTAAACTGCGGTGCCACACAATAGATTAACCATATACGTACCTACCTCCTTATTAACCATTTCATTATATAATGACTACTAACAGTGAATCATGAATACCCTTAATGACCAGCAAGTTGTTGCATGCAAGAATCTAAGTGTTCAGTGTTTTCACTGCAGATGTTCTGCATTTTCACAACTATATACAACACTATTAGTTTAATTTGCATAGCTGTAGGACACATTGAGCCATCCACTTTGGAATGCTCATGATGACAGATAAATCCCTGTGGGTTTCAAGAATTGCATAATAAGTGAAGCTGCATATCATCTGCATAATCAAGAACACTGATGGGTGATCTAAGCAATAGGTGGCCTAGAGATGACATATAAATAAAGACAGAATGGGGCCTAGATACGGCCCCTGGGGAACTCCAAAAAACATCCTACAGGGGAAGGACCTCAACATTAAGTGCTATTCTAAACCCCTAACCTAGCAAAGCAGATGTCATGTCTATAGTCAACCCAATGCTTAATGAGGATTGTGTGATTACAGTGCCAAACACCACATTTATATCAAAATAAAATCTTTATTAGTCATTGTGAGTAGAAATGGCATAATGTAACTTAAATTAGTATGTTAAAATTAAGACTGCCAAGACTGACTGAAAAAATTATAATACTGTACATTAAAGTATTGCGATTTGCCAATTCTGCCATAACTTTGTAGGACAGGAGACATACACTAGAGCTCTTATAAATAAGTAATGCCAATAAGAAAAATCAAACAAATAGTATCATAAATTACGACAACCACCCATATCGTTGACATTATCCGCACTGGAAATTCTGATCCCTTTAAATGTTTAAAATTGAGGAAAAACATGTATGAAACAACTGTTTGTGTAGGTTAACCCAACGAATGTATCAACACAATTTAACACACAGAAATATGTATGGATGAATTCTAAAGCATGATTAAACTATACAACCTAAGCACAATGTTTTCAAATATATTCTGAAAGTTTTGTAAAAATATTGATATGTTCCTATCAAAAAACTCTTAGTCAACTATGAGAGTTTAGTAATCCCTTCATGTCACTCCACTTCTTTTCAGCCTTCATTAGCCCTTTCAAATGTGTGTCTTAATCATTTGTGTATCTGTATGTAAAATAGATTGTCCAATAGCTATTGACCATTTTGAAATAATTTCCAAACTTCTAAAATTGACATAAAAGGTTATTATTATTATTATTATTGTGATTATTATAATGTTCCTCATATTAAGGCAGACACTTTCATTCAGATGGTGATGGTGAAGTGATGTCTTATTGAAGCTGACTGATATTGTAAAACATGAGCTGTATCATCTCTAGTGAGCTATAATTGTGGTAAAAGTGCAGATGGATATCGGAAAAATAAAACAACCACCAGATCCTCCTTAGTTACTACAATCTAAAAATGGTTTGACAATTCTATTAAACATGACATTGCTGTTGGGACTCAGAGTAGGAACTCTCTGTCCTCCACAGGCTGTACCTCTGTACCTGAGCCTGCACTGCCATCTGCTGCTCTTTAGTGTGAAACACACCAGAGGGTTCACAGACTGGTGGGTTAATAGGTTGTCTGTTGCATTCAAGTGCTCATCGTAAAAAACGTATTTGTAAAAGCTAGTTGTGTATTTAGGGCCATTGCTTGGGAATAATGAATGTATATTGTAGAAATCAGACAGCACAGAGCTAGTTTGTCTAATAGCAAAGAAACACTTGCACATCAGGGGCGAAATAGCAAATTAGGTTTTAACTAATTGACCCTCTTAATGTTACACAACAGTTGAGGATGCATGTATCCAGGTGTGAACAACACATTGATCCAGTGCAGAGTCATGAAACTAAGCTAAAGTCAAGCTTAGTTTTAGCATTCCTAAAAAAATCATGGCTGAAAACAATAAAGACGATTTTTGCTAATCTCTCATTCCTTTGCCCTTAATGGCACACCGGGAAATGACACAATGTAAATTACAATAATAAATATAAATTAGTAGGAATAACAGCGCCAACCCAGAGAATTTACCTGATCAATATCAAATGAGACAGACCTGTATACAATGCCTGTATAACATTTGTATAATAACATCTGCTTGTGTTTTCTTTTCCTCTGAACAATCATAAAACAATGTACTTTCCATCTAATGCCATTACTGCCACTTTTATCTAACCAGAATTACAACTAGCAGAGAGCTTTCAAAAGCATGCTCTGATCAGCCCGACAAACACTGCTCATTAAACCAGTCGTAACACATAGTAACCCAGCCAGCTGCCTTACCTTAGTTATGTCTCCTCCTTGTTCTTTTGTTCAGCTTCAGCCTGTTGCAGCCATGATCCTATATCATGGCAAAACAATAAAAAAGTAAATACATTTTGAGACATAGAAGTTTTTATCCTATGGCTCCTCCTGGGGAAAACACACACAACCATTAAACCAGGTCTGTGTGTTTAAATGTGTGCACCAAACTTGTATAAAAAACCACAAAGCTAAATCCAGCCAAGACTGGTTTGTCCATCATTTTGTTTAACACATTTTTATGTAAATTGTAATAATAATAATAGTAATAATAATAATAATAATAATAATAATAATAATAATAAATGTGCTAGCTCAGTGGAAATCCTATCTGGGGATTTGTGGTCAATATTTCGAACAGCACTTGAAGGCAGCTGGTATAATCTGGTCTAATCTGGGTAGGAACATCACCAGATGAGAGATCACATCTGTATACTCATACTAGCTTTCCTGTTTAACTGATGGAAAACAAATGCCTTTTGTTTTGTGAGACAAAATGTCTATAACTACTTGCCAGAAGGTTACTCTTATATCATGCTCTGTTCTCTGTATGTCTCTCTTTCTGCCTAGAATGCTTTTACCCAGAGCGAAAAAGGAGATGGGACGGCCTGAGGGTAAGCTTATCAGATCATCATCCATCCATCCCGCTCCATCTCCAATGTATTTATTTTTACCGTTGCTGTTGTTGTTGCCAGCTGTTACTTTGACTATACAGAGTGCCAGGCCAAAGTCCTCATGATGTTTGCATTTATGTTACACAATGGATATGAAGAAGACAGAAAAACATGTGTATTGACTTCGTTTTGTGTGATTTATTTTTAATTCACAAAAATCCATTGTATATATAAATACACACACAAGCACATGACCAAATATGTTTAGGGCTGCATTTTTTCAATAATGAAATGTGTACACTAACCTTTAAGTAGCTTAAAACACAGAAGTACATTAAGCTTCAGCATTTGTTGATAAATGTAACTTGAGATGGAGGACGTGGACACTTAAATTAATCTAAAGGGCTATTCTATTCTCAATTCCCATACTTTTTACCTTTTAGTAAGTTCCAGTTATGATAAAAATGTTCAGAAGGAGGATTGCAATTTGAGTTTTAAGCGCTTTGGTCAGAGGCCTATAAATGAGTTCATTGTGCAGAGACTGGTTCAGTTAAAAGCAACATTGACTGTCTGTCACTAATACATTCAAGCAGTGTTTTAGACTCAAGTTTTTGAAATTGAAATATAATGTACTAAAAATAATGATCAATAACCAACAATCGTCTAAAAAAAAGTCTGATCAACCATCAACATAAAAAAACTCTGTTCAAAGACTAAAAAGCACAGCTTTTATCCTGATCAACAAAAAAACAGTAGTCTACCTTGTTTGTCCAGGGATAGGTCTTTCCTCTCCTCAGCAACATCTTGTTCTTCAAGGTTAAGAAAATAATGACTGAATATGAATGTTTTGAATGTAATTTATTTGATGTCTATGGTAATTAATTTTACATTTCCATAATTGCTGATAGTGACCGCATGGTAGCGTCCACACAACGTTTGACTAACAACAAATTGCGCCTTTTTACTTGAGATTCTGGAGTTACGCGCGTTAGTTTGAGCTCTTTATTGGTGTGCAATTTCAAACGTATACGGCCACAGTAAAGTCTTATACGGCCAAAATGTTCATACGCTACACACGCATATCTTCACGGCAGTAACCTTCTTATTTGCGGCCAAGGCGGACAGCCTGTTTATGGTGGTTTGATTCCAATTGGTTGACACAACTGACGATCATAAAGGACGGCATTTGATTGGTGCAACAGGGCGGCAAAAATGAATGAACAGGAAATATTATGTATTTGTTAGATCCTCATTCGTCTAACATGTAGTTGTCAAACATGTTTTGAAGAAATGTTAAATATGTCTGCAGACTATTTATTTAACACAATTTTGATCACAAATTATTATAAAATATTGGATACTGTCTACCCTCCCTGACTGTCTGACCAAAAACACATTGTTCCTTCATACTGACCCAGTAGCCTACTGCTCTCTTTCTACATCCATGTCGGATAGAAGTGAATAATTGAATTTGACCAATTGGAAAATACTTGCAGGCGTGGCAACAGCCAACAGTCAAATCCCTGAAGAACATAGCCTGTCCTCCTAATTGCATGGTTCATTTCTGAAATAAGAAACAATGTGCTCTAATAAGGGATAAATTGATGATTTTTGTCTCCTCCAGTTGGACCTGGGTACTACCCTCCTGTGATTCACCAGCTGTCATTGCCAGAGGACCCAGAGCGCTGGGGCGTGGACCCTTCTGTTTACTCATTGACTCACAGTGCTGAGGTCATGGCCAAATTTAAAAGCATGGGACAAGGCAAAAAACACAACCTGATGGGTCAAGTGATACCCATATATGGCTTTGGGATACTTCTTTACATTATTTATATAATCTATAAGGTGAGTACAATAACTGACCTGGTAGGCAGGTTTTATGAAACAACAAAACAAATTACAGTTTGTATGTATTGTTTATGAGTATAACGTGTTATCAACCAGCTTTACAAGCACTGCAGAATGATATTTCTAATAAATACTTATGAAGAAGGCCATGGCGATCTTTGTGACCATACTTGTACTTCCTATTTGGCAATTTAATGAGTAAATTGTTTAAAATTACCAGAAATTATTGTTATGCTCTTTTATGCTTATTATAATTGTGTTTTGGTGTTCACAGCTGACAATAAAGAGCAATACTATGAAATCAAGAGACTACACTACAGTATCCTACTGTAAAGCAAACATGGAGAATAAGATTAGTAAGTACCTGCAGCAATTGATGGATTGTATTTGTGGTATTCTAAAAAAGATGTGTTTCCTTCATGGATGTTAACAACCTTTGGGTTCCTTCCTAGTAGGCTAATGTATTTTAAATGTTCATAGACAATATGTTAACATTTACATAAAAAGCATTATGTTTTGATGTTAAAGGTTGTTGTGTAAATCTTGTAGAACCCGATGAAGATCTTATAAGGCTTCAGCAGAAACTTCTACAAACAGAAAAGAAGATGGAGAGGATTGTCTCCGGAAAGAGTCGTTGTTCTCGGAGGTAAGAATTATTTTCGTCTTGATATCCTCCATTTTGCTGTATTGTACTGGGACAATAACTGGCATGGAAAATGAAAGGCCTAAAGATTAAAAGGCCACTCCATGTTTTATATAACAGCAACTGCTACTTCAGAGTCCTTTTTTCACAAACCATAATCGCATACGAGTAGGCTATTAAGAAATGGAGTCAATGTATATGAAGACAAACTATATTGCTTATAGTATATTTGTAGTATTTATAGTATATAATATACATATTTGGATATGCTCATACTAAATCATTATTTTTGGAAAGCTAAAAAAAAAACAGCGACTCAGACTCAATGATGCCGTCTACTTTAAGTACGTTGAATTAGTCACAGAAATGTAATGTAATACAAATGTAAACAAGAACCTTTTACTAAACTGTCACAGCTTGATGTAGCAGAGCATTGCCATGTTGAGTGAATTTGCTTCATTCTCTTATCTGCTCTCTAGTGGAAGAAGTAAGAAGAGTACAACTTCAATATCAAAGAAGGAGGAGAAACTACTCAAGCAACTCAGACAGATCACACAGATGATACAAGAGGGCCGGATGGAGGCAGCCACCCCAGAGATGGAGGCTGAGGAGACCCCCTACTGTGCAGACTGGGAAGGTACACATCTAATATCCAACTCCTCACATCATTTCAATCAGGAGAGACTTTGGCGATTAGACCCCGATCCTGAAATCGTATATCTAAAAGGGGGAAATGCAGCCGTGAGCATATAGAGAACCCCCCGGGGTCTAGACACTGGTGATGATGCTGAAGATCTGGATTTGATGAGGAGATGGGATGAAGGGGAGGTGTGATGAGGTCTTTGGATAAGTCTCCTGGCACTGATATGATGAAAGGAGGTGGATGGGGAGGAGGCGGGCGGCAGCATGACGACCTGAAATCACAGCTGACTGCAGGAGAGAGGAGAACCATTTTAAAGTTTGGCTGCAGCACGGTGATTGGCTGCTGGAGAATGAGGTGAATGTAATAGGTTAAAGAGAACGCCCGTGATGAGCTGATTATAAGCAGCTGCGGACTGAAGTATACCAGTCTTCCTGAAAGAATTTACGCTAAGCTTCATTTAACAAAATGCACTTTTGTTCCAGCATCAAATTTAGTCACCGGGGTAATGAAAGCTGTTTTCATGCAACACATCTCATACTGTTTATCAAAACATTTATATGTTTGTACACCAATGCAGGTTACCCAGAGGAGACCTACCCAGATTATGATGAGCCCTGGAAAAGACATCAGTTTGACATCTATAAACTGGAGGAACCCACCTACCAGCCCACCGCCGAAGCCCTGGCAGAGAGGATGGAGCAGGAGGAGGAAGAGATGAACTCAAGGAAACTATCTGTAGTGGTAGAAGAGGATGAAGAGTCAGAGGAGGAGGACGAAGAGGACGTTGAGGATAAAGAGGAAGAAGTGGATGACATAGAGGAAGGGATGGAGCAGTACGTTGAGGAGGAGGAGGAGGAGGAGGAGGAAGAGGAAGAGGAAGAGGAAGAGGAAGAGGAGGAGGAGGAGGAGGAAGAGGAAGAGGAGGAGGAAGAGGACGAGGAGGACGAGGAGGACGAGAAAGAAGAGGAAGAGCAAGCAGAGAAAAAGCATTTGCTCAGCCTTCCCTCACCCCTCCCTGTTTCAGAAAGAAGGCCGGAGAGACTTGGTTTGGAGGTGAGCAGAGAGCTACAGTGTCTCAAAGAAGGGAAGAAGCAGATTAGCTTTAGTGAACACAAAGATGTGTTTCAGTACCCTAGAGAGGATGCTTATAAAGAAGAGGAAGAAGAGGAGGAAGAGGAGGAGGAGGAAGAAGAGGAGGTGGAGGAAGAGGATGATGGGACAGAGGAGGAAGTGGATGAGGAAGATCCAGTGATGGAGGCAGAGAGCCTGCAGTTCAGCTGTGAGGGTTGTCCCAACCCAGAGGAGGAAGCTGAGGAGTTTGATGAAGAGTTCCTGTTAATGTTAGAGTCTGTGGAGGGTGAAGGTCTTATCCATGCTGACATGCCTAAAGAAGTCGGGGTGAGTGGGCTGAGGATGCGGAACAGGAGGGAAACATAAAACACTTTTCAGATTACCTATAGAAAAAAATGTTTAACATAATCATCTACATTTTCCTCAAGTTTACTTTTATTACTGATCCCTTATGTAGAATATTTAACCCAGGCTGAATCAAGACATGCAATGCTGCTCTGAAAGGATGCTTTCATCAAAAATAATAGTCTCCTTTCACTCATTCTTTATGGTAAGAGTTTCTGATGCATGTTATTTATATTTACAGGCTGTTGTTTAAAGTCCCTGCACGCCTACGGTCACCTGACTCAAGTGTTTTCACTTATTTGCTTGATATATAATCTCTTTAGTGTAAACATGAAGAGCTTGATCTCCCATCTCCCTCTAGTTGGACCTGACAACTTTCACTTCTAAATTTGAATTGGTAAATCCTCGACATGGCCCATTTTGAATACGTCAGGTTTACCTATGTGGGTGTGCAGGACCTTTTAAATAGCTGAATATTTGTTTTAAGTTTGTGACTGCTCATCATGTAAGGCATTACAATTTCAAAATAGAGTAATGTTGTAGGCACAGAATGCTTTCATTATCTATGATCTCCTTAGATTACTTTGGTAGCTATTGTTATTACTTTTTATTCAGAAAATGTAAATAGTTTTTATTTTTACTTGTATTCAACCAGATAAAGAACAATTGAGATGATTTTTTTCAATGGCGACATGGACAGGAAGGCAGCAATGTCCAGCAGTGACAAATGCACTTCAATTTCATTCATAAAATACTAAATAATACGTCAGACATTGCAGAGAAAAGAGCACAACAGAAGAGGTTGAATACAGACAGTGTTTAAGGTAGACAGAAGCCATGGGGGCTGAAACCAGGAACAGAGAGTTCACAAGAAGACACAGGTCTTCCATATGTGAAGGACTTTATGAGTATACAATACCTCTGTCGTGCAATATTTGGCTCCACCTTGTGGTCCAATATTGTTCTTCCCTTGGGGATGCTCCTTGTTTGCGGTAATTCGGCATATCAGCTTAGAGTACACAGCAACATGATAAACAACATCAAGGGAGCTTTGAAAAGACCCCCTCCTCAATCAGCCTCGTGGAAATAGGATCACTGAATGATGGACAGAGTAAATCAAAGCAGGAGGAGGCTGTGGTTCATAAGGCGTTTGAAATTGGTAGCAGTTTTGCATTTAAACAAACGTTGTCAATATGCAGAGTAAATGTGAACATGAAGATGTATTAAATATATATGTAATTATTTAAGTGCAGTGAGATGATAAAGGTGTGATGAGACAGCTCTCAGCTGCCACAGCAGCACAAACTCACATTCAAGTGTCCTGACAACATTAAGTCATTATCTGCTTTTCCTATTGCTGCTTGTGATTGATGGGAGTACAGTGTATATACTAATTTATTTATTTGCACCTTTCATAGCTAAAAGCAAATAAATCAATGCTTTGCATTTTATCCAACTGTTTATGACCAGTGGGTTGCACAGCTCAAGGGCCAGGGGTGAACTCAAGACAGGAAAACACGTTATCAGCAGACAGCACTCATCATTTTCAACAGCCTCAGTGTTCTCACAAATCCCTTTTACCAATACATCTTTCTCCCTGTGGACATTTGGGCAGGTAACACACATGTCAGCTTTTTCAGAAAGAAATTGTAACTTGAACTGTTTTATATGTTAGCTTTTAGTTAAAACATTGGGTTTACAGCTGTTTTTAGATCATTGACATTTATCAAAGACATTTTTGGTATCTTTTTTTTTATATGAGCAGTTGTTGGAACAGTATTGTGTAGACTGTAGAGAGTGCTAGAGTTAAGGTTAAACGCAATGATATTGTTCACATATTTGTAAAGATCATCGGCTCACAATAAAGAAAGCATTGCTTTTTAGCTTTAATAATGTTTTTCTGTGTTATTTTTATATATTTGTTTCATTCATGCATCTCATACTTTTAACTCTCTTCTGTGTAAAACATATACACAGTATTTTACCAGGCTGAGATGCATGAATGAAACAAATATATAAAAATAACACAGAAAAACATTANTATTTTTTTAATTTTTTTCAGTTTTCATTGGTTTTCTTTGTTTCTTTGTACTCCTTAATTTCTATACGTTTTTGACTAAATAAATGCCATTATTATATTGATGCTAATGATGATGCACGGGAGGGCTACTCCCCATAAGCTATGCTTCAGCCCTCCTGCTTCTACTAATTTTGTTCATTTGTGTGTATGAATTATACGTTTTTTTTGTTTTTGTATGATTTTAGTAGAATAAATAAAAAATTAAAAAATTAAAATTCTTGAAAAGCCCGTTGACACACTAAAATTAAGATATTTCCTAAAAGGAACAAGGTTAATACAAAATAATCAAATTAAGTGATTGAACAAACATGAATTATTCACGATGCAGCAGTGGGAAGAATAAGTGGCATTTATTGAGTCATTTCACATGTTGGTCCTCTCCTCTCTTCACTTTTTTTTCAATTTATTGAAAGGTGAATTAAAAAAGCAACATAAATAGGACATCAGTATTCAGATGATGTCTTTTGGTGTAGGCTTGGGGAAGAGATTTGGTGGTTCCTCTCTGAGCTGCTCCCCTTATTCGCTGAAGCTGCCATGAAACATGTATGGGCCTCTGTGAAGAGTTTGAGGATACAGCTGCACTGTGGGGCTCTCTCATCCCATTGGAGACAGACCAGTATCACAGACATGTGTCAAATGATGATTAAAAAAAAGCTCACACACTTGCAAAGTGATATTGCAGTTGTTCAGTAGTTGGGATTTGGAGTAAATTCCTCAGATTAGCGTTTCAGTAGTGGGAGACTTCCTCTGACATAAGCAGGGGAGGGAGGCCTACACTGTAAGCCCTTGACAAAATAGAAAGAGAAACTGGTATATTTTTGTATATCTTAACAAAACATTATGAACTATTTATTTTTTCATCACTTATTCAGAAAGACATTGTTGCGGTTGATAAATGCAACACAGAAAGCTTTTTGCCGTTATAATGCCATATTGTGCCAATTTTAGATTTCCTTTTTAAAAAATCTTATCAGATGTTCTCACAATCACATTTCATGCATTGCACCGTGCAAATGGCAATTAAACATGCCTTTGTGTGCATATTGGATTGTCCTCCAGTGCAGCCAGGTGTGCTGCACAGCCATCAGCCAGTGACGGTCACACGTTTAAAACCTGATTGATGCGTATGCAACTATTTGAAAAGTGTGACTGTCAGTCTCAGTGACTGACAGTCACACTTCCATGCCCCAAGTTTCAAATGAATTTGCTGCTGGTGGAGTTAATTAAAAACCATTATTTCCATATCCACATTTTTTTCATAGTGCCATTGTTACAGAACATAAAAAGCTGATTAAAAATGTAATATACATTTCGGCTTATGAACAAAAAAGGTTTTAAAAAAAAAAGTGAGGGAAATCTACAACAATATTCAGAAAAACAGCAACCAAATAGTTGAGCGGCTTCAAAATATGATTTAGATTCACAGTTCTATGTTTAATTATTTAATGATAAACATAAGCTTTCATTCACAATTTCTTTTCACTGAGCTGATAATAGTATAATCACCGAAATGTTGGCCGTATCAGTAAATATTTTACAGATCTTTCCTTCTCCATATTCGATTTTTTGTCTATGTTGCAGTTTAGCGTTGTTCCTTAAAAAGCCTCCTGTGAATTAGACCATTGGTGTGTCGCAGACCGGGATTGACCTGAACTCTTCACCAGAACGACCTTTTTGACCTCCACAGGAATAGCTCTGTGCGCGTGTCATTATCTTCCTGTCTGATGCCTATTCACACACTTGATTACTCTGATTGCAGACATGGAGTGCTTTGTTTGTCTGTATGTCTGACAGAGAGTGGGAGGTAAATACATTTTCATTGCATCTGTGTGGGCCTCTGTCGCCAAACCAGAGTTGATCGAGATGATGGTAGACTGAATATTCATTGACTGAAAGACCTGAAAGACATATGAAGAGTAAAAATGCCACCTGACACACCAAATGTGAGGTTGGTTTATCATGCACCAGTGAGACTTAATGGGAAATAAAAACGAATATGCTGCAGTTTGTATTAATCAAGCTGGGAAATGATGGAAAAATAAAAAATATATTATCTGCTTGGATTAGATTATGTGGTAACTATTAACCCTGCAATCACTAATCAGTTATTAAGCATTTTGTAATCAACCAAATTGATTATACACAAACCTACAGTATGGCCGTTTATCATTGGATGCTGAAAGGTTATTTATTAGTGAAAGTAAGAAATGGATTTAAAAAATGCCTCGATTACTCAGAAGATAATGGAACATTAAATAAGGGACGTAGTTGTAGAAAATGTATAGAATAAATCAGTTGCCTGTGTCATAAGCTGCATGTAACAAAATCTTTTGAAAATCTAATCCTCAGTCATCGTAAAAAAAGAAGGCTGGAAATACAACATCCTTTTCTCATTCACGACACATCAGTAGACCCCCTTCATCTTTATCCTTTCCCCTTTTGCTGCAGCTCATCCTATCCAACTCTTGTGGAGAAAACCTTTCATTGCCCTCTAATTAGGAATCGTTGTGGTTTTTCAGGGGTCTCTGAGCTGCACGGGCCGAAGGAACAATCAGTGACTTTGTCGACAGTGATTAAAGGCTCAGTCGGTGAAAAAGGAGGACTGGGAACACAGCAACTAGCCAATCACTCGTGCTGGATAAATATTCTGTTGGTTCCTTAATGGGAGTGATGAATCCAGTGCAGTTTATTTAGATTATTGAAAAGCAGAGAAAAAGGAAGCACAGCGGGGACTACATTTACATGTTGGTGAGGTTTGATCCTCCACAGAAAGGACCTGTGAGGTTCACCATCCCCTGATATTATAGTATGTAATGCGTGTGGTGTCATTAAGGTATGATTCTAAACCTGGTTTGGCAAAAAAAAATGCATTAAGCACTGTATATTTACAGAAATGCAAGTAAAAGGTCTTTAGCAGAAATGCAGTGCTGTTGCCGTCTGAGAGACGTCGTTACAATGTTACTGAGAAAGACTGGCATATGTCAAATTATCGAGGGCCCAATGTCACAAATACATTTGTAATTGGATTTGTGGGTGATCTGTCTCTGTTTACATTAGATGAGTTTTCTTCCATGCGGAAACAGATGGGACAATATTCACATGAACAAACCGCAGCTACATGTTTAAGTTTATTTTCAATAAAAAGCTGTTTAATCTGGGAACACTGAAAGACGACTTTTACAAAACTAGGTTAATGCAAATCTTTTAATCATATTAACATGCCCCAAAGATATTTGTGTTATCATTTAACTACAGTATGTTTGACAGAGTGATTGCAGAGAATACTGGCTTAAATAAATGAAGGAGGTTAATCATAACTTCCTTAATCTAAATTCTGTATTGCTTTAGTTTGTCAGCATGAAACTAGTTTCCTACATATCAAGTACTGATGGCAGACATTTCACATACTCATGATTCAATTGGTATATCAATTAATCCTTTAAGGCTTTACTTCTCAAATGTAAGACTCGATCTCAATATCAATTTATTTATTTTAAAGCAAACAGATTATGACCCAACAACAACCTAATGCCTTTAGCATTGCTAGTAATGTAATTGGGTTAAATATTCTGTAAGAGGTGACTGTAATGTATCTTAGGTTTTGAATTTCTGTGCAATTATATTGTCTTCATTTCTACTATTAATCTGAATTTTCAAAGTACGTTTGGCTACCACATATATATATATATATATAGTGGAGGAAAAAGGATCATAACTTCCTTTTGATTTGGATTAGATTATTCATATTATCCAATTGTATTTAAGTACAGAAGCTACTTGAATACATGCACATCCACCATTCTTTAGGTTAGAGTGCCTCTAAATCTAATAATATGAAAGTCCATTTATTTTGTAAAAAACGATTTTAACCTGTTCTTTTACAACAATCTGCTCAGGAAAGCAGAGCATCTTTTTTAGCGTCTAATATCAGATGTGTTGCTGATATTGTGCATTCCATTATGCTGCTGGGACGTAATGGAACTCTTGCTAATTAAATAGATAAAACATGCCTCTGTACACATAGAAATATGCATCTGTCACTTTTGTTATATTGCTGTGCAACATCAACAGTATAACCAGTTGAAAAACACTATTAGACTGAGAGGGTGATGACTGCAGCTACAGTGCAACATGTCCGTTTATCTAGTTTGGGGTAATTCTATACACAAAGTCATCCATTAATGTGTCTCTGTTGAAAGTGTGTACTGTAGGTGAATAACAGCTTCTGTTTAGATAAGGGCTCTAAGGGCTTTTACAATCTGTACAGCATACCACCACCATCAGACCTTCTGTCTCTGCCTCTTGTGACAGACGTTCTTGCCCATATGTTGCCCAAGTGTGAGCCATGGACCAAAGAAAAACATAGAACATATTGTTTTCTGCACACAGCTATAGCTTAATCCCTGTTGACACTGATATGAGTTGATTTTCACACACATACACAATCAATCTAGGATTTTCTTTATGCTTTCTTTTCAGTTTTGATATCAAAATCTGGGGTACAACTTCTTCAACCTGTTCAAAGGCAAATGTATTTACAGAGCATGCAATGGATTATTTATCATTTTATAAACCGTGTACTGAAAGGAAAAGCATCCTAAAATCAAATGATGGGTCGTATGGAGGTAAATCTTTGTTACATCCCATCATAATAATAATAATAATAATTAATAATAATAACCTCAAGGTCGCTTGCAAGGATCCATGAAACCTCTTCTTTCACTAATGATCTGGGCCAGATTTATAAAAGTTATTTTTATGGACGCACTACATCACTAACAGCATCATATTCAAGTGAAGCCTCTGATTAAGTTGCTTTTGTACTCGCTGAGAACAAGCTAGCAGACATATTAGTGAGTGCCCTTTTTCCTCTTGTTATTGGAGAGGTTTTTAAGGGTTGCATCTGTTAAAGTACACATGCCCTCAATAAGGCTTGACACCACTGTGTAGTTGGAAGAAAAAAAGCCAACATTCTAGATTATACATTTAGGTTTTTGCGTCTTTTTAATCAAATATGAAAATGCTTCAGATGCATATTTAAACTTAGCATGTAAAGCAATACATAATTGTAGTTCTCTCTTCCAGTTCTTTCTAATTTTCTCTTTTCATTTTTATCGTTGGAGTTAAAATACATACCGCACATACAAGATAAGGCTTTGTTGCTGTTTGTAAAGATATAACACTAGATAACCTTCCTTTATACTTATAACATTTTGCTGAAGAAAATAATGCACAAATCTGAAATGACAAAATAAATTACATCATACTTGACTTGAGTTTTTTATACCTTTAACTTAACTTGAGACATGATGACTCAAGGGACTTTTATGTGTTGATTTAACGTTTTTGTATTTATCTCTGCAAATGCACACTGTTAAAGACATTAGCTGATTAAAGTGTTTTGCTTGATTACTTTGTAGTCTGGCTGTATTTCAGTGTATTTAAGAATCAGGGAATCTTTTTTTGTTGTTAAAGTAATTCAGATAAAGTTGTTTGTGTGATAGGATTCATTTCACTGTCTATTATTAATAATGAGATGAACTCAATGAATTGTCATAGCTTTCGAGGGACTTGACCTGACACAACCTGAGATTTTACTTGACTTGAGTAAAGCCACAGCTTGCTTAAGACTTGTACCAAATGTCGTGAGTCACAAACTGAGAGTGTTCAACCTTCGACTGCAATTTCAGAGTATGAAGTGAAATAACTGAAACAGGAAAAGTGTCTTCATTATTCTTTTTTTTGCTCTTTTCATCTCAGCACTTTAGATGATGAGGGCACCAACCTCCGACAGCAGAAGTTGGACAGACAGGTAGGTCATTTCAGTTCATCCTATCCTCTGATAATACAGTAACACTGAGGCAAAATCAATTATAACAGGGCAGTTTTATCATGACACAAACTTCCACTGCTCCATCTTGAGGCCACAAATGGACAGCTTAGAATTGTTATCTGTCAGAGGAGTTTTAATGAGATGGCGTCTATAAGTCCAGTTCATAATAAGTACAAAAATAAATAAAGTTAGGCAATAAAAAATTGAACTAGGCATTTAAAATGTTGACTTCAAATCACACACACAGCCTTATTGAGGACAGTGAAGTTGTCTTTGTCATTGTTGTTAAGTAACCTTTAATTCAAACAAAGAGAAGCTTGCTTGCAGTTTTGCCCACATGTCAAAGCCTTAACTATCAGATCAACTGTGCCTATTGTTACTTCTGTCTTTGCAAAGCCGAGAGCTTTACAGCGGATACTGTAGCACCCTAATGCTCTGCAGCCTGAAGTCTCTACTAATAGAAACCTTCAATATTTGATGAGCTCTGGTTTGAAGATGTGCATACAGATGACAGTTCGTCCAGATGAATAGCTATATCCAGCCTTTAGGTTAAAGTGGTTGGGGACGTTTCCTCTTTAACATCTTCAGATTGTTGCCATGGCTTAGCAGATTTATCTGAGAATGTGGTAGTGCTTTTAAACTCAACAAAGGATAGCTTATAATAAAATATGTTATGCCTCAAAATCGATGATCACAAACAAATTTAGATTTACGTATGTTGACTTTAACGTTAAATATCACCACACAAATAAACAGGTTCTTCAGTGGCACTGTGTTTTCTTAACTTTCATTGTTAACTGTTCCTTATAAAGGTGAATAACATGAGCTGATTCTGGGCCTTTTTTCTCTATCCGGACATGTTTTTTTGTGTGCACCTCCGTGAACCCTCCACATCAGCGAGCGCTCCTTGAACAAAAGCAGAAGAAGAAGAGACAGGAGCCTCTGATGGTCCAGTCTAACGTGGACGGGAGGTCTCGTACTCGTCGGACCAAACAGAGCGAGGAACAGGCCCCGCTGGTGGAGTCCTACCTCAGCAGCAACAGCAGCACCATCTACCATGGTGAGTGAAGGGAGCTTAAGAGTGAGAAAATAAAGATCAGGTTGCTTGATTAGTCATTCTGTTTTCATTTACAGGATGTGTTTTTAATAGGACAGAACAAGATTTGTTTTCATATACATTTAATGTTTTTTTTCTAATTGTAAATGTATACCGGTACTTCAAGTAAAACAATTGCCAAACGTATAACTCTAAAATATGGTTGAATAATTATAATATTAAAAAGCTGTTGCTGTTTGCAGAGCCCATGTTCAACAGATGCAACATTATGTACTGTATGTACCATGAATTGCAGGCGCTCGCACTGTGCTACAAATGTATCCACTCGAGAGCAGACATTTTGTTAAGACAATTGATGAGGTCCCCTTATCTACGCACAGAGACCAGAGCAGCCATCTAATCCTCTGCTCTGAAGGCCAGATTCTGGGCTTAAGGCCATGAACTGTCACATTTCCTGCTGAGAGAAAAGAAAATGTATTGGCAAAATGTTACTCTGCACTATGCTGATATTCTGATGGAAAGAAAAGAAAGAAGACAAGAAATAATAACCTTATCATTACCCTGTAACAACAGAAATACATCTCCAGACTTCCGTTAACTGTTTAGCAATACATTGCTCTGTTCAAGCAGGAAGTGAATTTATTTGACTTCTTAGAGTGATTCTGGATTGGAGCTGCATGAATGTCTTCTTTGCAGAAGAGCGTTACTCTCATGTAAAGTTTAAGCAAAAGCAAATTTTAATATAAAGTAATATAATCTTTCTTTCTCTAAAAAATACATTAAAAAATCTGCAATAACGTCATCTTTTATTTCCGATTTCCAAATGTTAGAGTATCACAGTGGAGACGAGAACAAATATTTCATCCAGCACTTCCCATTTCAGTTATAAACAAACATCAACAAGAGACCAGTGCTGACATTGCCTTTTTTGGGTTCATCATTCATGTATTTATATGTTCGTATGGTAATGTCATGCCAGGAATTCAATGGAGAACAATGATCGGTGTTAACTTTCACAAATGTCTGACCATTTTCTTTTTTTATATCGAAAACTAAACAACTTTAAAATGTGCCTCAGCCTCTTTTGATTTCTCTGCTTCTCTGTCCATCTGCTCTAATAACTCTGCATCTGCTGCTGGTCATCTCCCTCCCTGTGTTTAGTGCAAGAAGCTGAGCAGGAGGAGGTGAAGGTGATAGCGGACACGCAGCCGCCTCGCGCCGCCAAAAAGGGCAAAGCCTCGGCCAGCTCCACTCCACAGACGGGCAGCGACAAGAAAGAGAGGAAGGGGAAGCACAAAGGTCAGCCTACCAGCCTGCCTACTGTACCTGCCAGCCTGTTGAGGGTAGACAGAGAGAGGAATGGTAGAAAGGAGGTTAATGGACAGGCATGGTCCAAGAGACACACTCACTTTAAGGAAAAAGAAGGTTCGAAAAGGTTAGGAAATATGTAAGACTATATAAAAGAGAACATTGGCAGGGCATATTCGACAGTATAAACACACCAATAGATTTTGTCTAGGTTATAAAGGAACGTTAAGTCATCTGAGAGTCAGTCCTCTGTAGGAGAGAAAAGAGTCAATTCAATCCAGCAGCTTTAACTGCTCTTTGAGCCCTCTTTGCCATCCTCACATATCAGTTCGCCTGCAGATTTTTCAAGCCACATCTGGCAACACACCCAGCCAGTTTTACTGCCCTCTTAGCCACAGCGCTGGTGCCATGCTTGTCATCTGTGTCTGATGATGTCTGACAGTCTGAGTGCCTTCAGCCTGCTGACACGCCAAAGTGGAGACATATATTTGTGTTTTAGATGGAGGAGAAAAAAACTAAGCGTTGAAATTGTATAATCCAGCTACATTTACAGTGCTTTCATTGTTTCCGTTTGCTTCTGTGATTATTAACATTCACAGTATGTTGTACACAGTATGCAGTTAATCGTTAATATATTTACCATACAATTTAAAGAATCACTCATGACACGACAAAGTGGAGACATAAATGTGTCTTTAGATGGAGGAGAAAAAAACTGAGCATTGAAATGGTGAAATTCAGCTACATTTACAGTGCTTTGATTGTTTCCATTTGCTTCTGTGATTATTAACATTCACAGTATGTTGTACACAGTATGCAGTTAATCGTTCATATATTTACTATACAATTAAAAAAATCACTCATGGAACAATGAAAAACCGATATACAAAACAGTCAAACTATAACAACACAAGCAACACAGTAGAGGCTCCGTTTTATAATGATTGTATCCCAGAAAAAAGCCAAGGAAAAAGTGAATTAGTTTCCACAGGGGTAAAAGATTAATCAGGTCAACAGCAGCAAACTCAACACTAATGGACCTGTCTCACTCCTCCTCTATCTCACTCTCTGATTCTCTCAAGCACCAGAGCACAGTTTCTGAGAGCTATTTAACCATGCTTCTATGCAATCAGCAGAATTAATGAGTATAGGTCTTATAATTTACTCAGAAAGAGCAATTCAAGCTGCTCCATGAATAAGATATCTAGATCTAAAATTATCTAATTATCTACTTTCTAACCTAGGGTGGTTCAACGCTATTTATTGGGATGAATGAACATAACATCTAACATCTAAATGAACATAACAAATACACACTAGTCTCCTACATGGGCACATTTTCTTAGCGAGGCTTTGTGTAATTTGAATACTGATATAAAATGAAAAAGTTGTTTGTTTGACTGATCTCTTATACAAAAAGGATACATTTTACAATTCGCTATGAATTTCACCAAAGAGGACATGAAAACAAAACCTTAGGAAGGTCACATTCACACCTCTGAGGGAAAGGGAATAAAGGTCAAGGGACTTCTACAGAAGAAGGAACCCCATTTGAAGTATGTCATCTCCTCTACCATCTTTATTTGATTTTTTTGAAATTCTATTGTATAAAAAGGAACATAACATAGAGAAGTCGTTGTTTTGAAACAGTTGTGAACTGAGCTTGAATTGAGCAGGAAGGACATCATATTCCCTCTTACACAAAGCTATTTAAATGGTAAGTACAGTTTTTGAAGCAACACTTAAAACATAAGAACAGAGCACAAAACACCCACACATTCATCAAGCAGATATATGAAATTCTAATCACATTTCTTCAGAATAGTTTCGGCTACATGATGATTACCAATTTGTTTTCCTTTGCTGGGATTCATTTGGTTGTTTACTGTATGATAACATGAGACAGTGATTGTTGAGCAGTAATGTATTGTATTCTGACGGAGATTGCTCTTGTGGGATTGTGGCTCTGCAGCTATCGATGGCCTGGCTTCCCAGCAGGATGACGGTCAGATCCAGATCCTGACGGTGGGTCACCACAGCACAGACGAGAGCGAGAGCGAGCCCGTCATGAGCTGCACTCAGTCGCAGAGTAAACAGGATCTGCGCGTCACCATGCTAAAGAAAGGTACTGTCAGTGTATCTGTTTATAACACATCCATGAGTCCACATTTACACCCACGGCATTCTGGTACTGTTGGTCGGAGGGCGAAACACACTGAATCATGTTTGAACTTGCAACTGCAAATAGAAATGCCATTTTAAGACCTAGTGTGTGAGTGATATCACTGGTGATGCCGACATCATTTTCTGCCACAGACATTTTTGTATGAAAACATTTGAGAGCAATGCTGTAAACTGATAAAAATTGACGGATAAATGAGCGCATTGTAGTGTAACTTCATTTACATTTCTACCAAATTAAAAGTTTTGCATTTTGATTGTGTTTATAAAAAAGGAGTGTCAATGTTATGGACTTGATTGCCAGACAAAGAGAGTCATAAGCAGCTTTGTTCTGATTTTTGAAAATGAGATATCTTGTTTTTAAAGAGA
Source organism: Notothenia coriiceps (assembly GCF_000735185.1). Classification (NCBI taxonomy): domain Eukaryota; kingdom Metazoa; phylum Chordata; class Actinopteri; order Perciformes; family Nototheniidae; genus Notothenia; species Notothenia coriiceps. The sequence goes on from NW_011369945.1 coordinate 1,245,992, forward strand.
TTAAAATAAAACCTCACATGGACCAGCTTGACTTTTCAGTCGCATTATTGTTAGGCATCAAATAAGTTGAATTATACCTCCTGAATGACTGGATACTCAAGTAAGAGAAACTGCCATGATTAAGTGTTTCTTTGCAATGGTATTGATATGCATGGAACATGCTAGTCAAATGCAGATAGCAGTGAGATGAAATGTGCATGTGTTCCTGTTAGAGGCTTCAATTATTGCAGCAATTCCTGTTACCAAATAACTGCAGGAAACAATCAATGACGCCTCTGTGTTCCTTTTTCTTTCTTTCTTAACGTATTCTCTTTGTCTATGAAGGTATATCCAGCAGTATGAATTTTGATGAAGAAGAGGACGACGAAGATGAAATTAGCTCCAGTTCCTCGCAGCTCAACAGCAACACGCGACCGGGCTCTGCCACAAGCAAGAAGTCATGCAAGGTAAACTGAGTTAATGAGCCTTTTTCATTTGCCTCATTGACAGACTGGAAAAAGGAAGTGTAGCTTTAACTGTGTGGCTCAGCTCGACTCCATTGAAAAAGGTTAATAGCTGAAAGCACATTAGACCATTATGGCTTAATGTGAGAGAAAAATTTTTCCGTTGTCATTTGTTTCTAGCAACATGATTGGCATTTTTTGGGTAATTGTTTTGCTACAAAATACAAAATGTAAACTTGCTGTGCATGTTAAAGTTTGGATGATACCGTATGCAGTTGAACATTTATTTTTGGTTGGACTTTACAAACCTGAGGCGGAGAAATGTATGCAATCAATAAACCAATACATATTTTGAAAATATATGTTATAAGCTGATATTTTGCACATTGTTTAAGACTTGAAGTCAGCCAGCTTTGGATATGTTTGAAGTAACCCCTTTGAGGTGTGATCATGGTGATAAAGTCAGATAGACAAGTAGCTCTCCCACAAAAAAATAAGAATCATTGCAGCCTTTACACTTCAATGCGATGTACTCATGATAACCATCATTTCAGTTTGCTCCTCATTCCACTCTAATCTTTGTCTTCAGTCAACTCAATCTCCCGTCTCTACACCACCTCCTTATTTTAGATCCAGTGTGCTCATTCTTTCTCCCAGTGGACCATTTGATCTTCAGACTCGTTACTCTGTTCAAATGAAAGTGTACTTTAATGCATCACTCCTCAGTCCACCATATAACCAGGGGTCCTGCCCTGTGTGTGCTGTTACCCTACAGGAAGTTGCCTCAGCACCCACTCCCCCAGTCAATGAACCTGCCATTGATGTGGATGACCTTGAAGAGTTTTCTCTGCGACCTGCACCCCAGGGGGTCCGAGTAAAGTGCAGAATCACCAGAGACAAGAAAGGCATGGACAGAGGCATGTATCCCACCTACTACCTTCACCTGGAGAGAGAGGATGGCAAAAAGGTGAGAAGACCGAGTCAAGCAACAATGTTACTGTAAACAGCAACATACCCATCTAAAGATCTGTTGGGTAATTAACATTGTAAGCTATGCAATAATGAGCAAAATGGCCACATAGCTAATAGACATTGGATGTCGTATGGCGCAGTGGGTTGTGCGTTGGTGTTCGGATCAGGGGGTCAAAGGTTCAAACCCCACTGCAGCATGTCGTTGTGTCCCTGGGCAAGACACTTCACCCCAAATTGCTCCTGTGGGGATTGCCCACAGTATTGAGTATGTAAGTCGCTTTGGATAAAAGCGTCTAACAAGTGACATGTAATGTAATGTAATGGATGTATCTTGTCTGTCAATCGTTTTATATTTTTTTGTTTTGCATCAAAAGTTGTGTGCATTTAACTTGATTTACTAATTTAGTTATTGGCTTGGCTTGTCTCAGGTGTTCCTGTTAGCTGGCAGGAAGAGGAAAAAGAGTAAAACATCAAATTACCTAATCTCCATCGATCCCACTGATCTGTCTCGAGGTGGAGAGAGCTTCATTGGTAAACTGAGGTGAGTTATTGGCTCTGCTACATAGAGCATTTTGACATCTACTCCGAGAAAATGTTTTTAGACGGCTCCTTGTTTAATTGAATTCACCGTATATCACCCTCCCTTAATGTGTATATTGTTATTAGCCCTATGGAGAAAAAAAAAGTAAGGTTTTACAAAAATAGCTACTAAGGAATGGATCATGAACAAATCATCTAACTGAAATTATAGTTTACATCATAAATGAACTGCACCTTAATATTATACGTTATTTTTTTTAGCCTCACTAATGAAAATGTTCTGTAATTCACCACTCACTTACAAAATATTTGTTTTACCAATACCTTCCTCATAAATGTGCATTAGCTGTAAATCCTTTTAATGTTAAAGGCTGCAGGAGAGGCAGGAAGTGGGCAGAGATGTAATCTTTGGAGACAGCCTGAAGGCTGCGTTAGTGGCTCCATGGAAACTCCTGGGGAGTTTAATCAAATATGGCTCTGTGCAGCCTTTAATCTTCAGAGCCAGCCTCACCATTGGTCGATGAACCACTCAAACCTTTGCAATCACAATCCCACTTGAATGATGGCGACCTAAATTTGAATGAACAGTGACCTTTCATCTATTGCTTCTCAAGTGTCCTCGAGGTGCCTGGTCTAAACGAGGTATGGACTTTAAGAGGTACTGTAAACAGTCAGCTGTTTGAAGCTTTGAAAACCATCACAAGTCAATACTACTTAACTACAATGCACATAATAGGGTGGCATCTAGTTGGGCAAATGGAATATATTATTGTTTTTGAATTAGTGTATAATCACCTAAAACTAAGATGTGTTGGGTTTTTCTAACATCAAAATGGCTCCTTCTTATCTACATAGGGATTGGGTCTTGTTTCAACAGTAGTTTAGGAAGGACAACCATCATTTGGTAATGTAAAAAAAATGCTTTGGTGTTATTATTATCACCTGAAGTCCTCCTTATCTATCACACATGATTATAAACATGCAGTATGGTCATCTGTTGCCTGAATTTACTTGCCCTTAAAGAAGTAGTAAGGCAAAGGTCCTGAAAGATAGCATGCAGTTACAACAGCTTTGTCCTTGTTTGCAATCTGCAACTACAACACTAAATAACGCTGAATCTTACACACTGTCTCTTTAAGTTAAGGATTTAAGGTTAAAGGATCATGTTTTTTTTCAAGCAGTTACGCAAATGCTATTTCAAAAATATAGTACGTAACACTTTCTGTGTTGACCTTGGGTGGGAAATCACTTAAAGGCAAAAAACCAGCAGTTTGCGGCCCTCTTTGGTGCGGTGACCTGTCTGGCATTTATAACGGCTGCCCTTTTTTAATACATTATAAATGTGCACTTAAATAAGGTTCCTTCATCATTTCAGTGGATAAGTAAGCTGGCAGCTATATCCAAAGACCTCTTCAGTCTGTTGTGTTTCTTTTCAGGTCTAACCTCATGGGCACTAAGTTCACTGTGTACGACAGCGGCCTGAACCCCATGAAGAGCACCACCAGCCTTGAAGCTAGCAACCTGCGTCAAGAGCTAGCAGCCATTTGCTATGTGAGTCAAAATGCTCATATACCCCAGCTGTACTTTGTTCTATGTCTTTGAAAACCAATATAATTCAGTGTGGTTATAAATACAACAGTATCATACTTAAAAATTGGGGTTTAATGTAATTTCTTTCTTTCTGATAACCTAGTTAACATCAATGTATTTAATACCAAATGACTATAGGAACCACAAGAGGACCTACTGTATGTGTATGATTGTATTTGTTTTGCCAATACTACATCCACATGAATGTGTCTGTTGGCCTTTGAAACGCATAGTTTCATTAAGAGTCTAAGTCAGATATATCAGATAGAAACATACATTTTACAAACTGAGGAGTCAGGGCCATGCCATAACCAGGTTGAAGTCAAGTTAACATCCATGCAGGTTTAAATCTAGATGAATTTGTATAAAGGACAGTGGCCTTAACCTTGAAGGCAGAAAGAGGTAGCTTTAAATTATCCAAAATAACATAACATTTGCTTAACATAACCTTAGCTATCAGATCAACAGAGAACATAAATGATTGATATAAAACATTTTCCTTAACTTTGTAGAGATATTGCAGCATACAGTTGTTCAGCTCAGTTAATGGACATTTGTGTAATTTATCAGAGGTTTGTGAAACTGTTTGACAATATAACCACAACAAGTTATTAAAGTATGGCAAATGTGTTGGATAAACATTCTTACAGTTCATTTTATAATCTTTTCAACCTAGGAAACCAATGTTTTAGGATTCAAAGGACCTCGCAAAATGAGTGTCATCATTCCTGGAATGAACATGGACCACGAGAGAGTGTCTATACGTCCACAAAATGTATGTTTACCTATCTTTTTTTAACAACAACATTTGTGCTGACCAACTCGTTCTTCTTTTATACTTGTGTAATTTATTTTATATTTATGATGTCCGTGTCCAAATCTACAGTTTTTGTATTCTTCATTTCAGGACCATGAGTCACTGCTGGCCAGGTGGCAGAACAAGAGCACAGAGAGCGTGATTGAACTTCACAACAAAACGCCTGTGTGGAACGATGACACACAATCCTATGTGCTGAACTTCCATGGCAGAGTCACTCAGGCCTCTGTCAAAAATTTCCAAATCATTCACGACAATGACCGTGAGTTACTTGCATCTAAACTTTTTAATGATTATTATTGAATATAACTAACACAAACAATTTGCTTTGTAATAGTCAAGTTGTGTTGTACAAAGGAGGCAACTCATGGTAGGTTTTAGTACAGCACATTTTTTGTTTCTATTCATTTCTTAATCAAAGGGAGGTGTAAGACCTAAAAGTGTAAATAGTGAGAGAAAGTCATGTTAACAAATAAACAGTGTAAGTGGTTATACGCAACAAGGTGTCCTGATACAAAAACGTTTGGAGGCAAAGGACGCAGCAGATGCAGTCTTTTATTTCAAGTCCTGAACTCTGAATTCATTTATTCATATTAGATTAGCTTGGGTGGCCTACGGTTAAACTGCAGCTTTCTCAAGAACCGCTCATCCAAACAACATCACACTTGGTGCTCAGCAATACACATTTAAAGTGTGAAGTCTGTAGGAAAAACTTTGGTCTGCAGGCTCAAAAGCAAATATACAAACCATAGACTGTTCAGATACAGACAGAAAGAGAGACCGACAGACATACTCGTACTGTTTTAGTTGAACTGTTACATAAAATGGAATGCTTTAGGTTGCCATACTATAAATAACAATATAAATAAAAGGGAGATGAGAATATAGTTTGGAAGCAGCTAGTCCAAAATGTGTTTCCTGTTATGTCTCCTCTGTAGCTGACTACATTGTGATGCAGTTTGGCCGTGTGGCAGAGGATGTCTTCACCATGGACTATAACTACCCGATGTGTGCCCTGCAAGCCTTTGCCATTGCCCTCTCTAGCTTTGACAGCAAGTTAGCCTGTGAATAGATCCCAGCCTGAAGTTCAGCAGAGAGCTGCTGCTTCTGTCCTCTCAACAAGGGCTGTCAATGTATCCTCTGGGCTGGTTTGAGATCTCGAAGTCGCCCAGTACCTTGGAGGTCCTGCATATCCCAAAATGCTTTATGGGCCTCACGTTTTGTGTGTTTGTGACAGTGGGGAGGTGGATTGGACCCTGTGATGGTCTTTGTCAGTGGAAGTAAACAAGCACAAAGAGAATCCACTTTCAAAATACAATTTTGTTTTAATAATTATAGTCATTTTATACTGTATTAGAATGACAAAAAAAAACACGGTTCATTTATGTAGTAGTTAGAGAAATGTAACATTTCTTTACCTGTAAATTATAACTAACATCTACACATCTGTACGTTTTAAAGGCTGACTGGATTTTATGTAATCTGCCACACAAAAATGTCACATTCTTTCTCAAGCATGAGTTCTGCTTATATACTTATTGGATAAAAAAATTAAAATGCACGTCTCTATATATTTATTTAGTTAATTATGTATTTATTACATGTTTATTTTGTTTTCTGTTGTCATTCGCAAACAACTCAGCAGTTTTGGCTCCTTGGAGCTGCAAGCACAAAGATTAGTATCCCAAGTAGGAATATTTCCACACGAACAATTAGCCACTTGAAGCTGAACAGGGCAAAGGCATGTTACAATGTGCTGTGTACCATTATACAATATTGTGTCACATTGTACAGTATGTGAATGTATAGGATGATGGTGCACTTTACTTTGAAGTCTGTAGTGGATGAAATATAGCTGTACATACTTTATTGTGCCTTTGAAGACTTATTCCAGTGTAATGCTTTGGCCATACAATGGGCTGAGCTTGAATTGGTCTTTGCTATTCTTGCTGTCCTCAAATGCATTGGACATAATTCTCTGTAGCTACTTTGCATTCAGTTGCCTAATGCAGAGTTATTTGAGACTGATTACATAGCTGGAGTTGCAAAAATAAATGATAATAATCCAAAGTGCAAATCATTGAATGACATTTCAATGAGTTTCCAAATAAATGTTGCAAAACACATTCAGGGCCTGGAATAAAATTAGACCCAAAAGGCGAAATAATTATTTACATTGTACTGTAGATACGCAGCTGTCCAAACATCCAAAGCACTCAGGCTTAAGTTTGTTCTAACCTTCTGATGTCTTCTACTTGGAAAAAAAAAAAATAGGAAACAGATTGACTTACTGCCATCAAACATCAAGTAACAGGATAAATCTGCCACAGCTTCATCTCTTGCTCTTTACTGCTTTGATTCATTTTATGCTCCACTGAAGTGGAGTTTGGTAAATTCCTCTTCTGACTGGCAGTCGGTTTCTATATCTGTGGTTTATTGCTGTTCACATTTTTACTTAAAACAGAATTCCTCTTGCTCCTTATGGGGCAGTATTCTTTCTCAAATATATATATATAGTATTTTGTATTCTATGAACATTAAAAAAAATGCTTAATGAAGGCAAAGAACAATCTCTGATACCGCTATTGTTACTGTGGATTATGAGGAAACCTTTATCAAATGTGCTATTCTTGTACTCAATTGTGTTCTAACTATTTTACATTTCTATTTTAAAATTGTTGATACTCTTGCTGTAAAGTCTGCTTTTCATACATGTGTCCAGGAACCAAAGGTTCTTTCACTTTATGTTTTTAGTGCTCTCGTTTTATTGTACAGTAAATGGTGTAAAATGTACTGTGGTGGTATAGACACAGTCCTTTGATCATGGAAAAAATAAAACTTCAGTGAGTCAAAATATGCGTTACTTTACTTTTTAAAATCACATGGTGCAGTTATTTACTACAGTTCACATACCCTCTCTTTTCCCCAGTAAAGTCCAGTTCCAGAAAATCTGTATCGGACACCTTGTTTTGAGCTATACTCTATATATATATATATA
>NW_011369945.1:1253371-1286361 GCF_000735185.1 Notothenia coriiceps
ACACACACACAACACACACACAACACACACATCACACACACAACACACACACACCACACACACAACAGACACACACAACACACACACAACACACACAGGAACTTCTTCAGTGATTTTTCTTCAAGACAGTCAAGTGAAAATATGCATTACATTGATAATGACATTAAAATTAATTTTAAAAATGAATTATTGCTTCTTTTGAATCCAGTAAAAGTACTGTTTATTAAGGAAGCTAGTGCAAGCAAAGATAATATATAATTGCCTGTGATCAAAATAAGATCTTATAGTTTATGCGATAGAAATTCTGAGATTCACTTTTGCATTACTTTTAAAAATACATTTAAAAAAAGGAATCTCAGTGTTAAAAAAGAAGAATATTATGCAACAAAATTATTATCCGGTTTCCATTCAGATTGTTTGCTTTTATTGTGTCGATGCAATGTTGCTGTTATCAATTTGCTTGTCAGACACTCACATGACAGAACACCCGCTCAGACACACACACACCCCCCCACACCCCCCCACACACACACACACACACACACACACACACACACACACACACACACACACACACACACACACACACACACACACACACACACACACACACACACACACAAAACACAGTGCCCTTTCTCTATGCTCTCCGGCATGTGGTACAGTACCTGTAGGGAATCCAGTCGGAGGAGTGCTTGGAGCTCATTCTTTATCAATCACTCTGCCTGCTGCTGCCTAACTGCGAGGCTGACGGCCTGCAACAGCACCAAGTGGCTACGGGGTCTGAGGACAGCAATCACAGCCAGAGAGCCCACATCCTCTGTTCATTCTCTGCACACAGCCCTATATTCCCCAGCCTGCCTGCATTCCTTCGTGTGTCCTCTAGCTGTGGGGAAGCAGATGACTAAAAATCCAGACAGTCAGCCACACTCCTCACTCATGCACAGCGATCGCATGAAATAGCCGTTTTTCTTCTCTTCCATGTGTACGCTTCCAGTCAAAGCCTCTCCTCTTCTCCTCTCCCATCCACCTCCTCTGCTCAGTGCTGGCTCTCTTCCCTTGCTCCCACTCTGTAGACTCTATCTAAATCTCCCTCAGTTTCTTGCCCTTTAAATCCCCCCCCCCTCCCTCCTTCTCTTCCTTCCTCGCTGTCCAAATCTCGCTCAGTGCCTCTCCACCCAATCTATCTATCGTTATCCCTCGTGTAGCATCACCTACAGCAGCATCGAGTGCAAAGTCTTACAGAGAGTCCTCTTTGTCTTGCCTGTTTGATGTACCTTCTATGCTATTTCTGTACAATGCCACCCCCCTCTCTACAACACAACCACACACACTCTCTTTCTGACACCCCACTGTTTCTATCTGTGTTGCATGAGGCATGTAAAGCAGGGGCTCAGATTTGTTTTTTCTGGAACATTATTTATTTATTCTATCAGAGTAAGAGGAATTAGCATATGACTGTGCAGACTAGTGTTAACAGCCTTTAATTCAACACTCTCTACAGCCAGACAAAGGCACCCTGTGATAGTGCCACGGCTCTGAACCTCTCTCACACACACACACATCTGCTTCCGCCCTCAGTCTGCCGCCCCTCACTGTCAACACAGAAACACACATCACTCACTGTGTTCCCAGGGTTATTCAGGAGTCCATCTATAGACAGTTAAAGCAAACGGCTTCCTCGTAACAAAACTGCTTTTTAAGGAGTCAATTCATGTCACCTCCATCAACAAATATCTCAGTTTAAAGTCGAGATCCATGCAAGTGCTAATTTAAGGAAACTGAAATCGTCCTGATAGTTATTTGGGGAAGAAAATATATTGCTTGTGTGAAGAGATGAAAGCATATTCCTATCTTGACAACATATATTATTTGCTGCATTTCATCATCCATGTGTTATACAAATTCCTACAACATACCCACTGACATTTTTAAATTGAATTGTCTGCACCATTCTGAAATGCACAAATGCATCAAAGTGCAAACACAATCACACACACACACATACAATTGGCTGTTTAAAATGTGCTACAGCTTACATTATCTAGTTCATTCTCACAAGGCCAGAATTGTGCTGATCAGATTACGGAAATTGTGTGAGATAGTAAAGCTGTAATATAGCATTCAGCATTGTGTAAAAGTCTTATAAAACAGTGGACTTCTCGTTAAGGGGAAGCAATCATTAGTCTTTCTCAATTACATGTGAACAAGTAAGCCAGGGAGGAAAAAAAATCAAAGGGCATTGAAAGCCAACATAAAATATATAAATATCTGTTTTAATACTGTCAAAATTATCGCGTTAACGGCGGTAATTCATTTTTTGAATTAACAAAACGCACTTAACGCATGCGCAGAATGGCCCGCCCCATACATCCCACCAGTGGCAGTTGGACATAGATTGAATGGTGATTAATCATGATTAATTAATATTTCAACTGTGATAATCTGATTAAAAATTGTAATCGTTTGACAGCCCTAATCTGTTTATATAAAGTATGTTTTAAAGGTTGACATGTTAAAATATCAAACAAATAAATGTAGAAGAATAGATAATCAATTTATTTGAAATAATAAAAAGATTATTCATATTGACAACTAGCCTGAAATGGTGAAACAATCATACATATTTTCTTCGGGTAAAATGGTCAATATACAGGATGGTTTATCCTAAAATGTATAAAAGAAATATAGGAAAACTTGTTGTTTTTCTTCTCTAGGAGCGACAGACTCAAAGCCTACTGCGACAGCTGCACTGACACATTATGAAACATTGATTGTATTCAGCAAAGGTATGGCCTTTCAAGACAAAAAGGTGTTTTATTTTAGACTTGAACAGAAAGAAAATCTTGAGTGAACAGTAAAATAAATCAGCTTTCAGAAAAACTACAAACAGATCGATCCCCCACACCATGTCGCAGACCACCAGGGAGGTTTGAATAAACTGGGGGACCGGGGATTCACATTTATCCCATTTTGTAAGAAGGTAAATTCCAGTTTGCGCTCTTTTTCTGGAAGGTTGTTTGATAAAAAAGTTATTTGTTCTGCTATAGAGTAAAATATGACTTTATTAAATCCCTGAGAAGCATTTTGACAACAGTTTGGATGTTACTGTGGAAAGATACCCCACCTACACATAACTGCTGTTTCTTTTGTAAATAACAGGATGTGATAAGTGTAAGGTCACTCATGAGACCGGTGTTGTTTTTTAGGTTTTGGAAGTTATTCCATACTGCAACTATTGTAATGAGAAAACAAAGCATTTTTTATTAACTGACATTATCTCCCTCCTTGAGAAGCAGGATGGGAGGCATCTTGTAGCTGAGTGAGGTCCTTCAGCGAGAAATGTCGTACCCACAGTGATGGGGGAAAGACAGAATGAAGTATGTCCATTACAAACATCCATTAATATGAGATCAAATGCCATTAGCTGTATCTGACTCTAAGACAGCCTCTGTGCTTAATGGTGCATATACCCTGTATATCAGCTGTTGTTATAAAAGTGGAAGTTAATGGAACAAGCCACTCCACTGAGGAACAGGTGTAAGCACAGCACCCTGCTTAATATTTGATGCCAAAGGGAGGACTTTGAAGTTTGGCCACGAGAGAGTAAGAAGTGGGAGTGAGGCTGACTTACATATACATTTGAAGAACAAAGTATATTCTCATTCTTTCTTCCTCCCCCCCTCCGTCGCTTAAGCCACTATAGTAATGAACAGCAAATGATAAGATCCTCTGGACAAATTAGATTTTTGCAAGTCCAGAATTTGTTTTCCCAGAGGCATTTTATTGTTGGTAGCACAGGGCCAGCAGTATCAGTAATTATAATAATGGTGAAGGCACAGAAGGCACACACTGATGTGAAAATGGATCTCTGGCTTGTGTCTGCATGTCTTAGTCAGACTAGGGAAAACACAGCTGCAGAGCACACAGCCTTAATAATACAGAAGCCTGATCAGGCATGCAGCACATGTGCAAACTGATGAGTGATATTTACCTCGGTATTATAGCGCTTCATAGGCACTGATAGGCACAGTGGCTTCATTTCTTTCCATCCGCTGATGCCTCACTTTCCTTATTTCTCCACCTCGGATTGACAGGATTTACAGCGACTATGTGCTGCCATGCATCCTAATGCGGGGGCTGTGTTTTTGAGGGAATAGACATGTGAAGTTTCAGACTTTTAAGTATTGAAGGTTTACTCCTCCACGTTAAGTGTATACTTCAACAATTGCCATTTTCCTGTGCTAGTCTCACAGATATGACAACTATCAGTAAAAGAGTGGTCTTCTTCAACTTGTGGGGATGGGAATACATGAGTAATGGTTATAATACAAATAATAACAATAATATGAATAATACATTATATTTATAAAGCACTTTTCACAGTGCTCAAAGACACTTAATATTTATGATTTATATTAGTATTTTATGTTTATACATTTCTGTTTTAGTATTACATTGGTTTAGAGTATTCTAACTTATTTTGTTTATTATATATAGTTTTTTCTCCACACATGGTCCTTGTATCAAAAAATCTCTAATTTCCCGAAAGAGGGCATGCAAAATATTATTTGGAGTGATAAAGCATATCTAATCCAATTTAATATAAATCAATCTAATCTAAACTGAAGAGCAAATAAGGTGGTGAATAACATTGTTGCGTATTATCCAAGTTTATAGTTCGACTGGTGATTTTAAAATGTACATTTATAAAACATTTAACCAGGTTTAAACTGTGTGCGGGACTGTGGGGCAAGGATTGTTATACTCTATGTCAGGGCTAACAACACGTTAAATGCCAAACACAAAAACCTGATAAATGCATTGTGATCAGGCGAGTTAGCAGAAACGGGGTTAGTTATCTAAGTTCAAACGGATAAAAACAAGAGAAAGCTGTATTTTTTTGTTGCATGTAGAAAAATCCTCGAACGCTAATGACGTACGCAGCCTTGAAATGGGAATTTGATGGAGGCAATTAGGACGCCTGGCTAGGGAGTGAGTCACTAGCTCGACCCACACAGGAGCATGTTGTCCTTCAGAGACACACAGGGCAAAACAAGGAACGCCGTCAGCAGTAAATAGATATAAGCTTAAAAAAATCCATGTCTGCATCAGGATTAAGAGGTGGATGGGCTTAATAATGCTCACATGTCTAATTAAGCATCATGAGAACAGACAGAGGATTAGTTGGACTGAAAGGGAGAGATGGAACATTTTGTGAGAGAGTACTTGATGTTGACAGAAATACTGAGTTTCGGAAGCTCAATCTTGATCGACTATTCAGCATAGATACTGAATGGTATACTGTTAATATGTATGCAATCAAATGACTAAACTGATGCCGTTAGTTGTTGTAAAACAAATGTTTTGAAAACATTTTTAAATGATAATTGAGGTAACGATCCATTTCACTTGGTCAGTGTCGTGGAAGACTAACACTTTTTATTCAGTTGAAAGCTTGGTATGATATATAACATGGAACTGCTAAAACAAAGGATATTGAGTATTACATAAATTGGAAACCCTGGAAACAAGCAATAAAAGTATAGTCTTGAAAAAGAAAGTGAGCTATTGTTCCGTCATCTCACTTCACCAGAAACACAAATTAAAAAGTGCAAATGCTTTTTCAAAACTGTGATAACACTGCATATTCAAAATCCTTCTCACAGTCTGAGGAACATTTTTTAAACATCAGTAATATTCAGATAAAAATGTGAGTGTTCCAATCATACCAGGCCACCACACTGGTTAATAATATTTCAAAACCACCACCAACTACGTAAAACACAATATAGGGAAAGCTGATACAGTAATTAAATTGGGCTGACTGAGTCAAAGATATCACTCTCAGCCAAAAACAGCCCACTGAGGTCCTTGGTGAATCAGCAGCAGTCTGAAGTTCCATTCAGTGAATGATATCATTTTTTTAAGATTAAAAGATCTCGGAAAATGTCCTCATGAAAATATTCAAGAAATCTATCTTAAAATGTATGGTGCGTAGCTCAAACCAGATATACAGCCATTGAAGGTTAATGAGAGGCATAAACAATGCCATCTTAATCTGAAAGAGAGTTATACATCTTATGAGAGACAAACAGAGAGACTATATGTGTTTGGGCGTGTGAGTGAAAAATAAATTCCACAGCCTCAGAGGCCGAGAGTAAGTGAGCTTATGAATGCAAAATAATAAAAAGTAAATGAGCATTTTGGCTTGTATCCGGTATTGATCGAATCTTCTGCGTGCACTCTTGTGATTCTTTCAAATGTTGGCAAACAGAGCTGCTGGTAACGACAAATGGTGGAAAATGTAAATGGATAATTCAGTTACTACATTTTCACACACACACACACACACACACACACACACACACACACACACACACACACACACACACACACACACACACACACAGAGACACGACGACGACACACGAGGGAGAGGCACACACACACACACACCACACCACACACACACACACACACACACAACACACAACACACACACACACCACACACACCACACCACACACACAACACACCACAACACACACACACACACACACACACACACACACACACACTCCTTGTATCAACAAATGTCCCTGGATCTCATCTCTCAGTTCCCAGCAGAGGGCATGCATAAAACATAATTTGGATTAGAAAATGTCACGCTGGATGAAACAGTGTCCCAGCGAGGCAGCCAGATGGACTGCTTCAACACACCAAAGTTCCTCTGCATCCTGATATTCATAGCACAACAACGTCTGTGTACAGTGCGTACAGTTTGTATATTGTGCTACTCCCCCGTGGTCATTAAAGAAGCTAACAATACACATTTAGAATGTGGATACCTCTCAGCCCACATGCTTAGAATTTTAATTAATAGGGATTAATCTGATCTAAATTGAGGGTTGATTAAAATGTATTTCAGAGCTAACATATCTACTCTTAAACATTTTCAGAAATCCACAGCCTGGATGATATACATGTCATTTATATTTCATTAAAACAAGAAAAAATGCTTTGAGAATCTGTGACTTTTGTAAGAGGAAGATCACCAACAGAGATGGACACATGCACATTAAAACAATATGTCCTAATCTAAAAACCTTTAAAACCTAAATGACTCCAAGAGATCAGAATCAGTGTGAAAGCCTGAATAAAGACTATATGAGCTGTGCTAAATTGTTGCTTATGGCAAGGTTTCCATTTGGAAACCACTTGTTTCCACAGGCAACAGGCAAAGATGCCTGCTGAGTATGATCAAAGGTACAACACCCAGTATGGACTCATGTGTCATCCCCCACATCTCCCCTCTACACAGCATGTACAGATGTGTTTACATTTCTGGACGGCCAAAAGATGCCCTAAACTCGCATTGTCAATTTCCAGCATCATTTTTCCCAGAGCTTAAAAGTGTATTCCCTGGATTTGTTATATAGTTAATGTACACGTGAATTAAACTTTTTTTTAGCTGGTATCTGTGAAATGTAGCATTTGGATTTAGTCATCTCGTTTCATGCATTATTGGAGTGCATTTCTTGTTAAATGTTTGCATTGATATAATTAATCAAAGCATTTCTGATTGTCACCCTCCACTGACAGCTCCTAGCGATGACAGTCTGAATGCAGTTAATGTATTCATTGATTTCCCAAAGGCTGCTGTGTTGAAGGTGTTAAGCTAATCTTCACAGGTTTATGGTGTTATAATATTAATTATAAAAGTTCTACTTTCCACAAGCTGTATTTAAAAGTCTGTTTTACAGTCCTTGGCTTACTATACAAACATATGTATTCAATACTGTCCCAGTCCTTTCTTATACAAGGGCTTTTCTTCACATTGTGTAGGCATAAAGAGACCATGAGAGGAGGGGGGAAAGCTAAATCAAGGCATTAATGTTTCCTTTCAGAGGTTAATGACCACCCTTTGGTTCAAACAGAGAATACAAACAACATCTACGCAGTGTACCTCACACCCCGCTGACAGAAAGGCAGCAGCGAGACAGAGACGTTAAATGAGATTGTCATCTTGTCAGGTGCGGTACAGTGTGTGAGTGCACCATCTATCTTTAGAGGATTATATGAATGTGACTCACTGTTTTCTAAATGGTTGCTGCTAATACTTATCTACGTTTTTTAGGTTTTATCTTTAGTTTTCCAAGTAGTTTTTGCAGTTCCACACACCCATCATGTTTGGAAATCTCTCTGGAAATTACAAACTATGAATGAGATGAGCAAAGTATTGTGGATAAAAGCAGGAGATAGTGAGCTAAAATGCTGCATATCAACTGAAGAAAGGGGCTTTAGCCTTAAATGATACTGTTACAGCTCGTTAACTATAAAGTTCAGGTGAAATACCTTTCAATGAAAATAAAACTGACAGTGTCTGAGCACTTCTAATGCATGTTTTTAATTATCTTAAACATAGAGAGATGGAGGGAGTGCAAATGTGTGCAGCCCCTGCATCCTAACTCAGCATCTTTGCTCAGAGGCGGCGTCTGGTGTCTCTCTCTGCGCGTCACGCTGCTTCCTCTGACACACACTCCTTTGCCGGTTCGCTCCCGTGACCATGGCAACAGCAGAGACTAATTAACATTTAAAAACTGACCGAGCAACCATAATATCTGCTTAAAGAAAAGACACATACGCAAAAATACAAACCTATTACCCACTTGTCAGTTGTCATAGCTGTGATTGCTCCAAATCTGTAGAATACATTAACGTCAGTGTGTTGCTGCAGTCAGTGGCAGTTGGTATTTTTCTTGACCAACAGGGGGACTCGTTGAACAGTGACAGAACAATGTGTAATGATGTCTTATGGGCACATGGAGGTGCTGTTCAATAGCACAAGCTTTGCACTTTCAAATGTACAAACCGTACACAACAACACTTTCTGGGAGGGAGGGGAATTGACTGCGAACCCATCTCCTACAGCAGCACCGACTTGTTTGGACAGAACATTTGCTGAACACAGCGTGCCAGTCCTATGCCTATATTTGTATAATGTAATGCAAGTGTTGCAAAATTGAGCATCTTAAAGTAATGAATTAATCAAATGTACAAAGACACTGTAAATGTTTAAAATGCAGGACCAGGGGGAAAAAACTATGTATGGAAATCTGAGTTGTCTTGATCAAAATTAGAGTTTCAAGGTCACAGTCTTTTGAGCGGATAAAGAAATGTATTTACTTCCTAATTACCGTAACCTTTCTTTGTTCAGGATAAATGCTCCTACACTCCTTTTTTCCTTAATGATAATTGTGTATTTTCCTCTAATTACAGCACAATCATTCAAAAATAATTGTATTTGACAGACTAGATGGTAGGCCTATTTAGAACAGATTTGATAGAAGGTATAAATATCAAAAATGATTGTTGGTGCAAAATGTTTTTAGTATTCCCAACCTCATGTCAAAGAAAAAAAACTGAAATCCTTAATAGAGAATAGCCTGTTCAGTATTTTTGAACCTTCATGTGAGAAAGGAGTCATCAGAGGACAAACGAACAGAGGGAAAAAGAGAGAGACACAGTTGCACTCTGAAATCGGTCTCTTCACAATACTGTCTTTGTAGAATTTAAAGAAAATGAGGGAAGAAACATGCTGTATTCTCATGTCATTAAGAAATAGAGGCAATGTTTCAATCTCACAGCTGTCTTCAGAAGATCTTGGCAGTAAACAACACGTGGCATCTTGATAAAACACAATTGGACACAGTGGGGACGTTCATGGGTCATATACAGTCTATGGTCATGACCGAAATAACGAGATTGCGGATACAAGCGGCCGAGATGGGTTTTCTCCGCAGGGTGGCTGGCGTCTCCCTTAGGGATAAGGTGGGAAGTTCAGTCATCCGGGATGGACTCAGAGTTGAACCGCTCCTTCTTCGTGTCGAAAGGAGGTGGTTCGGGAATCTGGTAAAGGATGCCACCTGGGCACCTCCCTAGGGAGGTGTTCCAGGCACGTCCAGCTGGGAAGAGACCAAGGGGTAGACCTAGAACCAGGTGGAGGGATTACATCTCTTCGCTTGCCTGGGAGCGCCTTGGGATCCCCCAGTCAGAGCTGGTTGATGTGGCCAGGGAAAGGAAAGTTTGGGGCTCTCAGCTGGAACTGCTACCCCTGCGACCCGACCACGGATAAGCGGGAGAAGATGGATGGATGGATGGTGACGGTGAGTGCATTCGAATACATATCTATTGATCACATAGCTATTGACATGGTTAAACCGTACACCCCAGCACGTGCACTCCGCTCTGCATCAGCCAAACAGCTCGCTGCACCCGCACTGCGAGGGGGACCCAAGTTCCCATCAGCAAAAACTCGTGGGTTTGCTATCCTGGCTCCAAAATGGTGGAAAGAGCTCCCCATTGAAATCAGGACAGCAGAAAGCTTACACATCTTCCGGCGCAGACTGAAAACTCATCTCTTTAGACTCCACTTCGAGCGATTGAATTACTAACAAAGCACTTATATACTAATAAAGGACTGGCTTATCTAAAGCCAGTTGAGTAGCACTTGAAATGTTTGGCTCTATGAAACCTGATGTACTTATATGATTCTGTTTTCTTCAAGGTTGTATCTTCCTGGTCGAATGCACTTATTGTAAGTCGCTTTGGATAAAAGCGTCAGCTAAATGTAATGTAATGTAACATAGGTATATGTCTGGTTGCCAAACCTAAAAATGTCAGAGAAGCTCCTCAGCGTATGTTTAAGTCTTTAAGAAGGCCAGCTGCTCTCTCCACGTTTACCAGATCAAGGTAATCCTCCAACTATCCATTAATCACATAGCAATATGGTTTATGCTCCCACCAGTCAGTCAGTATTATTATCATCACTCGGAAACTGAGAGGCAGGCAGTGTGAATTAAAACAATTCAAAATTCATGCTGAATCAGGGTAATTGCAACTTTGTAAAGAGTGCAAGTTATAAAAGGTGACATATTGAACTATAAGTACATTTAAAGCAACATTGATTTTTCTTTCTTCTTGAAATGAAATGAAATAGCTTTTGAACCCAGTGCCCAGTGATACGATGTGAATCTCTTCAAAATGATCCCACCATGTAGGGAGACAGTGTTAAAGAGGCCCTATTATGCTTTTTTCCCTTTCCTGTAGAGCATTATTTGGTGAAAAGATGTGCTGCAGCACAGGCAGTATGAACAAAATAGAGCTTTTTGAACATTAAGGCATGTAAATGTAATGTAAACATGTCATAAAAGAGGCACAAAATACAAATATGAAACCTGAACATTTGCATCATATGTCCTCTTTAAATAAAAAAAGATAATGTGTGTTCCAATTCTCCAACAACAGCCAATTTCTTGTTAGATTTTCTCCTTATCACTATTGACAGTGGGTTTTGTATATCAAAAATAAACCAACATAATTGATAACTATTTAATCAAGAGAAGCAAAAGCAACTTAAATCAGACGCAGCAAGAATACACTATGTCATGACCATATGATAAATGACGAAGAAATAATACTGCAGGTGTTTACTTGTTGGCTGCTCATTCATGGGGCATACATAATAATTACACTTCACACACACACACAAAACTTGATGCCACTTGCCATTATATTTCATCACCATAGCAACCAGATCGAGAGGCATATCCCAAACACATCCAATAGTGAGCTACTGAGGAAAGGATGGACATAAATAAAAGAATAACACGAGGGAACGTAATAAACATGTTTTTATATTTTTGGGACTTTTAAGAAACAGTGTTCACAATTTCCTTAAGAATCCAATACAAATATATTGAAAAAATGGTCAAATCCAGTGAAAAAGACATTATACCAGCCAATAAAAACTGTAAGGAGTTATTTGACAGAGGACCAGGATCCAAATGTCCTGCAGTCACTCATGCGGCTTTCACACCAGTGCTTTTCCCTTTCTAGCTCCGAGCTAGAGCTTTTCTGGTTCAGCTCCGGTTTCCCTTTTCTGCTCCCGCTCTGTTCACACCACTCAGAGCCGGGATGGTGCTGCCGCTGCTGCGTCATGACGTCACTGTTTACATCGCTGATTTGCTCCCCAACGGCGCTCACAACAACAACATCGGGGGACTGCGTCGGGTTGATGATCGTGTTGCTTTTAAAGCAAAGCCAGATTAAATTAAATAACGACTTCTCCAACCTTATACTTTTCGACCTGTGCAGCCCATGTATGAATTCCATCCGATAGCTGCTATAATACAAAACGTCTGCCTCTCTCCACAATGATCGATAACAGCAAACGGATGGTCAAAGTAAGGTACAAATAAACAGAATCACACAAAGCCTGGTTAGTGTTGCCTGACTTTATAAAGTGTTTTTTTTTTAATAAGTGTGTGGTTGCCTTCTAGTCACTTTGCTCAGCACTACTGCTTGTAGGCAGGCATGACGAGGCTCTTCAGTCGACCCATGTTCAGGGGATGTGGGTTTAGTTTCCTGCACGCCTCAACGTAAGAGAGACGTAAGCGACGCCGCCTCTTAGCTCCGAAGCTCTTGCTTCTAGACCGACAATTTTTTGGAGCTGGAAGTGAACCGGATTCCGGAGCTAAGAGGCGGTGCCCGCTGCGGTGTGAACAGGAAAAAACTGTACTTTTCAGGCTCTAGCTCCGAGCCAGCGCTGAAGACGCGTTGGTGTGAAAGGGGCATCAGAGCACCTTTACATTTCATCTGAGACTTTAATAACATTTTCCCTGCCAAACTGAGACAATGTATTTTCTCCGGAGATAAAATAAAGATATGTCATGTATATGTCTGACATACATAACCATAGCAGTCCGAGTAATAGTGAAGGCTGGAAGAAATGGAGTGCTAAAGGAAAATGCGTGAAAACAACGAGGTAAAGGAACAGAGCGAGATGAGTTAAGCAATAGCACGTAGAATAATCTTTTAAAGAATGTAATCACCTTTCTCCGTACCAACTGTCAACAGAGATGCCTCTGCGAATAACCCTCTGTGGCATGAATACTCCATATTTAAATCACAAATCTGCTGTATAGTATTAATTTAAACAAATGTAATGCTGTATGATAACTACAGATATTAATGCAGGGCCTAAGTGCTGGCCAGCATTATGATACATTTTGAAATGTAAATTGTAAAAGTATAATGAATCTCCTTCAAAAGTTGAAATAATAATAAAAATAAACCAGAATGCATAGTTGGGTTTTAAGCAACTGAGCATTCTTTAAAAACATTTACAGTAAACATGGAGCAATGTTAGGACAAGTGTAGGTTCAATAATATCCCTTTAGCTCTGTTCGGTCTCCACCAACTCCTGAGGGAAATATTCATCTGTAGCTGCAAAATAATCCATGATGTTCACCAGCCAGTCGCTAAGTTTTCCTCTCGGCCTTATCACTGTACATATCAGAGCCCTTTCACTGAAAATAACTGCAGCTGGGAACACGGTTGATGAGACAGTGAGAGAGAGTCCAAACGGAACAAAGTCTTAGCCTGTGAAAGTTAAACATTTGTTGGAATAAATATGCTATACTGTAGACTGGTGCAGTAATGAGTAGCACTTGAAATGTTTGGCTCTATGAAACCTGATGTACTTATATGATTCTGTTTTCTTCAAGGTTGTATCTTCCTGGTCGAATGCACTTATTGTAAGTCGCTTTGGATAAAAGCGTCAACTAAATGCAATGTAATGTAATGTAATGTAATGTAATGATTCTCTGTTGGATTTAAATACTAAAAGCAACCCTTTTAACATTACTAATAGTCCTATGACTGCATTGTTAATTAAAAAAAGAATCAGTTGCAGTAACTTCAATGTTTTGTCTGTTTTTTGCATGCCCCTGGATAGATATGTTATATGCATGAGTTTATGTAAACTGTGCATGTAACA
The DNA here is from genome assembly GCF_000735185.1 of Notothenia coriiceps. NCBI lineage: Eukaryota > Metazoa > Chordata > Actinopteri > Perciformes > Nototheniidae > Notothenia > Notothenia coriiceps. The sequence continues at coordinate 1,267,215 of NW_011369945.1, forward strand.
TATATCAAAATGACTGTTGACACGTGTGATAGACAGTACCTGCCTGAATGTATGGATTTCACCTTTACAGATTTACCTGTGATACCAATCCATTGTGTAGTCCATAGTGTATCTGATGCACATGAAGGGGAAATTTGAGAAAAATATACATCAGCATAGGCAGCTAAAAAATACAGCTTTTTAATCAATTAACTAAGACAAATCAGAAAATGTAAGAAATAAACAACACTAGAAGTTCCCATATTGAGAATGAACTTTGCCATATGTCTTAGTAAGAAAAAAAAGGAACAGCTGATGGAGAACCACAGTCACACACACTATACAAACTAACCCAAAACATGTACCTGCCCTATGATTGCTCTCTTTTCCCACATCACACTTTCATCTCAGTAAATGCCTGGGAAAGGCAATGAGTCCTCCTTAACTCAAAGTAATAAGGTTAATATTCTTTAATATTTGCCAAAATGTCTATTTAATATATGGGATAAGGGCACAGCTGGCTCGTCATACTGCTTCAGGCTCTTGGTCCAGAGGCACACCTGCTGCTGAAAGGGCAACTGAAGTTCAACACGAATCCACTTTGATGTCAAGGAGAACCAACAACCACTTCTGTATGAATAAGACGGCAAAGGCATCAAGGTGAGGAGGCTACAAACAAACACCATCACGCCACTCGTACAGTGATTATTTTACAGAAGGAGGCAATGCCATTGCTTTAATGGAACTGAGGATTTGTTTTGGTCAAAAATGCTGAGCTGAGAGCAGATTACCTTTACTGATGGCATTTTATTTTGTGACCTTGATTTTACCTTTGATCTACAGATTTGAAAATTAAATACATGTTAAATATTTAATATAAGTGTGTTGTTTTTGAATGGCGCTACAAAATACAGCTCTGTAAAAAATTAAGAGACCACGGCAGCATTATCAGTTTCACTTTATGTAGGTATGTGTTCGAGTAAAACAAATGTTTTTTTATTTTATTTTATAAACTACTGAAAAAATTTCCCTATGTTGGAATTCAACAGACACTGGAATGGAATGGCTGCCATTCCGTAGTGAAATGAAAACGCCATTTGAGTGGCACAAGTATGAGGTTATTGAGCTTAGTCATTCCTATTTCAAGGCTGCTTGTAAGTAATGGCTGCTGAAAGCAAATGCAATGTTTCAACCTTCAGAATAAGGGCCTATCATCATTTCCTTTCTAGTTGATATGGGTCCCACACGAACACCTCCACAGCGCTAATGTGTATCTCCAGCACTCTGTCACATTTCAAAGATCATCTTTTCAAGCTCTTCACAGAAAAAAATAATCATCGAGTGTCACTGAAGGACATTAAAGAGGCTCCATCCTGGTCTGTGTTGCTGATTGTCTATTGCATCTCAAATGTATCACGGTTTTAAAGTAAGAAGGAGAACAACAAAAAGATCATTATAATGTCCCCTTTCTCTGACTTATATATTTTTTTAACCAGATCATATGCAACTGATTCCGTTACTCATTCTGCCACTAGTAATTATGTGATATAATTATTAAAGTATGGAATATAAAAAAGGGATAATTCCATACCTCATACTCCAAAATATCACATTTCAAAAGATCATAAATCATATTTTTGAATCACACACACACACACACACACACACACACACACACACACACACACACACACACACACACACACACACACACACACACACACACACACACACACACACACTTTAATCTTACTTACAAGCCAAATAGATATGGATAAATACATTACACATCAATGTCAAATTTACTTCAAAATGAATCATGAATTCAAAAGGATTTTAAATTTTTTTCTGAGCAGAGACCGTTCAAAGCATTAAAGCTTTGAGGGCTGTTCTCCAGTAAGAGGTGCTGTATTTATTTTGGCAAGCCAAAAATAATTATGTGATATATTTTTCTTGAAGAACAATATGTACTTTGTCATTTCAATAACATATATGAAGGGACGTTTAGAGTCTTCCAGAGCTCAAAGTCTGCCAGCATTGCTCCCTCACAGCAACAAAGGGCCAAAGTACAGAGGGAGATGTCAGAGAGGAAGCTTCTCCACCTCTGCCCCCACGTCAGATCCTTCTTGTCAGAAACATAAAGGAGGTGCAGCTTCAAACCACAGCAGCCAGTCAGCTGGGTTCACTGTTTCCCTAGAGTAGACGATGTGAGTGTTTGCCTTCTAACTGCAGAGGAAACAGAGGCTGGCTGACTTTCTGCCACCCTTTTAATTTGTTACCTAGAATCACATTTATCGATCTGCTTGGTTCAAAACGGCAGAACCTGGATTTATATACTGACCATTTTCTGTATTATTATTAGAGTACTTATTTAAGAAAAAGAAAGCAGTCAAGGAGCTTTAATATTATGAGGCAGCAAATAAATAGATGTGAAAATAAATATATTTATGACGGGGTATGTGTGACAGGTGGAAATGTGCAAACTGTAAAAGCAAATGCCAACTCAAGCAGAGCTGCCACTAATAGCTAAAGAACATTTCTCAACCAGGAAATATCTGACATTTGCATTTACAGTACCCCAGACTGGAATTGAAATCACGCTGAGTGTTAAAAAGCTGTCCAACTAGTTAGGTAATGGTAAATAGACTGCATTTATATAGCGCTTTTACATATACATAAGTTAGCATTCACACATTCATACAGAGGAAGATGCTGCTGCACAAGATGCCACATGCTCAGAGAGAATAACACTCACTCACCATCAGAAGCAATTTGGGGTTAAATTGCCCTTTACAGGTTAGGTTGTTAGAGACGTTCAAATCCATCAAGTTAAACATCGCAAAATGTTATTGCACATGAGTGTCCAACATTTCGTGCCACAAATCATCGAAATACATTTCATAAGGGCTTCAAGAAAAAACAAGAGGTGTTGCAGCACAGAAGAAGGCTGTTTGGTTTCTGTGGTAACTACTGAGGCAGGTGGACAGTGATAAAGCTGTGAACTTGAAAACTAATCGAGCAGCCGGAGAGCCAGGAGCTCTGAGCAATAACCAAAGACAGGCATCATCACCAGAAAGACAGAGAGGTAGGAAACTGCATTTCATCTAGTTTTGCAAAGGTGAAGTGTTCCACAAGCAATTACCAGTCAAGTACTCTCAGGTGGGGTCAGGTCAATCCAGAAGCCAGCACAATATTGGCGCAAGATTGTCTATGGAATGTGCGTATTGCAATAATGCACATTCTATGGACAATATTCCACTAATATTTATTTTTGCACATTCGATGGACAATCTGCACTAATGTAAATTCTCAAAATATTGAAGTGACTTATTTTGTATATATTGATTGTTGTGTGTTTATTTAGGTCTTAATGTCAGCACATGTCTTTGACTGTGTGTGTGTGTGTGTGTGTGTGTGTGTGTGTGTGTGTGTGTGTGTGTGTGTGTGTGTGTGTGTGTGTGTGTGTGTGTGTGTGTGTGTGTGTGTGTGTATATATATATATTTGCACACATATTTTTATATTTTATATACATTTGTTTTTATATTCGGGATTGTGGGAAACGGCATTTTGATCTCTCTGTCTGTACGCACAAACTGGAAGATTGACAATAAAGTTGACTGACTTTGTTGACTTCACCACCCGTCTCCACACCAGTCTCATGCACTCCTTCCCCGTCCACCTCTTAATATCCATCAGCCATTCTCCCTTTGGCCCTCCTGCACCTCTTATGTCCCTTCACTGTGTGTGATGTGTCCAAACCACTAGCTTTCACCGTCTAAACTCGGCCAGTACTTGTTTGTCCTGCTTCACTGAGAAGTTTGTCCAGTGCAAGTACTCTACCTAAGTACTAATAATTAACTAATTTTTGTACTTTAATTGAATATTTGTATTTTACACTATTTTATACTTCTACACCACATCATTTCAGAGGCAAATATCATTCTTTGTTCTGCACTACAAATATTTAAGTCAGAAACTATTTATATTTACATACAAAAACACATAATATGCTCATATGACACAGTATTGTACTAATCAACCCAGTAATTTACAAAGTATCCACATTGGCAAATTACAATTTTAAAATTAGCACACATACTTTATAGTACAACCAGGATATTATGATATTCTATAACAACATATTACCGTGAAAAGTTGTATTCTGCATATTGACCATACTCTACTTTCTGTACTTTACAGTTGTCTGATAATACTCATTTAGGTATTTCTAGTTAAGTAACATTTTGAATTTGGGATTTTCAACTTAATAGAGTATTTTCAGACCATGGTATTTCTAATTGTACCTAAGTAAAGGATTCTTCCACCTCTTGCTAGAACAACAGCACAGCTCAATTATCCTGATATCACAAATAGCTGTTAAATACAAAGATATAGTTTTATTTTCAAAGTAAATTGTAACATCTATGATGCAACAATATATCAATTTGGCATACCAAACTGACTGGATCCTCTAAAATATAACATTATTAGGGTTTGAGGATAGGCTCTCTCTCACTACTGACACTTCTCTTTTAAATGGAAATGAGGCACAGAAGAAGTTCAATCAGGGAGAATACCTTTATGTTTATTCATTCTCAATTTAATCAATCCTCTCTTTCACTCTTTTGGCTGCTTCCAATCAGCTGATTATGGGCATCCACTCCTTATTAGTTATCCAACGAGATTTTACCAGGATTCTGCAACAGACAGTGATTATGCTGCTGTCACTCTTTAAATCTGTTCTCCTCTCTGCTGCTATCAGCTGTCATTTCAGGCCTTCTCCATCCCCTCATTCGCCTCAATTCATCCTATCCAGTGCCGACGTTGAGCTAATCAGAAATCCTCATCAAATCTAGATCTTCTCTTCAGCTCATCACCATCACCACAGTGTCTAGACCCCATGGGGGGTTTCCTAATCAACTAACGGCTCCATGTGTCCCTTAAAAGGTATAACATCACAATGGGGTCTAATCGCCAAAGACTATTAGCATTTCTCATATATTTTGTGCATATTAATATGTATATTCCTTGACTCAATGCAATAGTTATCTCTGCAATCCATGACCTTAATATGTCCATTAGCACAAGCTCAGACATAAAAGAAAAAGATTATCATGAAACTGGGAGGAATCTGAAGAGGTAGAGCCAAAATACTGCAATGTGAATATCAAATATCTGTATTCTTATTATTCACAGATCAATTTAAGACAGTTCCATGAGCCTGAATTATTCAAGATTTAAAAGGAGACAGACAGTAAAGGGCAGAGGCTCTGTCTACTCAACAATGTCTGGAGGAGAAATCGTATTCATAGGCAGCTACTTGTGGATCGTGGATTTTGAAACACTGGCTGAATAATAACGTACTTACCAAATTAACACACATTTTGTCCCCCAAGTAACAGCACGTAACGATGGTTATGCCATGAATCCTTGTTTGTCTGTCTAATACTGAGCTAACATCTCTACAAACACGAATCAGACTGTCATGACAACCACATTCAAACTTTTTCTTTACTCTTCCCACTCTCACTCTGTATTGTTTTTTGGAGTATTTTATATTGGCATTTTTTATTGGACTGAACAGTCGTGTTTAATGGAGACCAATGAATCAATAAAAGACATGGTATTTTTGTGTCTCATTTTTAAAGCATCCCAGATTGGCAGCAAACACACAATGGATTCCAACTTCAGCAGCTCTTAGTGTGCATGAATTGGTGCGTATCTCACAACAAGTGTTAGAAATACACTTGTAGAGTCTTAATCGTTTTTGGATATATTGCAAATGAAAGACAGCATACGCATATTAGCAGTTGAGTGCATACACAAAGGTGCACCTTTAGTTCTGAATGTAGTTCTGTGAGTAATTCATACATCTGCATTGCAAACGCATCTCAGATCAACCCATCATATCTTACCCAAAACCAGGTACCCACAAAGCAGTGATTGAATAGGCATATGAGATCACGTACCATAATTCATTGAAAGTTCTTCGTCTTAATGTTTTGTTAAATACATGATGGTCAGTTGGTAAATCAAATATCCTCAGTCAGCTGCACAGAATCAAACCTCCTGAATTTCATTTTCACCTACACCGCCCCAACGTCACTGTTTTCCAAAAAGAAGTTTTTTTGTGGGCCATAGAAAAATGACACCTATACTGTGAGAAAAGATGTTCTCTCACCTCATGCTGATAACATAGGACACTGTGTCTGCTCTCAGCTGCCTGTCATCCAAACCGCATCAATACTAACCTTGAGCTTTTGTTTGAAACCAATTAACGGAGAGATCAACATCTACTCTCAAATGACAATTGGCAAAAGATCAGTGGCAAAATTGATTAATCAGAATTGTCCGAATTATAATTTCCTCAAATCCTTGTAATTGATAAACAACAATGCTTTTCTAAGTAATAAATTGCTAACATTAATTAAAGAAGGTGAGCTAATTATTATTTTGTACAATCTCCACATGTATTGCTCTCAGTAAGTGGTCTCTCTTTAACTAATCAGGTCATATAAAGAAGGATGTGAAATGAAGGAGGAACGTACTATGCATAAGCCCCAATGATTCCTTATTTTCTTCCTTGCTGCACAGTTTGAATAAGGGAACACGATGTTGACAGAGAAATTCCAACTAATCTTTTTTTTTTATTAAACCATTACAATTCTGTACTGAGCTCTGTGTGCTGTAAATCGTATCTTGTTAGCTCACCTTGCCCTTGCATCTGCAGGAAACAGTGTTTGCTGAGTGGGAGCCAGGACACAGTGTGGTCTAACATACTGTAGGTCAGAGTTCAAACAGACATGATTGATTGCCTGCAAAACCATAATGATTTCTGCAAAAAAACACCAGTAAGGAAGGGATGGTTGTGTACCTAAAACTGTATGAGAGTCTTAGTGTGATTATTCACGTTAGGTATTTTGATATCATTTACTTTAAATTAAATGGAAGATGGATAAAGTCAACAGTAATCCCCCTTATTTTATTACAAATGCAATATCTACACATCTGCAGTTTAATTTTCCCTATATGAATAGTAACAGTTTAAAAAGCTTATACGTAGAATAATCTTTTAATTTACAGTAACGACTTTGCAGGCAACATTCGCTTACATTTTGAGAATTATTTTTAATTAGTTCTCTTGTGAATTTGCAACGCCTCTCATCTGCCAGTCAAATCAATGCACATGGCTCTAAGCAATAAGTTTGCACTGCACTCAAGGATGCCTTAAAGTGTTGGAAATCCAACAATACTCACTTCTTAAATCAAAAAAGGCTGTAACTTTACTTGCTTCATTTACCACAACCTGAACCTAAATAAACCAACCTAAATATTTCTGTTACTGAAAGGTAATGTTTACAAAGATTCCCAAAAATGTTTCACTATGCTGCAAGTCAATATATATGCCAATATATTTCAAAATAGTGCATCCAACAGTACCACGGAGCCATGTTTAGTTTAATACCTGATGCTAATATATTGTGCCTGTAAGAAAATGTCACATTAACATCCCAGATTGGATTGATTGAGAAATGTTGTGTTGTAATACTGTAAAAGAAAACAACACCCCTTCTTTAATGCACAGTCCCGACACCCCTTGCGGTGTAAAGCTTCTCGCAAACAGTAAACATGACTTGCTGTGAGAAACCTTAGGAAGCTAAGAGACCACTGGCTCTTGCAGCAATCTCTTGGGATGTCCAAGCACAGATTCAGAATACCAATGATATTGTTGTCAGTGCCAACATATAGTGTTGTCAGGGTAAAACCTTCCCTACCGATGGAGCCTCAGTGATAAAGCCACAGTACATTCACCCATTACTCCAAATGGTTGGCTGAGAAGAGAGTGGCCAGCTAATCAGGAACTGTAAGCTTTAATGTGAGTTGGTAAGTGGAATTCCTGGAAAAAGCTTTGGTGAAGATTTTCCTATATTAGACCCATTTTCTATTCACACAGACTGACTCATTCACACTTATGTTGATGACATCACTCACACACGCAAGATGGACATTGTTTTCTACTCATTTATTAAATGCATCATAAATCACACATTAGAGACAAATTTCACACTTGCAGCTATTTCTTCCAAACATTAGTATTAAAAAAAAATAATAAAATGCAGATTTATCAAGCTGAGGGCCATCATGGATTCAACAGTTTTACATGTTTTTCATACCAAGTGTTATATCTCCACATGCCTGTTTGAAAGTGTCAAATGAGAGGCCTGCATCACAGTTCCCCGCTGAGACAAACCCTGCCAACTTCATGACTTATGAGTTTTTCACTCGGATTGAAGCATTTTAGCTTGTTAACACAGGTGTTTCACCACTGTGCTGAAGATTTCTAGTCACTGATTATGGTCACTCCTCAAGCACATAGGAAATGTCAATTCATGGATAGATGGATAGATGGATTATGCTATGAGTGTAAAACAAAAAGTATGAAGTGCCTTAAGAATCTATTCCTTTGGGAAGGTTTCTGTGACGGTGGGCTTGCTGTAGGACGGTGGGAGATTAGTCAATACTCCATGGACATACAGTAAAGGTAGTGAAGCGAACATCCCATAGGCTCTCTGCCAGCAGACACAGAGAGATGCTCAGGCCACTTAATACACTCGCATCGCATCTATAATTTCCAAATCCGTTGCACCTGTCAACTAATTGCTCATGAGGAGAGCTCTCACCAGCCTTTAGCTTTAGCATGACAATACAAACGAAATGCAAAGAGGAAAACCAGCGTTTTGATTTGATTAAACGTCGGCTAGACTTGTTATTATGTGGAAAAGCTCGCTTACCTGTCATAACTCCACCTGCTGTAAGACATACTCCTGTTGCTGCTCACTCCCTCCATGTCTCCGGCGAACTGTTGGGACTGGACTGGATGTTGAGACGGCTAAATGAAAGCGTAAACACTCCTCTCTCCGTCCTCACCAAACCAAAGCAAACACCAAACTAAAGGAATCGCCGTGAAGTGAATGAGCCACAGAGGCTGTGCAGAGCCAGACGCGTCCTCTGGGCTGTACCACCACACAGAGGGGGGCTGAGCCTGTTTCATTCACGCCACAAGACTGATTCATTTTCTCTGGCAAACCTCCATGCTGACTGTGGCAATAGCATGGGGGAGTTCAGTCTAATGAAACAGGCCCTATAAATGTTTGGAACAGTGATTTGTTTATTTTGATTATTGGCAGCTCATGACTCAATAGCAAACTCACCTTCTCATCCATTTGCTGGTCGGTACAAAAAGGCTGAGCCTACACAAGCTGCTTTACAGCCCCAAAACAGTTCGGTTTCTTTAATTTGTACTGATGAACAAACATCTTTGTCATCTTTCTTTATTATCTTTTCACCCACAAGAGCCAACTCACTAAAACAGTTAACACGTAGTTTTGAATTAAGCTAATCTTACATTCAGATGCTCTCTTTACTTGCAAGGAGTATGTGTGGAATTCTAAAAGCATTCTCTTTCATAACAAATCACAAAATGATTCAAAGCATAACTCAGCTGTGGAAAGGAATGGGAACATCCTGTAGGCTACAGAGTGAAAAAAAGACACATCGTGAGAAATAACTGCAACATTACTGAGAGTGATGTTGCCTTGTGTGATGGGTTTACTGAACCATCAGAGTGAGTTTTTAATATAGCTGGTTTGATTAGAAAGACTATTATGTGAATCCTATAGTACAGACATATAGGTCAAATCTCAACCGAAACGAACCCACATGGGTAATGTACTGATGTGTTGAACAGCACTCTCCAGCATCAACACACACAAAGAAGGTTGACCCTGTATATTTAAATGAATTGTGATGATGATGGCCCATCACCTTGCTAAAACTCTTAATTTTAAATGTTCCTCTGCCGTATTTGTTACTCATATGTCTTATGATGTGTTCTTTTAACCCTAGTGGTTTTAGTATTTAATACAATTTCCTGACTCAAACATCCCCCTTGTGGTCAGATATGTGCATGCCTTTCTTTGCCAGTAATAGTGTATGTTTTCAGAATCTTAGTCTGCTCTAAAAGGCTCTTATTTTGCAGAGGCTGGAATATTGTATGAAGTTTAAGCGTCTGACATATGTGTGTTTGAAAATAACTGGTAGCAGTAAAAGTGCTTGTCGTGCCCCCTGAAAACAATATTACTTCTAATAGACAAAGAGGAAATCCCTACCATTACTGTTTTCTGAGCATTTAGTAGTCATAATTATCCTATAACACCAGTTAGTCATGTTGTGAATAGTATTGATCAAGCCTCAATGTGTAAGAGTCAACTCTGTGCAGCCTTTATAAATCTAAAAGAAAGATTCTCTACCCCATCTGGCTCAATGACAGATTTTATTTTAGCACCAAAAGCTAGACACAGGGCAAAAGACACTGATATGGAAGAAAAAGAAAAAAAACACAGTATAATCTGAATGTACACTAGGATTTGCAATAAAGTGGGGAGTAGTTATTATAATAATTGAGTCATGTGGTTTTAAACTCCAATGTAAAGACCAGAATCCTTTCTTAGACCCTCTCCCACCTGACCCAGCATTTAAAGCTCGGCGCTGGTGGTGAACACCTCAAAGATAAATATATTCTCCATTACTAAGCCACAATAAGAAATTACATTCAAGGTCAAATCTGGTTGACCAATCCAATTTAGCAAATTTGGGCCAATAGTCATCTCCAGTTTAAGATCAAGAGAATTCAACATTTCTCCTTAAATACATCCACAGCTATGCTGTGGATGTGTTGTCACTTATAAACATGTAAAAATACTTGTCAACTAGTTTGATAAGAAAATAATGTATAAAAGTAGAGTAGAAACATTTAATCAAGTCTATTACTTCCATCATCTGATTTTCTTGTTTTATATAATACAAGAGGATGATATGGAAAACAATCAGCAGTACTTCATTCATAGGCCCAAACAGAAGTACAGGAGTGGAAAGGGAAGGTGAACCAGTACTTTGTGACTGTGCTGATGATTTCTCAACAAGTGGCAGGTCCGGGGAGCTCATGAGCCTTTGGAGAACGGCTGCGCATCTCAACGCTTCCACTTGTTTTCGGACTGACATATCATTGGGGAAAAAATGTATTTAACAGAATAATTGAAAAACACCAAACAGAAACGTTGCCACTGTGTTATTGGAATGAAATGACAGTTATTTGATCCGTTTGTTGACTAAATGTTTGACAGAAAAGATGCATTACACTGGAATGATCTGAACTGAACTGAGCTCTGAAAGCTCCTTGATTTGCAACAAATGGATTTGATAACATGACTTGTCAAAAGTTGAATATGTAGCATTCAGTGTTTTGAATCATGTTAGTTGTCAAAGTTACACAATATGCTACCATTACATTTATCTACTGCTTCTTGGAAATCTTAAATCATGCCAATGTTGATTGAACCACCACCTTTGAGGATAGAAATTCAGACAAATTTGCTACTTTCAGTTCATTGATGAAATAGCATAGGATAAGAATGCTTCAATCTATAAGACTTAAACAAATTCAAATACAGTAGACACAGTATTTGGCAATTGAGATGAAAGCAGAAACCACAGACAAAGAAGAAGAATCCACTGCAGAATGCCATAAAGTTCTATCATTGTAGCTTTAAGGGCTGTCTAGGCTTTATATTTATATACATACTTATATATTCACTTTCATATATGTAAAACCAAACTCAACCTCACACACTGTACTGTGGTGATTTAATAGATCATTAGAAGTACACTTTGAAAATCACAACAAATGTCACATATGTACAGTAGCAGATTAGCACATGGGAGTAAAAGGTGGATATGGCACAACGTACACAAAGCTTCAGAAGATAATCTCTGCTCTGGTTAGACACTGGAAACTAAAGAAACTCATCAACATTCTGGATATATAGTTTTCATTCAATCTCGGTAGCAAGTACAAAGTCACTACAAGGCAAGAGAAGTCCTTCAGAGTACAAAACATTAATTTGTCAGGCTGATTCAGAAGGCAATGTTTAGTGTTGGGACTCTCTCGTTTGAATTAGATTACGGCTGAAGGTAGAGTGGTGTTAAAATTTGGCATTGTCAGTTGTCCATAATGATGTCCTGGGGACAGCATTTCCTCGTCAAAGTATCTCAGAAAAGGCTGTCTGAAGTCATGCACGTGGAAAAGGCAGCGGTCAGTCATCCACTTAGGATGTGATGTCAGGCAGAGTGAGTGGGGGGGGAACAGAGCAGCTGCATGAGTTACAGTGATAAGGCTGACTCAGACGATCACACAATGGCAGCCGCTCTTGTCTTTCTCTTTTCTTGTAGGCTCTGGCGACGGTGGACATTCCTGTTCTTGGAATTTCCTGGGAGTTGGGAGAAAAACTGTCATGACTCACTGGACTGGTACTTTTGCAATCTGTCTTGTTCTTTTGTTTGTAACAAATATTACCTACACCCTTAATTCAGTAACACGGTTTTTGGTTATTTATCTGACATATCTGTCTGTGCTGTTTAATTCATCTGAGCTTTTTCTAACTGGATAAAGTTTTCAAGGTTGTAAACGGTGATGTCACTTTCATCAGGATTCAGCAGTGTGTGAAAGGGACTTTGTTGTGGGGTTTTGCTCATGTTGGTGGCGACTAACAATCAAATCTGGTCAATCCACACACAGCCTTGGTGAGGCAGATAAGCTGAGTTTTGGTAAACTCTTAATAAATTAAACCTAAATATGTTTATTTTTATTATTTCATTTAGTCATTTGTATAATTCGTTTTTAATTCATCAATCATTTTCTATGTCTTTATTAACTAGCTGACTAAAATGGAAGAGGAGGGAGAAATGCAACAAAGGCCCCTAGCCAGGTTTGAACTAGGAATTATTCATGGTCATTGACTAAATCCCGAGGCCATCAAAGCGGCACAAGGGCACACTTGAGTCATTATTATTTAATGTTACATTAACAAAACCTTCACCGAGTTCTGCATTATTAACAACTATTATAGGAGTGCCAAAATGTGCATTTCTTAATCCACTGTCATACATTTGAAAACCATATATACTTATAAAAGTTGCCTTCATAAATCACATACCTGATAACTCTAACCAGCTCGTGGAAAGCCTGGTCTACGTTCATACGGATTTTGGCTGAAGCCTCCATATATGTGACCTTCAGTTGTCTGGCCAACTGCTGACCCTCTTCCTGGGTTACCTGAGGGAAAAAGAAGAACAAAATAAGGAGGGGCTGAAGCTTGAATCTATATTGAGATTTAGTCAATGAAAACCCATTGTTTGACAATAATTATCTTCTGACAAGTCATTTAATTTCTGGCAATACATGTCATTTTATTGTATGTGAAAATGTGAGCTTGTTAGATAGCATGCACCCTTTGAAAACATAACCAAATGGTAGTTTACATACAAGCAGTGGCTGAGCTGCATATGGACTAAAATGTTATGGTTGTGTGCATATCCAATTAAAAAAATTGATTTCACAAAAGATTCGAGCTCCTGAAACTATGAATCCTATGGGAATTCAATCTCAGCCAATTCAAGGGTTGATGCTCAATGTATTTGAAAGACTACAGATCTACAGTTAAAACATTACGAAGCATGACCTTAGGACCCCCTGTGTTCTTGTCCTCTATTTATGATGACGTGTAAATAAGATTACCGTAGGATTTAACATTGCTTGTTGTTCTAGTAGGAACAAAGATTTAAAGACCACAATCAAACAAATAATGTATTGTGTAGGGCACTAGGCTGAAGCGTCTGCTCTAATACTGCTGTAGTACGAAGTGAGTGCTACATACCATACGTGAATATGACAGAGTATGGAGAATTCACTTTGTACTGCATACCACACATGCTCGGACATTCACATCCAAGTGAAAGTGACCCTCAACACTGAAGGAAGAACTCTCTTATTTTTCAATGTAGCTTCTTTTCTTAGCTTAACTATATTTAAACATGAAATATCTATAACACCAGTACTACTTTCACTTTCATTCCTGACCTGACCATGCTTTCTCCTGACCATTCAATTAATCATCCAACATTTGTTTTCAAAAACAAAAACCTGTTAATTACAAAGGTTACTGGGGGACAATATTGTCCATTAACACCATTTCTGAAGCATTTTTGTGTGCATGTCCCACTTAATTGTATTTCACTTGTCATTTCTCAAGTGTACACATTTAAATGAGTATGTATTCATCTGGGACGTCCATTTTTTTGAAACAGCTGTGCATATTATCTAGAGCTGAATTAAGCAAAAAGGTAATTAGATTCAAAGCTTATATACACCCTGACAGCAACAGATCAAGTTTGAGTCTACAGATTGTTCTGCAATGTTTGGTGGAAATATTGAAAATGAACTTATTTGTTTGTTCAATAGCATGAAATAATAAAATAAATTCTCATGAGGCTAAACTATTCTCATGAGCCACCTAATACAATTACTTTCACTTAAGTGTCATTATGCATTCCTTGTACGCTTCAATGACAGATCATCATCAGGTTTATTAGGTCATGATTTATGTGGTCACAAGTTGTCATCTTAATCAGCAATGTTATGAAATATAATATAGTTAGTCTCTACATGTCTCATATAGTCATGCATGTAATATGAATTAATAAAAAAAACAGGCTAATTTCCCATGAGGCTTGACATGCTAAATGCTGATTTCAGTAAACTCATTGACGATAAAAAGATGTGTGCCGGTGATGCTCCTTCTCACCATGAGGGGATGCTGTGGATTCACTGGATGAATTGACAAGCTACTGCAGGCAGAAAATTCATCATTTCATCACACTCCCTTTTTTCTCCACACAGCCTCCCCTCCTGACACCACCACTTCTACAGCATCTCTTTTATCCTTTTACTCACATCCTGTTGTATCTTGGCAGCTAGCTGCAGCTGCAACGCTTTGCTGCTACTTTCAAATATGCAAATGTTGGTCTTCCAGCCTGGTTGATTCCATCTCTCTTCAGATGATCAAACACGATGTATGTTTGTTAGTCAGTGGATTCAGATCTCAGCAATCTGTTGGACTTACTTGTCTCTGTTGTTCCAGGTCTGCTTTGTTTCCTACGAGGATCATAGGGAATTCATCTCTGTCTTTCACTCGGAGAATTTGTCTTTGGAATTTGTAGATTTCTTCAAAGCTATAAAACATAAAACAGGGTGTTATGTAGTGTTGCTATTCCAGGTTATATAAAGTTTTACATGTGGATGCATACATTCATTTAATGCACATGCGGCCAACATTGCAATACAGCCAAATGACCCACCCAAGCACACAAACACACCCAGAAGTTAGGGTCACCACCAATGTGGATCAGACTGAAGGAGTGTGTCAGCAAAGAGAATAAATAGTCAGCCGCACTATTACAGAAACATACATTTTGTTCTTCTGAGGTTCGTCCCTGTGCACTGACCTGACCATAGTCCTGCTATAGTATAAAGGCCATGTGCACTCTTTCAACCAAACAGCAAATAAAAATGTCAATCTGGATGAAATAAAAAGAGGCCGAATGCAACCGCAAACCCAGGACGGCATTCCAGCCACGGGCCGCAGACAGCCTGGTGAGCATATAGTAAATCTGGAAAGACTTGACTAATATAAATGGAGGAAGGAAAGACTGTTTACTACATAAACATTGGGAGGGGGCTGTGGGAGAGAGGGGGAAGCAGCTCATGGCCCTGCGGGGTAGGTGTACAGACACAGAGACGAGGGGATGTGACAGACTACAGTAGGAATAGTATTCAGTGATATTTGAAAAAAAAATTCAAAATCACAATTTATTTAATTATTTTATTATCTAGTTTTTAAGATCTTCATGAAATCAAACCATATGTTTTGATACTGTTAAGGTAAAATAATGTTTTCGTTCAGTAACTTTTTTTAGCTATTTGTATTGCTAGGGGCAATTATTGAATGCAGGTACTCTGGGTGCTTATCTGTTGTATGTCCGACAAAGTAGCATCTCGAGGATTGTTAGCTGTAGCATTTAAATCACAACTGACATACAATAGTTAGCATAGGTGTCACCTTATCAATAAGGAATGAAAACATAAGGATAACCATCTATAAAACCTAGAGATTTTACCTTTAAAATATTTGATGCCACACTGTTTGACAGAATCATATCCTGTATATTCTGTATTGGCCTGTTCCACTTCTTTATGTAAGCTATTGAACGTTTACACCAAGTCAAATCTTTATAACCAAGATTGTTTAATACACTACAATTGCTTTATTCGATATTCTAGATATCTTGTGCATCTTTTATATAAATATTTCCACTAAATTCAGCTTGACATCTTTGGTGTTGTAAGGATATTTCAGGTCTTCACTGGACTTTAAAATAAAGTTTTAACCTTTTTTAAAAACATGTTTACCTAAATATGTGTCTATTCTAGCCCACATACTATTGTTTAAATAGCATTTGGGCTTTAAACAAGAAGCCAAGGTACACAAATAAGTGACTTCAAGAGAACAGGATGAGGGAGGAATGTTACGAACAAACGAAAATGACAACAAGAATAACGGCACGGGGGTCCGGAAGTACAAGCGGCAACAAGTGAGAGTATCGGTGTTAGATTTATGGTTTTAGTAGAGTGAGAGAACGAGAAGGAGAGAAAAAGAGGGTGTAATTGTGAAACAGTAAACAGAGATGTGCAAACAGAAAGAGAGAGAAAAAGACTGAGTAGTGGGCTTTGTAGCTGTGAGTTAGCGCATGACGAGAACTGTCACTCACCTTCCTCTGTCAGTGACTGAGAAGACGAGCAGGAAGCCCTCCCCTGTCCTCATGTATTGTTCTCTCATGGCTCCAAACTCTTCCTGTCCAGCCGTGTCCAGGACTAGAGAGAGCACACACAGACGCAAATCACTCATAACGTGCATTAACAGAGACTTTCGCAATGAATTCCATAATAAGAAAACAATGCAATAGAAAAATACAAACACCAAACGTGTGTAGTTTCTGTATGTGTATTAACTGTGTTTGTTCAGTAACTTACTGTCAAGCCTGGCCGCTCTTTCGTCAATCACACACTGCTTGGTATAGGAGTCTTCAATCGTGGGGTCATAGTCAGTGACAAAGTACGACTGTAGGTGAGAAAGAAGAGAACAGAAGACAAGAAACTGTGAATATACACTGTATGTGGGGTCTATACAGTTTGTCAGGTAGAGACACACGCTTTGTCCCAGTTCACTGTATATGACGATGATATAGATATAAATGTACAGTGAGAATACAAAAACATGCGTTATCTTTTAAATTCTAACAGGAAATTAAGCAATAATGTGCCTTTCAAAAGCTGCGACTTTAGAGCAACACTGCAAATCAAGAAATTGTATAACGACTACCTATAATTAATTGTGTACAGCTGTTTGTGCATTGCATGGTTGGAGAATAGTGTCCACTGCTTACTTTTAAGAGTAGGCTTTATTTTTTCCCTAGCGTCAACGACTCCTGTTCTATTTTCTATGGCTAAGACATTACTGAAATCCTGCTTAGAATGAGTATGTACCAAGGGTTTAGGACACACAGTGAGTAGAATCAGCTGGCTTAACAAAAAATGGATATGTGAACAAACAGCCACTCTGTCCTTGTGTTTTTGGTTACAACAGCAGAGGCAGCCATAATGACCTCTACCTTTACAACCACCCTGCAGACAGGAGGTAAACACACTGTCTGCAGACACTTGCACAGAAGAAAAGACATGTAAAGAGTCCCTCACAGAACAACAACTGCTTATGTAGAGACATCTGGCTGTTATTCTAGCTAATAACACATTTACAAGACGTTCCTTCAGTTGCAACAGTGGCATCGCTCACTCCTTACGACTTTATTTATTTTATTCTGGGGTTACTATCTGGTCTCCTAGTAACCTCGACTGGAAGGGTGGGGCCAGGGGGCAGGGAGTCGGCAGGAGTCGGAGTCATGCATTTTTTACATTTTTCCCATGTTTTGTAGTTCTTCCTCTCCTCTGGGACTTGTTAAGTGGTGACAGCTGAGGGGAGTACTCAGGGAATGTCAAACCAACACCCTAAAACACGGAGCGACCTTGAGAACTGAAAATACAGACAAGATTCCCCGTTGTTCTAAAAACAAGCCAAATTAATTTTTTACATTATGTTTGTGTATGGAACTGTGTCATTTCACACTGGTTGTATACTGCCTATTTGCTCGTATTGGGCAGCCGGGGACACAAAAGAGAGAGATTGGTTTGAGTTTGAGTACTACATGTCATAGTCATCTCTCTCAGGAAAAAAGTACTCCTTACTTATGAATAGAGTCCATCTGATACATCTGCATAACCAATGTTATTAACCAATTTTATCCTAGACATCAGGATAGACTTCTTCTTTTTTTTTTAAAGAGATCTCTACGTGGCATTTTTGCGTATATTTAACAGAGCTTATAAAACGGACAAGTCAAATCAAGCAATCTGATTGGTTCTTAGCCGTGATATATTTGAGCGTCTATCACGGGTAGAATTCACAACGAGTCAGTATCCCATCGCGTCTGAGAAAAACTGTATACAGTTGGGCTGAAAAGCAAACTGCATGCATCGCGTCGGGCCGAACCACGCCCCTTAGCTGTGATATAATGAGCATATGCCACGGCCTGTCGTGAGCTATTGCTTAATTATTACATGGTTTAGTTGAATACTCGATTCTGACTGGTCAATTCAGAACATGTGACGCGTTGTTAATCCAGTAGTACAGACCGCTGTCAAGGATTTATTGGCCGTTGTTAAGGACGCTCACATCTGCACAAAGAAGTCTGTTCGATTTTACTGTGATACATACATACATACAGTTTGGCCGAAAAGCAAACTGGGACCATAAAAACAACGGAGAAGTAACGGGGCAGAAACCCTCCTTTTTACGCAATGGTCCAGACATAGACATCAAACAGCAACACATATTCAGTTGCCAGTTACTTTGGCATTAGGGCAGGGATATCTAGATACTTTCCAAGGTTTGACATAATGAATTGTGCTATTTTTAAAGCAAGCAACAATGTTTTCAAATCTGTAATCAAAAAGCTCCTCAAAAACGCTATCGAAGCAGTTCCTGCCGTTGCTACGTTAGTTCAAACCTGGTTCAAACAGTAACAACAGACTATTTTTCTTAGCGGATGCATGTCAATTTAAATCAATACATACAACTATTTTTTAAATCAATAAAATCA
>NW_011369945.1:1286401-1362603 GCF_000735185.1 Notothenia coriiceps
GAAGTATACTTGCTTCGTTTCTGAAGGAAGTGACTTGGAAGTATGCGACTACCAAGCCAGTATCCTCGAAACGGCCAGTCTCTCCTTCTCTGCAGGGCTGGTGTGTGACAGGGGGCGTGGCTGGTATTCTCCTGGCTGCAGATGAGGCACTGGCCCTCACCTCGCTTCTCTGCCAGAGAATTAATGCTGTTCGACGATCCGGAGTGCCTTTCTGCAGCCTTGAGTCTAGTTTTGTTCACTTCGCAGTTTTTTAGGAACTTTTGAGTTTTTGTCGGGGACGTTTTCCCTCTGCTTTGTTTTTGGACCTTTCTGCAGCCAGCCAGTTCCCTGTCATCAGTACCTGCCGTGGACTAGCTGCCTTTATTAAACACTTTGAAACTTTATTTGTGTCAGTCTCTGCTTTGGGGTCCTAAGTAGTATCCAAATGCCACAAATATGTTAATATGTTTTCCTTTCTTTTATTTGAGACGTTTAGTAGGAAAATACAAAATTATTTCCCCACAGCCAAAGGTGGAATATTCAAATTGTTTGCCAACAGTCCAAAATCTAAAACCATTAACGATCATATGGCAAAAACATAAAATCAGACGATAAAAAGACGATAAATTGTCATTATATTTTTTCAAACTCTAAAAAAATGTAACTAAGAAGAAATCAATATCCTTTATGAGCTCAAGCTCTAGTTTGATGTGAACATTTTTAATTCAATCATATTGTGTCTTTCTTCTCACCTGCCGTTTTCTTTTGTTGCAAGGGATGCAGATAATCTCTCCCTTTCACTCTCCTGTCGCTCTGCAGCATGCAAGTATACTGGCCTGTCACACCAACTCACCACTGTTCAATAATTCATCAGTATTACTGTGTGTCCTCCTAGAACATGCTTCACTGCACTGCACTGCCTTCAGACGACCAGATAGAAAGACAGAAAGAAAAGGAAGAAAATCTGCCTATATTTTCACCACTCTCCCAGCCGTTGCTTCGGCACGTGACCACGGCTTCCCGTCAACCTCTTATTCCTATTCTGTCAACCTCGGGCAGCCGCAGTGAGCTCTGCACTCCTCTCGCTACGTCTCCCCTCCCTCCACGTGCTTGGGTAGTGTAGCTGCCTTGCGCACTGTTCTGGCTGAGCTGATACCCTCAGAGCCGTTCCCCGTGATAGATGAGGCTGTTTTGCAGTTCCAGCAGCACTGGAGCCAGCACTAACAGGAGCCGGGCAGGGGGCTCGGAGAGGGAGTGCAACATGACTCAGGAGGCCTACCAATAACTATGTGACATAACCAGCCTGAGTCATGTCCAGTAATATGACCTATAAATCTGATATAAGCCGATGACTTCATCCGATTTAACAGGCTCCTAAAACAGAATGAATCAGTCTGTATGAGACGAGTAGAGCTGCCCAAAGGTTTTTGGGGAACAAAAGCACCCACAAGTCAATACTACGTCCACCACTAACAATTAGGGCAATGGCTTAAACCTCAGTGCTTTTTGACCACTGCCCAAGAAGCCGAAACTGTCCCGTAGGTTAGGAGTAAGTGTTTTGTGAGGTATTTTCTTTATTTTTTAACACATTCTTTGAAAAGTTCTTGTACAGTTACTTCTGTTAAGACAACATTTAGTGTCGATGTTACGTTAAAAAAAATGTAATTAAGCTCCACACATATGGTTTCAGTCTGCAACTAAGGATTCTTTCATTATCAATGTATCCTTTTTTTTCTTGTTTTTTTCTTGGGGTGTTTTTTTTTTTTTTTTAATCTTTTTAAAATAAGTTTTTTTTTGGTCCCTTAATTAAAAAAAAAAATCCCCCAAAACAATGGAAAAAAAAAAATAACCAAATTTCCTTTTCAACATTGTAAAACTAATTTTTCTTTCTTTGTTTTTTTTTTTTTTGACACAAAGTTTTGAAAACCAACAAGGAAAAATGAATGTTTTTAAAAAAAAATAACCCAAGGGGAAAAGGATGTGTGAAAAACAATAAAAAAAATAAAAAAAAAAAGTCAAATTGACTAACAAAATCATTCCTTTTGTTTTTTTGTTTTTTTTTTTTTTAAATATTTTTTTTAGTGTTAAAAAACTGAATTGCCTGGTTAAAAAAAAATGAACAGTTCATTTTTTGTGACAAACAACACAACACACAACACACACCAACACACACAACACACCACACAACAACACAAAAACACACACAACACCACACACAACAACAACAACACCACCACACACACAACAACAACAAACAACATCACACACCACACAACACCAACACACAAAACAAACAACACAACAACACACAACACACAAAACAACACAACACACACACACACCAACAACACAACACAACAACAAACAACACACAAACACACAAACACACACAACCAAAACAACAACAAACAAAACAAAACACACAACACACAAACACCACAACTACAACACACACACAACAACACCAACCACACAACACACAACACACACAACAAACACACACAAACAACGTTTTTTTTAGATTGTTTGGCGCGCCCCGGTTCGCCCTTTCGCACCCAGGAAAGGAAAACTTCCACCCTTTCGTACAGCAAAAGGTAAAAAGCAAAGGCAGCTTGGCCCTCGGCCCGAAAAAAACCTTTTCGATGACTTTTGGGTGAATGGTTCCACAAGAACAACCCATGATTTTTTTCCCCCCACCCTGCCCGCCCAACCAAAGTCCCAAACCTTGTTTTCACGTCAAGTTAAAAACCTCTCCTCCCCCCCTTCCCGAAGCATTTCCATACATCCAAGCCGTCCCCCAAAAACCCACAAAAAACACAAAAGCCAACCATGCAAAACGGTCCCAACACCAAGGATAAAGAAAACATTTAGAGGCCTGTGTTTTTTTTTTCCAAGTCGCGATTGTCCGGGGAATGAAAGTTTCTTTGAGCCCTTTTTTTTTGGTTTTGCATTCCGTTTTTCCATTTTTTTTATGTTTGGAATTTTGCTTTTTTTTGGCAAAACAAATTAGACACGACTGAAAAAAATGGACAAAACACTAATGAACGAAGAAAAAACCCTAAACACTAAAGGGGCTTTTTACTAGTAACAGATTTTTGATTAATGTTTTTTGACCTATCCTGTTCCTTTTTTGAAATTAAATATTTTTTTATATAAATTTTTAGTTTATTTATTCTTCTTTATTCAAAAAAAATTCTTTTCTTATTCAAAAAAAAAATCCAAGGTTTTTTTTTAAAATGTTTTCAATTTTAAAAAACGGACCCATTTTTTTTTAGTCCGAAACTAGCAGTTTCCCCCAAACTCCACCAAAAAAACAAAATCCAATTGAAAAATACAAATATCCAAAACCCGACAAAATTTTGAACCGCATTACGAAGCCTTTTGGAAAAATCTTTTGGAAAATTGTTTTAAAGCAAAATTTTTTTTTTGCTGTGGGGCGCGCACAATTGGCAAATTTTTAAGTGATTTAAAAAACACGGTTTTTAAAAAAAATTTAAATAATTTTTCAATTGTTTCCGATAAACCTCCCTTAATGGAATTCTCCTTTTTCTAGCCCAATGTTTTTTTAAAAAAAGTAAAGTTTCATGCCAGTGATGCAAAAAAATTTTAAAAAAAGCAACTAATTTTTTTTAAAAATAAAAACTTAAACGAAACAAACCAAACCAAAAAAGATTTAGTCAAAATCTTACCTCATTTGTTTTTTTTTTAATTTGTCCCTTTGCTTTAAACCGCCTCACCAGTAAACATAAAGTTTAAAAAAAAATAAAATCAAAAAATGCCCAATATTTTTTTTTGGGTCCAGCTTTTAGTTTAGTTTGGGTAAAAATGTCCTTAATTTTTTTAAATTCCCCAAATTTTTATGATTTTTTTTAAAAAAGCACCTACTCTTGGCCTCTTTTTTTTTTAGCTTTTTCTTTTAATTCGAAAAGCATTAAAAGCAAAAAAATTAAATAATTACTTGGTTGACTTTTGCTGGGGTTGTTTTTTTTTTGCCCCCCTAGCCTCCAAAGAAAAAGCAAGAACGGGTGATTAATGTGTTAAGCGTGTTAAAATGCAACAATTCGTGGGCTTGCACATTTGCACCCTCACTTTTTTCCTCTCCACACAAAACAAGCTTTTTTTTACTATAAACAAACTTAAAAATTTAATTAGATTCCTTTTTTTTCCATTCCTCTTTGTCTTGTTTTTTTTATCCTACTTGGTTTTTTTTTTGGTTATAGCTCGCTCTTTCTTTTTTGAACTTTGCTAAACCACTTAACAAAATGCATTCATTAACTAACACAGAGCAACAAAAAAAAATACCCAACAGATTTCAGCAAAAAACCAAAAAAAAAGAAAATACACTTGAAGAAATTTTTTACAACTATAAAAAAAAAGAAAAGACGCTTTTTTGGGGCGATTAATTTACAACCAAAATAAACATACCTGGGCAAACCTTAAACAAATGAGAATAATGGAGAAAAACCAAATGTTTGCCTTTGCCCTAAAACTGAACTAAAGTCTTTTAAATTTTAAGAAGGAATGCGAAGACTTAAGCAAAAATAGTCATTGAAACCAAACTTTGTTTTTGGAGATATATTTACCAAAACCCCTTCCACAACCACTGCCTTGAAAAAGTGCCCAAATTGAAAAATTGAATTTCAACAAGAAGCTTTTGAAAAACTTGGTAAAAAATTTCAAAATTCAGCCCCGTAGTTTTTTTTCTTTTTTCTAAATTAAAAGAAAATTGTATTATTGAATTTGAAAATTGCCATTTTAAAGTTGTTGCTATTCCTTTTGAAAATTAAATTTCTTTTTGGCAAAGCATTTTTTGCAAAGTTTTTTTTTTATTAATATTCCACTCAAACCCCCTTTTATTCGACCCCAACACCACAAGCAAAAAAAAAAAAACAAAACAAATTTTTTGTTTTATACATTAAATCTTTTCAATAGAATTTAAAACAAAAGATGTTTGTCAAATTAAAGAATAGTTGGGAAAAGTAAAAAACAACCAAAGTTTACTTTAAAATTTTTTTAGTGCCGGCAAAATTTTGTTTAAAACAATCCACTTCAAACTTTTGGGTTTTTTTTTCCCAGAAAAAAAAGATAGTTCCCAACTCATATTGTGCTTTGTTTTTTTTCCTTTTTACAATTTGTAAACAAAAACACAGCTTTTTTTTTTTTCTGGGATTGGAAGGTTTAATTGTCCGGTGTGAAAAATTGAAACTGAAAGCGTTGGTGGGTCCCTGCATTTTGGGCAAAAAATGCAAAAATTAGAACTGGAAGGTTGGCAACAACATTCTTTTTTCCAAGAGTTGTTTTTGTGCTTTTTTTTCGTTTTTTTGCCTAAGTTTAATTTGATGATTTGCAACAATTTCCCAAAGTAACCAACCTAAAGATTTTTTTATACCATTTTTAAGTCAATTTGCAGTTAAACAAGTTTTTTTTTTTTTTTTGGAATGATTTTTTTTTTAGATTGCGCCCTTTGTTCTTGAAAGGAAAATGATCAATTTTTTTTTTTTTTACCATTTAGGAAAATATGTAATTCTAACAATTTTGTTTCCAGGAGAATGAATTTTGGTTTTTTTTTTTCTCAAAAAACCGCCAAAGCTTTTCTTCCAAAACCTGGCCTTGAAACGCTTTTTTATTTCTTTTTTTTTTTGGCTGACCAAGAGCGATACAAACTGCTTACAACAAACTGAAAAAGAAAAAAACATCCAGCAACCAAGGAAAAGCTTTGAAGAAAAAAAGATAAGGGGTGGGCCCACCCAAAGAAAATTTGTGGGCCCAAGGGGTATAGAAGGGGGAAAATTGGCCCCCCCTCAAAGCAAAGACCAAGTGGGGGAAACAACGTTCAGTTAAATAGAGAACCCAAACAAAGCCAAAGGTTGCAGACTAATTTCATTTAAAGGAAACACAACGACCCAGGCCAGACGTCCTAGGATTTACACAATACACAAAAATTTTCGCCGGCCTTCCAAAAAGCTCGAAAGAACCAGATGGGGTTTGAAAATCCCATTTTCTGAATAATAAACAAATTTAAATGACAAATGAAACAAAAACTCAAATATATTTTGTTCCAAAAAAATTGGCTTTATTGAAATAACATAAGAAAAAATGTAAGAATCTGGTTTATAAAAATTTAACTTTTCAAAAGAAATTGCCAACTCTTCTTTTTTTTTTAAAGGATTTTCTTTTCCCCTTCTGACAGGGTAAAAAACCTTGATATTCCAATATTTATTTTGACTGGATTTTTAATTTTTTAACTAAATAGATTACCTTTTTTTTTTTTTTTTTTTGTTTAACCTTTTTCAGATAAAATTCTTTCAGTTCCCAAAACTGAAAAAAATCCAAAACAATTAAATGCTGTGCATCGTTTAAGGTTTTTTTTTTTTTTTATAAACAATTTTTTTTTTGACTAAAAAACCCTAACAACACAAAAAGCAGGAATAGCAATTGGCAAATTGAATCTAAAGAAAAAAAGAAAAGGAAAATTTGAACTGGGGGCCAAAATCGATATATTTTACTTCCTGTCCCCCAAACAATGCGCAAAAGGTTTTAACCTTTTTTGCTGAAAAACCTCTTTTTGGGGTTTTTGGACTCTTTTGGCAGCTGTCCCCAGTTTTAATTCAAATAGCCCCCCGTGAAAGGGTGTTTTTTTTTTTGTTGTTTTATAAAATGTTTGAACAGCGATGGAAAATTTTTTTTGAGTGAAAACCATTTTTTTTCCTTTTGTTTGCCCAAAAAAAATTTTTTTTAACATTTCTATTGTCCCCCTCCTTTCCAAATCACCTATACCACCCTCTTCCTTTTCCCATGCTTTTTTTTTTTTCAACAAGGGTTTTTTTTGCCAACAGGGAAATTTCTTGGGTTAAGGAAAGTTTTTAATTGTTTTTTTTGTTTTTTTTTTTTGAGTCCACTTAAAGAGTTGCTTTGAAAAGTGAAGAAAATTAAAGTTGAAAACCAAAAATTAAGACAGAAAAATGAAAAGGTGTTTTTTGAAAGGGGGCAGGGAGAAAACTTGTAAAAATGCAAACAAATGGATGCCCGGGAAAGAGCAAAGAGAAAAAAAGAAGGGGGGGAGGAAAAAGGGCCTTTTTACTTCCCCTTTTGTGGAAAACACCCACCGTTTTTTTTTCCCATGAAAAGCCCTCATACAAAAAACCAGAAAAAGGTTTCAACTGAATTCAAAACCTAAATTAAAGAAACAGAGAAGAAAAGAAGAAGCTCAACAAAAATTTTGTGTTTCCCTACTTGCCCTAAAGGGCCCAACCGGGGAAAAGAATTTTCCTGTTTTTTTTAAAAAGCCCCCGGGGAAAAACTTTTTTAAAAAGATAGTTAAGAAAAATCAGCTTTCTTTTGGCAAAAAGAATTTTGAAAAAAGAACAATAGGTTTTTTTTTTTTGGTTTTTTTGACAAAGTTTTGTTTTAAAAAACTTCTTTGCCTTTATAAACCTAAATGATTTATAGTTGCTTTTTGTTTTTTCAAACGGCCAAAGTAAAAAATAAAAGAAAACTCCCAAAATAATAGCGTAAGGTTTTTTACAGTTAGAAGAAGCAGTTTTTTTTTTGGGTTTTGTAGCCACTTTTTTGGAAAAAAAAATCTTTGGCCTTTTTTTTTCAAGCCCGAATTTTAAATTGAAACTTCAAAATGCAAAATTCACTCCTACAAAGATTCTTCTTTTTTTCCTCCCTAAGCCGCAAAACCAGATTTTCAATTAGCTTTTTTGTTTCCCTTAAATTCAATGGCCTTGGTTCCCTTTAAATACGGCCCCCTTGAAACCAGTTGAAAAGAACGTTCTTGCCCTCAACCAGAACCAACCCTTTTGGGGTGATCCCAAAAACAATCCATCCAGTAAAAAGAATGAACAAATTCACGGAAATTGCAGACCCTGCCCCCAACTTTTTTTAAAAAAGGTTAAATGGAATTGATTTACAAATTTTTTTTCATAATAAGTAAACCAAAATTAAAAAATGGCAAAAAAACTAACAAAAAAAGAAAAAAAGGTCCCTTAAGTTTTGTTTAAGGAAAAATGTTTTAAAAGGGCTTAAAATCTTTTTTTTTCAAATGGAACTTTTCAATACCAGTCCCCTCGCTAAAATCAGGGAAAGGGAACAAATTTCTAAAGAACGCGGGCCCGGAAAAAAAACACAAAACAACCAAAAACTCAAAAAAAAACAACACAAACAATCTATAGATTTTAAAAGGCTTTAAACAAAAATAGCCTTTTTTTTGCATAAACAAAAAAAAAACTAATTTTTTATAATGCCCCGTGCAAGGGGACCGTCCTTTTAACCAATTTTTTTTTTTTTTTAAAACCACAAAAATTGGGCTTTCTTCCACAGGGTTTCTTCAAAATAGCTTTGTTTTCAAAGAGCCAAAAAACGTGAAAGGGTTTTTTTTTTTTTTTTTTTTTTTTAACCTACTTTTTTTTTTTTTCTACTTTTCCTTATTTTTAACCAAAATTGGCGGACTTTGGTTTTGGGTGCAAAACCACCAAACTTTTTTGCACTTGCTTCATCCGCTTAGGATATAGGGGTGGCATTTTTCATTCAAGTTTTGCCAATTTTTAATTAATCAACCACACCTGAAAAAATGGCACTTTTTCCGCTTTTTAACAAAAACTTTAATAAATTTGGAAACATTAACTTTGGTGTTTTTCAAAAAAAATAAAAAGTGGGACATACAGTGAATGGTTCCTTAGCTTACAAAAAACTTTAAGCTTTTTGTTAAGATGTTTGCAACAGCACTCAAATGCCAGAGAAATAAAGCAGTAGGATAAAATGTCGCCCACCAGTCAACCCCCTGCGCTTTTCCCTTTTTAACCTCTTTCTGGGCAAAATTTTATTACTAATCAATCGCCCTTGCTAAAAATATCAAATTTTTGTGTGCCTTGGCACACTTTTTGAAAACCTTGAATCAAAAAGGCAACAGATCAAAGAAGGGTTGCCATTTTTAAAGGCCTTTTTTTTTCCAACCCGGTGAACTGGCTCAAAAGCTGCCCCTGTTTTTTTTTTTTTCTCTTTTGTAGTTGTCACANAAATGTGTGAAACAATAAAAAAATAAAAAAAAGTCAATTGACTACAAACATCTTGTTGTTTTTAAATATTTTAGTACTGATGCCTGGTATGACAGTATTGTGACACACACACACACACACACACACACACACACA
This sequence comes from Notothenia coriiceps, assembly GCF_000735185.1. Lineage (NCBI taxonomy): Eukaryota > Metazoa > Chordata > Actinopteri > Perciformes > Nototheniidae > Notothenia > Notothenia coriiceps. Next base: position 1,295,536 of record NW_011369945.1, read on the forward strand.
CACACACACACACACACACACACACACACACACACACACACACACACACACACACACACACACGTTTAGATGTTGGTGGCCCCGGTCCCCTCACCAGGAAGGAAACTCCACCTCTACAGCAGGCAGCTGGCCCGGCCGAACCTTCGGATGATGGTGATGTCACAGACAACATGTTCCCCACCCTGCCCGCCAACCAAAGTCCAAACCTGTCACTCAGTACCTCCCCCCCTCCCGAGCATTCCATACATCCCAGCCGTCCACCCACACACAGCACATGCACGCTCACACCAGGAAAACATTAGAGGCCTGTTTCCAGCGCGATGTCGGGGGATGAGTCTTGAGCCCTTTTGTTGCATTCTGTTCTTTATGTGGATGCTTTGCAAAACATAGACAGACTGAAATTACAACACTATGACAGAAAAACACACTAGGGCTACTAGTAAAGATGATATGTTTGATAACTGTCTTGATTAATATTTTATATTAATTAGTTAATTATCTTCTATTCAAAAAAATCCAAGTTAATGTCATTAAACGGACCATTTAGTCCGAACTACAGTCCACTCACCAAACAAATCCAATTGAAAATACATTATCAAACAAATGAGATAAGCTGGAATCTGGAAATGTTTAGCATTTTTGCTGTGGGGATGGCATTAGTGATTACACGGTTAACATTATTCAATGTCGATAAACCTCCTATGGATCTCCTTCAAGCCATGTTTTAAAAAGTAGTCATCAGTGATGCATTTAAAAGCACTATTTTTAAATAAAACTTAACGTAACAAACCACAAAGATAGCATCTACTCATTGTTTATTTGTCTGCTAAACCGCCTCACTAGTAAACATAAAGTATAAAATCAAAATGCCATATTTGGTCCAGCTTGTAGTGTATGTCTATTTAAATTCCCATTTAGATTTCAAGCACCTACTCTGGCTTCTTTTTTAGCTTCTTTAGTCGAGACATAAAGCAATAAATACTGTGACTGCTGGTTGCCAGCCTCAAGGAAAGCAAGAACGGGTGATATGTGTAGGCGTGTAATCAACATCGTGCTTGCACTATGCACCCACTTCCTCTCCACACAAACAGCTTTACTAACACTAAATATAGATCCTTTTCCATCTCTGTCTGTTATCCTACTTGTTTGGTTATAGCCGCCTCTTTGACTGCTAACCACTACAGCATCATTAACTACACAGAGCACAAAACCACAGATTCAGCACCAAAAAATAAAAACCTGAGATTTACACTATAAAAAAAAGAGACCTTGGGCGATTAATTAACAAAAACATACTGCACCTACAGAGATAATGGAGAAACCATGTGCCTGCCTACTACAAGTCTTAATTAGAGGGAATGCTGAGCTAAAGCAAATAGTCATTGACACTGTTTGGAGATAATTACCCTCCACACACTGCCTGATGCCCAATGATAATTCACAGAGCTTGACTGTAAAATCATCAGCCGTAGTTATTCTCTAATTAAAGAAAATGTATATTGATTGAATGCCATTTAATTGTGCTATTCTTGAAAATAATTCTGGCAGCATTTGCAGTTTTATTATATTCCCCAACCCCCTTATTCGACACACCACAGCACACAACATTTTGTTATACATAAATCTCATAGATAAAACAAAAGATGTTGTCATTAAGAATAGTGAAAGTAACACCAAGTTACTTATTTTAGTGCCGGCATTTAACAACCACTCAACTTGGGTTCCCAGAAGAGTCACTCAAATGTGCTTGTTTTCTTTACATTGTAAACTAACAACAGCTCTGGATGGAGGTATGTCGGTGTGAAAATGAACTGAGCGTGGTGTCGTGCATTTGGCAAATGCAAAATAGAACTGAAGGTGGGCAACAACATTCTCAAGAGTTGTGCTTTCGTTTGCCTAAGTTTATTGAGAATTCACAATCAGTAACACTAGATTATACATTTAGCCATTGCAGTACAGTTGTATGATTTAGATGCCCTTGTCTGAGATGATCATTTACCATCAGGAAATATGTAATACTACAATTGTCAGGAGAAGATTTGGTTCTCAACCCAAGCTTCTCAAACTGGCCCTGACGCTTATCTTTGCTGACAGAGCGATACAAACTGCTACACAAACTGAGACATCAGCACCAAGGAGCTGGAGAGATAGGGGTGGCCACCAGATGTGGCCAGGGTATAGAGGGGGAAATTGCCCCCCAGCAGACAAGTGAAACACGTTCAGTGGGCCACAGCCAAGTGCAGACATTTCAATTAAGGACACAACGACAGGCCAGACAGTCTGGATCCTGCCAGGTCGCCGCCTCAGCTCGAAGAATGTGACAGATTGGGATGATCCATTTCTGATAATACATTATGACATGACAACTCATATATTGTTCATGCTTATGAAAACATAAGAAATGTAGAATGGTATAAATATTCATGCCAATCCTTCTTTTAAAGGATTTCCTCTGAAGGTAAACTGATATTCATATTATTGACTGGATTTATTTTACTATAGATACTTTTTTTGTAACCTTTCAAGATAAATCTCAGTCCACTGAAATCAACATTATGCTGCATCTAGGTTAAACATTTTGGAAGTACCACACACAAAAGCAGGATAGCATTGGGCATTGATCTAAGAAAAGAGAAATTTGACTGGGGGCATCGATATATTACTTCCTGTCCCCAAACAAGCGCAGGTTTAACCTTTGCTGAACCTCTTGGGTTGGACTCTGGGCAGCTGTCAGTAATCAAATAGCCACCGTGAGGGTTTAATGTTGAACAGATGGAATTGAGGACCATTTCCTTTGCATTTTTACATTCTATGTCCTCCTCCATCACCACCACCTCTCTTCCCATGCTTCACAGGGTTGCACAGGAATCTGGGTAAGGAGTATTGTTTGTTGAGCACTTAAGAGTGCTTGAAGTGAGAAATAGTTGAACAAAATAAGACAGAATGAAAGGTGTGAGGGGGAGGGAGACTGTATGCAACATGGAGCGGGAGAGCAAGAGAAAAAGAGGGGGAGGAAAAGGCATTAACTTCCTGTGGAAACACCCACTTTTCCCATGAGCTCATACAAACCAGAAAGGTCACTGATTCAATACCTAATACACAGAGAGAAAGAGAGCTCACAATGTGTCTACTGCCTTAAAGGGCCACCGGGGAGAATTCTGTTAAAGCCGGGAAAACTTAAAGATAGTAGAAATCGCTGCAAAGAATTGAAAAGAACAATAGGTTTTGGTTGACAGTTTTTAAAAACTCTGCTATAAACCTAAATGATTATAGTGCTTGTTCAACGGCCAAAGTAATAAGACTCATATAGAAGGTTTACAGTTAGAGAGCAGTTTGGGTGTAGCACTGAAATCTTGGCTTCAAGCCGAATTAAATGAACTCATGCACATCACTCCTACAAGATCTCTTCCTCCTAATGCGCAACAGATCAATAGCTTGTCCCTTAAATCATGGCCTTGTCCTTAAATACGGGCTGACCAGTGAGACTCTGCCTCACCAGACAAACCTTTGGCGTGATTCCAACATCCATCCAGTAAGATGACATCACTGGAAATGCAGACCCTGCCACTTTAAAAAGGTAATGGATGATTACATTTTCAATATAAGTAACCAAAATGATGGCAAAAACTACAAAGAAAAGGTCTAAGTTGTTAGGAAAATGTAGCTATCTTTTCAATGGACTTCATACACAGTCTCGCTAATCAGGGAAGGGACAAATCAAGACGCGGGCGGAAACACAAACACACTCACACACACATCTATAGATTAGGCTAACAATAAGCTGCATAAACAAAAAAACTATTTATAATCCTGCATGGACGCTAACATTTTAAACCACAAATGGGCTTCCACAGGTCTCATGCTTTTCAAATAGCCACCGTGAGGGTTTAACCCTACTTTCTACTTTCCTTTTTACAATTGCGGACTTTGGTTGGTGCACACCACTGCACTTCATCGCTAGGATATAGGGGTGCATTTTCATTCAAGTTGCCATTAATCAAACACACCTGAATGGCACTTTCCTTTACAACTATATTGGACATACTGGTGTTTCAAAATAAAAAAGTGACATACAGTGAATGGTCTAGCTAGCACTTAAGGCTGTAGAGTTGCAACAGCACTCATGCAGAGAATAAAGCAGAGGATAAATGTCCCACCAGTCCACCCCCTGCTCTCCTTTAACCTCTCTGGCATTAATACATCAATCGCCCTGCTAAATATCAATGTGTGCTGGACACTTTTGAACCTGCTCAAAGGCACAGAATCAAAGAGGTGCCATTTAAAGGCCTTTTTCCACCCGGTGACTGGGCTCAAAGCTGCCTGTTTTCTCTGTAGTGGTCACACTACAAACTATTTCTTTATATCCGTTTCGTAAGTTAACTTTGGTTAAATATAAAGTGACCAGAGACCTGCGTAAATACTTTACAAGTCCACATACAGATTAAGGAGAACAACCCAAAGACAGAGAACTGTGTGAACATCCCTTATTGTTCTAGCTGATCACGTGACATCACTAATGTTCCCCTTCCCTGCATTAAGCCTTTCCTAAGCCGGTTTGTCTATGGCCCTTCCTTGTTTTGCTAGGAGGGATGAAAAATAAAGACATATTTTGATAATCTCTAAAAAGACATGGTGATTCCCCCCTGAATGCGTATTACTCGGGTGAATCCTCATCAATGCCTGCTTTTGTAGAAGTGAGAAAAACCTCGGCCCACGTGACGCTGTATCAAAATCGCCATAAATTAAGTTGAATAGATGTTGAGGATGAAAGAAAAGAAAATCAATACCTTTGGCACAGGAAGTTCATTATCGTACAGACATTTAAAAACATAAAATATATTTTGTTAAATCATAACACATATCATAAGACCTTGTTGGAACCCATTGACTCAGACAGTAGAGTGTTTATGTGTTTTTGCTTTGTTCTTCTTCCTCTGCTTTTTCTTGGTCCTGCATGTGCTCATATCAACAAAGATCCACTGTGACGGCCCAGTGAGAGGACACCAGCTACTGCAGTGGCTGTGTGGACAGAGAAACTACTGTGTGACTTTCAAAAGCCCATACAAAGTCACTCAAAGGAGTGTGGCTCACAGTCTGTAGTCTATGGTTTTCAGAAAAAACGTATGACTGACCGAATAATGGGATGCTTATCATCTCTAAAAATGAAAAACACTAACAGGATCCAAAGGCTGTTTCACCGATTAAGATTATAGAAAATAAATCATCTATATCCAAACATATCTAACATACTACACACCTCTTAAAAGATTAAACTGTACAGCACCTGCAGAAATGTGTTCCTCATCTCCCCTCTCTGCTCTGGTACAACTGCTGAGTGTGTATTTCTGCACCAGTGTACTCGACTGCGGACTATAATTCTTAGCAAGGGGTGATATGTCAAAGTAAATGGGGCCACTCACTGGCATCATGTCAGATACACAGCAGCATTACCGTTGTGTGCTTTTAGGCCAGCACTCCAATGACACAGGCTGCAGAAACGTTATTACTGAAGCGGGCAACTCCTCTTAAATAACACCTAATGGACACATCTTATCTCTGATGGCTCCTCCCTGCCTGTCCAGTCACCATCATCAAAAGTAATTTAATTTGGGTAAAGACACTGATCATTATCAACAACTGTGCATGTCACAATAACAAATAAAAGAAAAACAAGAAAAGAATAGGATGGCAGTCAGAGAGAACAGGCCTCCACCAAGACCAATGCTGCAGTTATGTGTTCCATGGATGAGTTGGAAACAACAAGGACGATACAAAGAAGATGTATTTGAGGCCTATTTGTTTGAGTATTTCCAGTATTTGCATGTCAATGAGAAGCAAAGGAAGCAGATCAAGACATATTTTGATAATCTCTACCAAAGGTGTGCCAACATTTCTGAATTGATGTTTCGACTTGCTGGGGAAGAGAACGAATTTGTTCCGATAATTGTAACTCCACATAATGCAACTAAAATACTTCTTGCAACATCTTGCAATGTAAACATAAGTGAAACCCGGTTTGTGCCCCTGTCTGTGATTTGGATTTGCTCCAAAATGCAATAGGCTCATCCCTAGCCAATGCTTCACCTTTCCAACAAGTTTGATGAAGATAGCCAGTAGTTTTTCCACAACTCTGCAAATTGACCAGAAAACACAACCTCCTCTGCAGAGGTAATGCTTGAAGAAACGTATCATATGCTATGGACTTGAAAGTCACCAGGCCTGTGGCTTGTGGTGGCCCTCACACATGACTAGCAGAATGTAACTTTTGAAATGGCTAGCTTGTAAACAAGGCGATTGTCTTTTGTGTGCGAAGGGCCTGAGCGCTACATGCTCTAACTAGCATTTTGGGAGGCCCGGCTGTGAGTGGCCAATGTTTTGGTTCGACAAACCAAACACACTTTTTTAGGCAGCTGCTGACTTGATTTGCATTGGCGTGTGCCAATTTAAAAGACTGCATCAGGCCTGCCGACGGCAACTGGTGCTGAAAACACAGACGCATTTGCTGCGTGTGTTAGATTAGTATAACAGTCACACAACAGCTGTGTCACTGACTCAATGTATCCCTCCACACATGTACCTGGTGCAGACTGAACAGCCTTCCTGGTATGATCTGTTTTCTTATCAGTGGAGGAGAGTCACACTGGGCCATTGTGGTCAGCATATTAGGACAGCGAGTCGTGCTGTACTGTCACCTGTTGAGGGGTTGTCTCATTCCAAGCCTCACCTCCCACTGATGGACAGCAGGTGCCGCGCAGGCCTCTGGACGGTGTCTGCATGAGACGTGCCAAATGTCTACCAGCTGCCTGGCAAGTAGCTTAGGAGCCGGCATCAGCGACAAGCACAGACATATAAAAAGAACCATTCATAGTGTTCTATCATCTAAGCTACAAGGAAAATGTCTCCTCTACATGGGGCACACTACAGAAGGCAGAATTACTTTAATAACATTGTAGATATTGTTCAAAAAGGGATTAAATGTAGGCGTGTCACATGAAAAGGTGTACGTACATTTGTAATGCTGAATACAATGTGGTGGGAGCGGGCTGCTAAAATAATCAGCATCAGTTTCCCATAGACAGAGTTGCTGTTATATGACTCTGAGATGCGAGACCTGATACTGTGCACAGTTATTCTGAAACAGACAGATGTGTGAATACAGAACAATAGACAAAAAACAACACAGAGGAACCCGCTGCCCTCTCTGTCTGTCTGATTATCTGAGGGGCAGTGACCGGAAAACAACGGAGGATATTGCAGGTGAATACAAGGTTTTTATGACCAATCGGAGGGAAATGTTACAATTTCAAAGTACGCATACAAATGTTTTGTTTTCCTTCATTCTGATATTCATTAGAAATATGTAAATTATGGTAAAATGCATAACATTGAGAATTTAGAAACACATTTGATTGTTATGTCATGTTAAGCATATGCTGATTTTATTCATGTATATTACACGTGAAAATATGTTGAAACTAACATAAAGATATGTCTTGTAGATATAGCCAATTTCATAGGCTGCACAAGTGAATGTTGTGCAAAACCAAAATACAGTATATAATACTCTCTGCTCTTTTGAAAGTTACTTACAGACTTGTGCGTACATGCTTCAGGATTCATTAGAATTTGCTTCCAGCTTTTGCAGAGAGACAGAGAGACACTTAGAGGGAGAGAGTGGCTGAAATTATCATCTGATCTCAGATCTGTTTTGTGGTTTTCTGGATCACACCTCCGCCTCCAGCCAACAATTTTGCTTTCCACAGAAGAAAACACAGAGAAGATGCTTCGGGAAAAGTGGGAAATGGTTTAGAGAGCAATGATCACTGGCACCATACAGCTTTTTCTACATAATCACGTGAAAACATGTTATAATAACTAAGTTTTGATTTCTCGAGGAAGGCTTCATTATGTTCTGCCCTGCCAGCTAACAAACACTTTACAGTCACACATCAGGGATTAAGTTCTTCTTTGACTGAACAGGGAGATTATTGTGTTAACAGAATGACATTACAAGAGATAAGAAATATTTCGGAAAAGCAAAACAGAGAACTAATTTACAACAAACACTAACTGTATTACAACCAATACACGGAAGACCTATGCAGAATGAGGAAGCACACTTACAAAAGAAGGGGAGCAATATCTATTGTTTTCAGTGGAAAGTACTCATATATGTATGTGTGCCTGTGGACTGGATCCAAGCCAACTTTAGTGAAGAGGCCAAAACAGGTAAAGGCCATTGAAAGTTACACAAGAAACAGACATAAAGGAGAATCAAATGGTAGTGAAACATGTATTTAAAGCCATTTATGTAACAGTAAATCTAATCTTAATAATTGACAACATTCCTCTCAACTATAAGACTTACAACAACACACTGGTAGATCGTAAAAATTACATCATCAGAATGGAATCACCAACAAATATATACAATAGTCTAATAGTACCCGATGCTGTATTATTGCTAGAGAGTCGTCTCCCTCCCTGGATAGTCATTCGTTTCTCTCAGAGCTAAAAGGGATGACCTGCTAGTCTCCTAAGCTTTCCCAGATGGTTGGGAGTGTCTTTATGGATCCTAAATGTACTTTTACATGAACATTCCTATGGGGAGCTGCTTGGCATTTTTCCAGATTCAAGTCAATTACCTCATCACTGCGATTGTACACTACTTATCCATGTATTCAAATAGGCCTAAAAACATAAAGCCTCACAAGCGGCCCTTGGTACCGCAATGTTCATCACTTGCCACAATACACAAGTGATTTGGACACTAAATTATAAATAAATTACTCTCAGCTTCATGGAATGTATGGGAGGAAAACTGTAAAATGTGTCCTGAGGGTTGCACTACTCGTGGAAAAGCCATGGTCATTACAATCAAAAGGGGTTTATCTTTTTGGAAGCATTATGTGCATTTCACACATGCCTACCAATTACTTTATTCAATGTATTGTGTGGAAGGCTGGCCTCTTTGCCTGAGGGGGGCACAGAGGAAAAAGCTTACAGTGTGTCAATTTAAATGATTCATCCTCTGGTAAGCAAGAATTTGCCGGTATAATTCATGGCAATGTGAATAATCACATTTAGATATTTTACGCAGGAGTTTAAGTTTTGGGGGTCCTAAAACATTAGGATACACTGTCTATTGTTAATCATGCCAAATACTAAGAAAATGTGGCAGTTGTCTGCTTTCGCGTAGGTGTTGCATAGCCAATAATACAATAGAAAAATTGAAAAAACCCAATAAAGTTGCTCTTAACATCCTGCAGGCAATGACCTATAAGAAGTGTCAGTTATGGAAGTGTTGTGTACATGTCTTAAGTTAGTGTGCTAATAAAAAGCCATAAAAAAGGGGCAGTTTTTTATATACATTCCTACAAATTAAGTTACAAGTTTAATTGCACCCTGTCATACTTTGGTTTCCCTCTGTCTTATATAAGTTCAGGAAATCATGTTTTCTGTTGCTATAATATGCCAACTGTCACACATTTCAGGATCCTGACGAAACAGGTGACTAACAAAGGGGAACAACCCTTGTGAAGAACAACCTCAAGCTAAGTGCTACGCAGTCACCAGCCACAAGGCCAGCTGACTTCATAACTGATTGGTCACACAAACCATATTTAGAAACATACTCATGATCTATGGCTATAACCAGCCAGAGTTTGATGTTCACTGAGGTCCGACAAGTGAAGACATATAATTAAGTATGTATAAACACTTGCATGGTAACATCTGAAAAGAGTAATATGAGCATAAGAGAGATAGAGCAGAACATACAAAATGGACAGCTAGGTTCACTTTTTGAGAGTCTTTAAAAGTTTTCTAATTACGGTAAAGTTAAAATACTTACAGACAATACAAGGATGCAGGATTAAACAAGCATTTCCATTTAAAGGGGTCATTGCTTTTATCAGACCCTGCACATCAGAAAGTGTTACATTTATCTAGAACAGCAATAGGGTTCATATTTAGTTGTTTTATAATGAATAAGACATTTCTTCAATCTTTCTGTTAGCAATCTCAGTATCATCAATTCTGCTCTTCAAACTATACACAGTTTAAGTTGTTGAAATAACTTTTCATAAGCAGACCAAAGAAGGAAATCCTATAACATCACTGACCCAAGGCAGGTGGAACTTGGCTTCAATCTCTACACAAGAGTCAAATGAGGGTAAAGGGTGGTGGTGGGAAAAGGGAAATAAGGCACAGTCACACAGACTTTGTGCTACTGTGCTCGGTCCAGGCCATTGTTTAAAATTCATTGTTGAGCTTTTACTGGAGCACACTAACATGAAACAGATATTAATGTGAGTGCAGCACCAGCCTAGAAGAAAATTGATCCTTAAAGAAATCTACCTTTTTTATAACTACGTTATTAGAGTATCTTTTTTTGTAGTTATACACTCTGCGTTTGGCGAAGCAGGCAGAAAACAAGTCATTGTCGTTTATGTTTGTGCATGCTTACACTGATAGATGTTCAACAAGCTAAGTAACTATGAAACCATTCACAAAAACAGTTTGTCTACCGGAATTGTTTGCTTTATAAATTCCATGCAAAAGTCACTGCACGCACAAGACCTGCATTCTTTCCTAGGTGACATAGTGGTGAAAGGCTGTCCTCTAGCCTCTTAAATTATTGTTATTTTTGTTGTCATAGATACATGTACTTATTTTTACCTCCTGGTTAGAATTTGTGTTGTCAAAACCAATGAAGGGCTTATTTGCTTTTGTTGCAGTCCAGCTCTGTGAGAAATCAACAGGTGACTTTCCTACAGAGCTAAACAAACACTGTCCTCTCATCACCTGAGCTAACAGCCACGCACACAGGTACATACACACACACACACGCATCTGCAAACCCTACGGTAAAAGAGAGCTTAATGTCATATGGTCCAGTCTTCCTTTACAAAGGAAAAAGGTATAAACTCCCTTAAAGGACATGTAGAAACGCCGGTCAGAATATAAATGGAAATGTTTGCACTCAGCGGTATGGCATGTGACATATTCCTGAGCCAGACAGAAAGCTACAAAACTGCCTGTATCCAAAAATGGGCTGAGAGTATGCCGTGTGTGGTGTTACATACAACTAAACTTCTAAACTAAATCACAAACGCACACACTACAGCGTCGCTGCAAACATTTTGTTTAACCACCTGTGGCTATTTCTGAGAAATGCACATGAAACGGCGGTCACCACATTCAACTCCTGCGTTACTATCATTGCTACACCTTGCCTCCACATGCCCAACGAGAGCTGCCATTATAATCCGTGTTTGCTATTGAATTATTACTCAAGGGCAACATTCTTCCTAAAATACCTCATATCTAAACAAAATATGTGAGATATTTCGAAAAAGGAGTTGGAGTATAGAAAGAGAGGAGTCACTTCAGCTGTAAATCCAGATGAGGTCTAAAACAAATCCTCAACTGTCTGGACTTAATCAGTCAGGATGTTTTGCTCTCATGGATGAATCTCCACTGCCGGGGGCCGCCACAACACTAACATTAGCAAGCATGTGAGCAGGCAACACCATAAGTCAGAGACTCAGAGACCAGTGATCAGACCACACAACGGCTCATTATGGTCTCATTTTAGGAGCTCCTTTGGTTACTCTTTGTAAATTAAGTCAGTTTTTGATGTGTGATTATTACTTGGGTAAAAACAAACCTACACACAACACCACCCCACATGCTGTGTTCACATGGCCAATGTGAGTCATGTTTGCCCTTCTTGGGATGCTTCCTTCTTTATGGACGTCACATTAAAACAACACACTGTGCTCCACAACTTTTGTCAGATGACTCAATGTTATGTCATGCCAATGCTATCTCAGATTGAGTCAACCACTCGGCGTTAGGGAGGCCAGCAGCCCCCGGGGGCCTGCCCTTCTGTTATTGCTAGCGACATCATCTTTTATCCCCCAACTCCCAGACATCCCTGCTTCAGCACAGTAGTCGTTTTGTTTTTGTCTTAAGTAATGACTGAAATGTGCCAATAGAATCGAGTATCAAAAGACTGCCAATTATCTAATTGACATCAAACAATCAAAGTCTTGTTTTACTTTAATCACATATTTTCTGAGCTATATCAGAACTTTTTTAGTGTGCAAAGTGTGCTGCTTTTGTAAATTCAACTTAAGTGCATTTAAGAGTTTGGTATGTTTTGGTACATTTAAAAGCAAGGTTTTAGTGTGAGTGCCAAAGCTAAGGTATCATATTGGTTCCAGTAATGAAAATGTTCAAATTACACCAAATTGAAACATGCTTCTTAAAATAGTTAATGTTTAGTGCTTGGTTAGCCACCCCCAACACAGACACATTCCTGCAAATACAAACATATAACACATGATGCCACAAAAAGACACCGCTGCATATACAGACTGTCGGAGCACCTTTCCTTTATGAAATCATACTGTAGAACTGTTGGAAAACTACCTTAAGCTTACTCTTCGTAGTCTATTTAAAATAGTGACTTCTTACCTACTTGATGACTAGTTATCAAATACTAAATGTTTCATGTTCTTTATCTAGGTAGGAATTCAATGTAAACCATATCCATAAGAAATGGAAGAAAATATAAGAGTAAGGAGCATTGCAAACCAGGAAGCCAAAAAAGAGTTTCAACGAAGGTTTTTCTGTTTATGAAGAGACTTTAATCACTTAAACGCTGTTTTACTTAGCACTGACAGGAGGCCTGGTATACATATAAAATGTGTTATATTTCATAACACGTGCATTAAAAGTGAACTGATACTGCAATAAATCTGGGAGAAAATTACATCAAGCACTTTTTGGAAAAACGTATAACACTAAATCAAAAAACCCTGTCAAGATACACATACATACACAAACACACATAGCTCTATGATTCAGGAAGCCGGTCATGTTTTTCCATACAAAACTAAAAGGTCCTAAGAGCAGCAGCAGCAGAGTGACTTCCTTTTGCCAAAGGGCCAAATTCCACATGGTCCGTGATCATTAACCCACCCAGGCTGACCCAGACCCCCCACCTCCTAAACACTCAACATAGTTCTGGGGAAAGCCTCAACTTCACAATCAGCTGTTAGGTCTTTTCTCTTGGCAGGCACCTTCTATAAACTTCTGAAGAGGATGTAGGTTCTCCTGCTGCTGTCAACATCTCAATCTTTCTCACTTTCACGGCACCAGATATGCCAGCCGATGGCGAGAAAGGCATGAGTAAATTAACTGTGGGTCACGCTGAATACAAAATGCATATAAAGTAGCTGTTCAAGCTAAATCCGACTTTACAACTGAAATAAATAAATTATACCCTGGTACTCCTTAGGCCAGGCTGGCTGTTCATTAAACAGCAGATTCCAAGTGGAGGCTGCTGTTTTATTAATAAATCTTTTAGCATCCCTCTTAATGCAATGGTAAAACAAACGTTGCTAATTATATTGAGAAGACATGAATTATGATGTTCAAACTGAGAAAAATCTTCCCAATCATAATATCAATGTTAACACTGTTTTTATATTCAGTAAAATGTCTTTGGTGCGTTTTAATTCAGCTTCAAATGCTGCCCTACTTCAGGTCAGTGAGGTCAGCAGGCTAAGGCAAATATCTGTGCCACAGCAATCTGATCCCTTTTTACTTGGTATGCAGTTAATGAGCTTTTTGAACCCTCATTAGACACAACTTCCCCCAACACACACACACAAGCTTTTTACCCCCACTCTCTCAAAACGTGTGCCAGCCCACTATTGTCTGGCAGTGGGGAGACATGCAGCTGCCTGCAGTCTGGTCAGTACCACACGAGGGGGAAACACACAAGGCAAAGGTTAAAGTTTGTCATTTATTTCATACTGTGTGTGTGTGTGTGTGTGTGTGTGTGTGTGTGTGTGTGTGTGTGTGTGTGTGGGTGTGTGTGTGTCTCTGTGTGTGTGTGTGTGTGTGTGTGTGTGTGTGTGTCACTGTGTGGGTGTGTGTGTCACTGTGTGGGTGTGTGTGTGTGTGTCACTGTGTGGGGGCTTTTCGGAAAGGAGCCCTTGCTTAAATTACTATTATGAAAGCTTGGAAGGTCAAAGCGAGGCAGGCTCTGCAGTGTGCTGGAATGCAACCAGGCATAGATGGAGGTAACTCTTTACGTGCCTTTTATATGTGACACAGATGGATTTTCAAGTAAGCTTCCATTAAACTCATGAAAGCACAGTCTTTCAGGGGGAAATGCTTAATTATGTTTAAAATAATATTAACATTAATGTAGTTGTTTGCCAGCAGGTCTCTTTATCGAAAGTCTACATCTGAACATAAAAGTTAATCATCTTACAATGGGTGTTATGTGCTGCTGCTGTTCTGCTTATTATATATTAATTAAACCATTACGGGTTCTGTCATTGTTTGCTTATTTCTCATGAGATTTGGAACAGTTTGGTGTCTCTCAAATAATGTTAAAAGTACATTTATCTCTCGGAGGACACCAGTAGGCCTACTACAATGATGGAGTTTTCTGTAACTCTACAATGCACTTTTTATAGCATTAACACTCATCTGGGCTGAGGGTTCCTTTTAGTTTCTGGCTAGAACAGACTATATTTTAGCATGGACTCTTTATTAACGTTACTCTGCAGCAAGTTAATAAAATAGGACAACTGAGGAGCTCCGCAGACCCACTTTCCTTTCTCTTTTGACTAGCGGCAATGAACGGCAAAGTGGAAGTGGATCTCTCGGAAATCGACGTGTTAAAGTGACAGCCGTCCTTCCTCGTTTAATTCACAAAATAAGGCTTAATATCTCACCCTAACTTGTAACAACCCCTCTGTAAATAGTTGAAGGCCTCAAATAAAGTGGAGAAGAAAACACCCAGGTATCCGCTTACGGGGTTCCCGTGTCTGGCCTCCACTCTGATTTCGCCGTGTTTTCGGATAAGCATTTTGAAGCACGGGCTACAATTCAAGTGAAGTGTGCATGCTACTGACCTGAATAAACTGGATAGTCAGGGCTGATTTCCCGACACCACCTCCTCCGACCACCACCAGCCGATACTTCTCCTGCACCGAGCCGTCCTTCCAGCCTGCCATCGAGGACACTTCGCTGCTCGCCGCCGCCGCCGCCGCCGGAACACCAGTGAGCAGCAAACACCCACTTTTTCCTGTAAAGTGAAGAGGCCCTGCAGTGTGAGACACCGGAGAAAAGAGTCCAGAAACGTGCGGGAAATGACTCGTCGGTGTAGTCCGTTTAATGCACGGATAGATAGATAAGGAAGGGTCTACGGAGCTACGGGCGCCTGTCCATACGCCTGACCGTGATTCAGCCTCGACAACACTGCGTTGTTCGAGCAGAGGATCCGGGAGTAGAGTGAACAGCCAGACCAGTACTAATGTCTGGCGCTAGGGGCCCTTCTACAGGCTGTGTGTGACTGAACACCACGCCTACAGTACACACACACACACGCACACACGCACACACACACACACACACACACACACACACACACACACACACACACACACACACACACACACATATCCCTGTCCTGAGACTATCATACTCCCCTGCAGTCACATTCCTGTCCTCACACACAGCCTGAGCACACACATAAAAGCTGTGCCTGCCTTCTCTAACAGCAACAAATTACACAGGGATGATAAAGATGCCCTGCAGCTATAGCTATAGTCATAGTGTAAACCTCCAGTAGGCCTAATAAAAACTGTATTTATTTTTGTTTTCTTCACAAGTCTCCAATTAGATGTTTTGTATGCCATATGAATTAAAAAAATAAAGAAGAAACTACTCACCGAAATACAGTATACTGCTACTGCCTCACAAGCAAATTACAAAGTCAGGAGACTGACAAGCTCTGCAGTATCATGTTTCTGATTCTTCCGTAATCTAGACTGCTTAATTGTTATAAACCCTTATTTATTGTCTGCATTGCTCGATTGGAAGAACAACATTTTTACATCTCATATTAGATTTCAACACCAGGTTAAGGGTAATTGGTTACAGTAAATATAAAAATGTTACATCGGCCTTCTTCAGTCATTGGAAATCAGAGTCAGAATCGGTTTTATTAACTTATAGGTTTACAGATAGAAGGAATTTTTACGTTTTAGCAATGCACAAGAAGAGTAATTTTCCATGAAAATGTAGTATTTATCTAATTAGATTATCAGCAGTGCATTTTACCAATAAAAAGGTTGATATAAATATCAAATCGTAATGTAAATTCTAAAAATAAATAATATAAACACAAATAAAACTCACTTTTGTTCCTCTCAGATACACCTTTATTAGTGTATTCATGTAACAGTGACAGTTAATGTTCAAAGGCTTAAGGTTGTCTTATTCTAGTCAAATGGTGGTCACATGGTGTTTTCATGATAGGTGCAAATAAAAGGGATGGACTCTGATTTTTTACGTCACTTAAATGGCACTCAGTCTGAAAAATAGAATTAAGCCAGTCCATCTGAAAGGACAGACTTAACTTCAGTGTGTACAAGCATGACTTTTTTGTATTATGTCAACATTTCAAGTAAATGCCATGTTATGACAAATCTGACTACAGGATTATGATGTGCAGGGTGCCAAAGCACTGTTTGATTCGACACATGTGGCGCCACCTAGTGTCAGAAGAAGGAGGCTGGATGCGAAACAGTGCACTAATGTGTCATTCAAAGTCTTGATTGAGAGTATGAAAGTTTGTTTCAGGCATTCATTTAAATAGTCGTTTCATTATGGAGAGTAGTTAGAGTGCTAAACCTTTGAACTCACCCATAAGGCCTTAAGCTCAGGACAAGCTTGTTAGCAGCTGAGAAAGAGAAATGAAGCAGCATTTTTTGTATAAAATGCATGACAGGCGTAATAAAAAAACTGCCCAGTAAACTGAAAGTGTCCAAAGATATATATATATTTTTACAGTTACCTTGAACAATGAAAAGTATTTTTGACACTGGGCTTGGTGCTATATAGTAAAACCACTTACAAACACTGTTTCACAGACACAGCCCCCTATAAAAGAGTCCCTATAAAAATGATAAATCAAAGAATGTTCGAGTACTTTGTGTACAAGACAAATCACCAAAATAGAAAAACTTAGCAAAAACACAGGGTGTAAAAGCTTAACGGTTTTATGGAGTTTAGATTTAATTGTAATAATGATGGATAATATCTACCATAAATCCAAAGAGGCCGTACAATGCTGACAGTAGGTTGTCAGTGGCCGTTTCTCAAATTCAAGTACCGTATACTACGTCATTGAGTGGCGCCGAATGCTGGGCATTTAAACAGTCCTTCGGAGCCACTCAATGACGTAGTATACTTGAAATAGTGGCTCTGCAGCAGCTTTACTCAACATTGAGAAACGGCCAGGCCGTTTCTCAATGTTGAGTAAAGCTGCTGCAGAGCCACTATTTCAAGTATACTACGTCATTGAGTGGCTCCGAAGGACTGTTTAAATGCCCAGCATTNTTATTGTTTTTACTTCGGCTGTGACTTTGTGTGTGCTCAGGGTGAGTTTGGCTGTGTTTCGCTGTGTATCGCTAAACAAGGAAACCACACCTCCACGGAGCTCAGCGCGATTCACAACGTCCCGACCAATCAGAGCACACTGTGCTCACAGGGAGGGTGGGGGCTGGAGCTANAGCGAAACACAGCCAAACTCACCCTGAGCACACACAAAGTCACAGCCGAAGTAAAAACAATAAGTGTGGCTTGATATTGAGTAAGAAAAAGGTTGATAAACGCTGTGAGAATGGGTCTGCAGAGAGAATTTCTCCGCGATCCCAACTGCCTGTTATCAGCCTGCAGCCAGGGAGGAGAGATCCGCAGAGCTGCATGCACTGAGTGTGTGTGTGTGTGTGAGGAAGTCCGTGGATTGGTCAATTTGGACCAATCAGCAGGGGGCTTAACGTAACGGCTCCGCGGACGTCACGTAACGGCTCCACGGATTGGTCCATTTGGTTCCGGGTACCGCATGACGTTAAGCAGTACCCGGAAGAAACATTGGACAATGATGTATCAGTGACGAATCTCCAACGAGGCGTTTTGGGGAGGTATTTTCTGTGTTAGAATTTTACTCCCTACAGGGTGTACTTTTTTGAGGGTTTTGACTCTGCAGACCGTTTACATGCATAAAAACCTTCATAACACACAAGGGGACGGGTAATAACTGGAAAAGCATGACATGGGCCCTTTAAGACGATAAACCAAAAGATTATCTTACCAATGTTTCCGAATATGATGCCATTCTCAGTCGAGGCCACTTTAACATTAGCCTTGATGTTAGCAAAATCGTGAGGAGCCAGAGTTAAAGGTGAAGGCTTCTCAACCAACTTGAGATCACCTGTGGGATGGACACAATTAGTGGAATGCAAACATAACGACTAGTAACAAAAAAATACGAGGGGCTTGATCATCATTAAAGGGGAGAACATGTTCGTATGTCCAGTGAGGTGAAAAAAAAAACAGACTAACCTAAAGTGGCCAGCTCAAGAGTGCAATTCTGGAGAGTGTCATTGGTTTGGTTGACCACCAGCACGTCCAACACAATGTCATACTGGTTGACATGAACATAGGCTTCAGCATACACTGGGTCTGAGAACCCTGTCAGCTGGGTCACCTAGAGTGGACAAAAATACATTAATACTTTTAATCATCAATTATAATGCAAGTACAAATGTTTCCTCACAGTAAGCAATTAAAAAGTACATTTGTATACCATTTACTTTTACAAGGTTTTAACAGCAGTGCATTTGCACAGCAAGACCTCAAGCAGCAGGATTAAAAAAGAAAAATGATACTCGTAGCTGTGTGTGTGTCCCTGCATACAAAACTGTTATACCCGCAGTCAAATTAAATAAAAAATAAATAATGCAACAACTTAAATGGTAGAATATGAAATCCAAACGAAACAACTGTTTTTGTTGCCACTGTGCAATCAAAAACAGTAACTCCACAAAAGGCACACTAAGGTGTTCAAATATTTATGCATTATAAATGGAAGAACAAATGAATAAAATCTCAAAACAAATTAATATAATTCCCAAGTTGATCTTTCTCAATGTAATTTCCAGTTGCAGTGCAGAGCCTGTGGGGGTACCTTGTTGAGTTTTGAAGCCAGGGGATCATTAGCCTCTTTCCTCTGAGTGTTGCCCATAGCAGCCAGCAGACTGAGCTGGAACTGGTCCTCTTTAGAAGTCATCTCGTTTTTGGCGGTCAGCTGCATGAAGGAGATCGGGTCGTCTGCCTGCACTGTTACGCTTCGTTTCTCAGACTCTTTCTGTGGTCAGAATAAGAAACACATTGGGTTATTTTGAAGGGGATAATCGAGCATATAGTTGTCCCACCAAGAAAGATTCAAGACACTTAAATAGTCAGGCCAAGATGTGAAAACAAATTAGTTAGAGACATATGTATTTCAATTAGAATCAAGTTACATTTATCAGCAAAGATATGGAGCAATTATGTTTTTGTCAAGAGACGCTGAAACCCTCATAAATTAATGCCATAAATAATAATAATAATAATACATGTTATTTATAAAGCACTTTTCCTGTTGCTCAAAGCTCTTAAAAAAGGCAATACATTCTTAAAAACAAAACGTATTTGTCTTATAAACACTATATGTATATTTACAAGCATAAAACTGAATTTGTAACATTCATAAATAAGTGCTGGGTCAAAAAATATGCAATTTACAAATAAAATGTGACTTCCTCTTCTTGTGGCGATGCCTCAGCTGGTTAAATAACAGGAGGTTAAATAGCGTTACCTTCTGCGAAAGCTTCTCCTCCTCCAGTCTGACGGTCAGCATATGTGACAGGGATCTGCGGCACTCCTTGTTGAAAATGTCATTCATAAGAGGCGAGCACTCCGACAGGACCTTGAGGCACAGCGAGATGCGGTCCACATCGTCGTCTGTGATGGGCTTCTTGGGCAGAGAGGACTTGCCCAGGTGCAGCACAGTGACCATGATCAGCATGGACTCTGCCACAAAGGACTGAAGGGACAGCAAGACAACAGGGGTTAGAGAAACAGTCAGCTGGTTCATTGTTTTTGACAGAAGTGGTCAGTAGAGTGGAAAGAGGGCGACATACATTTTGTTTCTTTTTGTCTTGAACAATTCCAACATAACGCAGGGCAACTTTGGTCAGGGTGGTGGCCAGGGAAGCTGCCACATAGAAGTCTCCGTCCATCAGGAAGCCTCTGAGTGGAGGTCTGGAACAACAGAAGCAGTGTTTATTGAGTGAGTTCACTGTGCAGACAATCAATGGAGTATTAGAGGAGAATAATGAGCCTTTCTTTACCTATCCTCTTCTTTTTTAGAAGGCCTGTTGGAGCTGAGGGCGCTCTGCGTCACATAGGTTCCCATCTCTGTCACCAGCTTCTGGGCTGGAGCCGCGCTCACTTCATCATCTGCTTTCACCTCCCCCGAGTCTCTCTTGATCTCATTTTCTACGATGGGGATCTGTCCAGGCAAGAGATGGATGTTAGGTCCATTGGGCTTGTCAAGTGAGATTTTTTCCATTTAATACTAATAACAGGGTATATGCAGGAATCCTGAAGTCAGATGTAATACCTTTTAGGACCTTTTTTAAGACCCTTTCCATACATTTCAAGACCTCATGGCCACTTGGAGTTCTAACCGGTTACATTGGCGACACACTTTACCTCACATTGACTATATACAGTATTGATTGTCCTTCCTCCTTATCTTCCAACCATTTGGACGCAAACTTGCATTTCCCCATAACGAGTTGTTTAACAACCGGTGTAAACGGAGCTTTGCGCGCCATCAAGCAGTGAGCGTGCGATGTCCTGTTCAGATGACGTCAAATCCAACGGGATGCCATAAATAAACTACACAGAATCACACTACACACCTACGCAATGATTACATTCAGGCAGACTGTAGAATACAACCTCTTTGGACAATTTATATACTTATTGAAAACAAGCTACAAAATGTAATACCTTGGAAAATGCCGTTTAATACTTTTTAAGACCCCGCGGACACCCTGAATAATAATAATGGACGTACCTCTCCCAAAGACCTGCGTACTTCTGTCATCACACTCTGGATGTCATCCTTGGTGCTGCAGTATTCTCCCAGGATCCACAACGCTCCCCTGTAGATCCTGAATTAACACAACGGTGACAATGTTGAAGAGCATTGACAGAACTACGTACTCCTGTATTGATACACTACCTAGCCAAATGGCATTCGACAAATGTGACTTGAGGTAAAACATAAAGTGACTATCAGACCAGAATGACCAAAATCAGGCAAAATTCATTCTTTGTTTAAGGTTGGTTTGTATATGTTTGATTATTTGTGCTCTTGTACCCTTTTTTAAATCACATCATTTCAGAGGAGACATAATTGAAGAACAACTCAAGTGTGTGATTTGGCCTCACATGAGTCTCTTTATTAACACATAGTATAATAAAAAGCATGTGCCCGATGACAGAACAAAATGACAGTTCAGCTCGTACTTTTAGTATTAGTACGAGTAATGACTTCAGATTAGCACAAACTGAATAGAAAAGGATGTACTTATTTGTTGATTGACTTGCCTATGTATCCATATAAAATAGTCTAGCCTAAACTGTACCTGCTTTTGTTTATATCTATTAGGATGGCATTACCAAGACATTGTATAATATTCCCCTTAATGTGCTTAGAAAGCCTTACTTGACAGTTTTGATGGCGTGAAAGACTTCCAGCATCTTCTCGATGATGAGGGGTCTCAGGCTGTCAAACCTCTGAATGGCCTCCCTCACAAACTCCAGCACGTCAGCAGCAGCTGCCTCATTAGTGTCACTGAGGAACTCCATCAGCTGTAAATCATAACAACACGAAGAAAAGCCTTACTATATACTCATACTTTATTATATAAGCCGCGTTCACACCGCACTACTTTTCCCACTTTAGTTCCGATATAGTTCCGAAATGTCGCGTTCACACCAAAAAGAGCCGGAACTAAAATTAGTTCATCAGGACCTTTTTTACCCCCTTTTCCGTCCCTGCTAGAGAGCAGGGACTTTCGTGGGAGAAAAAGGTTCCTATGTCTGATTGGCTGGGCGGAAAAGTTTTGTGACGCCGCCATTTTATTATCCTTGCATTAGTATTAGAGACTAACTTATGGCAACACAAAAGAAAATATGGGAGCGGTGGAGATTAGGAGGTGTCGGCGTTCTGGCGATTTACTCGGGGACTTCCGGCCGGGGACTTCAGGTGGCAGTATACGCCGTGAAGTTGTTTGCGGCCTGCCAGTAAACCCAAAGCAGAAGAAGAAGAAGTGACGTCAGCGGCTTCATTTGCCTAATCCACCCCCAGGAACTTATTCCGGTGTGAACGCGATCTGTACTTAGTTCATGAGAACTAAAGAGTTCTCATGAACCTTTGTGGGAAAAGTACTGCGGTGTGAATACACCTATAGTGTCATACATACAAACCACCATTGAGACCATTTCAGAAAGCTATAAAATATAACAAATGTCACGAGCATCTTGTTACTGGTGTGTTTAAATGATAGGAAACTCACCACAGGTATGACATTGGCCGCCATGTCAGGGAAGCGCACACTGCAGGAATGGAGAGTGCGTACCAGAAGCTGCCGGTACTTATCAGTGTCTTCATGTTCCGTTACATTGTTTGTCTTGATCACTTCCTTCTTCAAAACTATCACCAACTGGAAAGAAAATAGATTTCACTTTATTGGCAGTATATAACCTGTTTTGTCTGTGTACACGCCTGGACAAAATAATAACAACAACAATAACTTTGATATACTGCGCGCCACTGACCTCTTCTACATTGCGAGATGAAACCAGGTCCAGTGCCAGCTGCAAGGTCTTCTTCCTGACTTCCAGGTCAGGAGTGCTGAGGACACGCAGGATGTCCATCACAAGATCCTGGATAGAAATACAAATATATTGGTGAAAAACAAAATTACTTCCTAACAGAGATGTAGCACTGTAGGCTCAGCAAACTGTTGCAGTGTCCTAATATAACTACGTTTGCTAGATTTGTATATCTTACTGACTTTTCTGCTGCTTTTGACTCTAAAATTGTATTCTGTACATTTTCATATATATTTGTTGTAATTATTGTTGCTTATATGATGTTATATCCTATCAATCCAAATCAGGTTATTGATGGTTAATTGTAGTTAAAAAAAACAGCAATAATTCAACGTACCTGGAGTACACGCTCGTGAGTGGGATGCTCCTTCAGCTCAATCAGACGATCGAGAACAATGAGCTTCACATTGTTGTCGCTCTCCTTGATGATCAGATCAATGTAGCACTGGGCTGCAGCCTGAAGTCCGACAAAGCAAAAGATGAATAAACGACTGTACAAGACATCACTGCTACTCGCTCCAATGCAGTACAATATCACTACCATATATACGGTATATTGACAAAACCCGGGTGATGTACCTTAACGGCTGTGGGAGCACTGGAGAGGGTAACAAGAGTGCCAGCAGCCTCATACTTCACAGCCGGGCTGGAGGACTGCAGCAGGTTGTAGATGCAGCGGATAAACCGTGCACGCTCAGAGGGGTTAGCATGGCACACCTAACAGACAGAAGAAACACAGCAAGAGTTCAGACACCAAAGCAGCTCTTGTGGCAGTATGCTGTTATGCTACAAAACTAAGATGAATTAGACTTAATGCTGGCACTCACTTTGTAAATCAGCTCCACAATGACCAGCTGGAGAATGTCGCCAAAAGTGTGAACCTGGTCGATACACGTGCTGAGGTAATCCAGAGCTCGATCCTGTAAGATGTGAATGACATTTGTAAGTTATACCTTTGGGATAGATACTGTAAGTCTAGCGGCACATAATTATAGAAAAATAAGGAAATGGGCAAAATTTGACGGACCTGATCTGCATGAATCAGCATCATGAACGCATTTCTCTTGCAGCTGGCATCTTTCTCATTGACAAGAAAATCATGAATCAACTCTGGAGCATCTGGGATGAGTTGTTCGAAGTTCCTAAAAGAAATAAAGATCATAAGCTGCTTGTTGTTCAACAGTGAATAAAGTACAACATATGTTTATATGGAAAGTCAACTGCACATAAAACCTTTAACAGTTTGTACCTGTAGATGGTGTAAATGGCCAGGACGGCGTTGCGGCGCACGTAACTGTGGCGGTGCTCCAGGCAGGCCCGGATCGCTGGCATGAGTGGCTCCAGCAACTCGGACTCCTTCAGCTTGCACAGGAAGCGCAGAGTGGAGCCACGGATGAACTCGTTTGGATGCTGCAAGTCCTGAAATTAAAAATGTGAGAAAAATGAAAATGGTGTGGATTCAATAGTCACAACACTGCCGAACTGTGCTGCTGTTTAGTTTGTTCCCATTCTGATTATAACAAGCATTCTTTTCCATGCTGTATATTGATGACAGGACACCTGATATAAGAAATATACAGATCTACAGCTTGAGTGGATGAATCTTACCTTTCTGTAGGCATCACAGACCAGGATCATCTCCTGCAGCAGCTTTCCGTCTGGGGTGGTTTTGGGAACAATCTCCCAGAAAATCAGCAGCAGCTTCTTGATGGTGTGGTCTTGAAGAGGCAGCACGAAGCGGATGATGGTCATCAGCAGTCCTGGCAACTTCTCACCATTCAGGATCATGATGATGACCTTCTTCAGCGCTTCGGTCTTTGCCTTGATCTCCCCCTTTTCTGTAGAAAAAAATGTGTCTTACTACTACTACTATCAGCTTGACCCTAAGCATGCATTATGATTTTTGGGATGTTCACTTGTTTGATGAGTGATTCATATTGTTTAGTTGTTTATGTATTAAAACCAACATTGGCTGCAAATTTTTTCTAGTGGAAAAACATTCTACTAAAGAAATAATTCCTAAGACATTAGCTGACACTGAGATGTGTGGGTTATCCTAAATTGGAAAGAACTTAATTTAATGGAAAATATGTTTTGCTTTTGATTCTTTTAAGCCTTTTAACACTTTAAACAGCATACATTGATTTTCATTCCACTCAAATGTATTGCAGTTGGAATTTAGAAAAATAATATAGTCCCTCTAAGGTTTAAATAAGGTAGCTCTGCAAATGAACTGTAAGAATAGTTACCTAGATCAGCCTTAAGTGTGACCTCAGAAGGAGGCTCTGATTCAGATGAAACATTGATCAGAGTGTAACACACGTTCTCTGCAGCCATCATTTTTGCTTCCGGTCTGTAACTGTCTTAGAAGAATCCCAACGAATGTCGATCACTGGACAATAACTGCAAGAAACAGTAAAAGAGTAGATTCAGTAAAAAGGTGGAGAATTTGTTTTTACACAGATGCATAAACATACAGTAAGTAAAGCAAATGTGTAAAAAAAATGTGAATGAACATTGGACACAAACAACATACATTTGCTGAATAGCATCATGTCCTTGAAACAGGAAAAAGCACTGTTGGGTCATATTTCATTAACATTTTCATCAGCAGGCAAAGAAGGCATGGCAAACTGTTATAAGTAATTATTATATCACTCACATTCTTACTTTTAATGGGGAAAAAAAACATTATTAAGTGTAAAAATAATGATTTTATTACTTATTTACGGAATTTATTGTTTATAGGACATTGTCTCATTGTTTATTTAACACTTTAGCCTCACAAACCAGAGGTCCTTCCAGAATATTTTCAAAGGAATGCATGATAAATCAATTAAGTAGTTGTGAATGTAATGTATTAGGTTAGTGTTTGCCCTGCCATAGACTTGTGATCAGTCCTGGGTGATTATCTGACTCAAAACATTCTGGGAGTCTTTAGACCTTGAAAGACTTGGGCAGGAACAGTAAATGGAGAAAAATAATTAAGGGTATCTTCAAAATGTTTTAGCATTATACAGGTGTTGCCTAAAAAGTGATTCTTTAGATCAATGAGGCATTTGTTTGTGGGGCTTCTATGTAAAACTCTTTCAGAAAAACATCCCCAACAGGTGATTCCACCAGCACCTAGTTGTAACAAAAGGAGGAGCTGAATTAATACTGAGTTGTCTTTGGATAGATGTAATTAACATTAGGTGGTTACTTAGTTACATAATGGTAGTGTTTGCTAGGTTCGGCTTTATTATGTAAAAACGCGATGGCTGTCATCACAAAAACAGAGACAAGAGCTGTCATTGTGACAGAAGAGGCCGTTTAAGTGACAATGTCACTCTCATAGACTGAATGGTTACGATAAGGTGGGTGATGAAGCTCAACTCCAGAAAGTGTGACACGCAGCGTTAAAATCCTGGTACAACACTGCAGCTACTGTTACAGTTGTAATGGCCCTACCTGCGATAGCAACAACAATTGTGTGGCAAAACCTGAATAAAAGGCAAACATGAATTACTAAGTGGACTATACAATTGGTTAGATTTAGTTAATATATGTGATTAGTCGCTAACTAGCGAATGTTAGCAAACGCCAGCTTAGCTTCTGCTCAGGCTAGCAATGAAATGGTGGACAGTAACGTTAGCTAGCTGCCTGAGCAGATACCGCGGGTCGGGAGAGAAAATATCACCTTGGTCAACAAGAGGATCACTTTACCTACCTTATTGCGAGACTTTTATCCTCCGAAGTGGCCTTCGATATCCAGGTTTGGATAATTACATCTGTGACATGTCCCAGGAGCTCCCTTTGGCGAGCTGTATGTGTAGTTCCCTACCACTTCCTACTGACGTGGAAGATTACTTTCTGAGCCACATCACTGCTACCGTGTGGCGGAAGGCTCAAACGCGAGAGCAATAATAAGGAGCGTTTTCCATTCAAAAACACTATTATAACTATTACATCAATTATTTATATCACGCTCTTTAAATTTGTATAATGTTGCAAGACACGAATTATTCTGTATTCCACCAGTGAATTTGACGGACCGTGGTCAAATGTATGAGACTATTTGTTCAGATTCCCTGTGGATATTGACTCCCTGAGTGAGTTCCCAAAATATGAACTGAAAGAAATAAGCCACTAAAAAGCTGCACTCAGCCTGTTGCCAATGCACTGACATTTTTAAATAAAGCTGATTTGCCTTATCACATTACGTAGGCCTACTTATAGGCCTAGAATACTTTATTTGTTGATAACAATATATATGAAGAAGAAGATGAACTTAAGAATGTATCATGTTTTCTGGTAATTCGGTGGATAAATCGTACATATTTAAATGGTAAGTGGATAAAAACAGGGTGAAATAAATAATAATAATAATATCATTATTATTATGCAATACACTAAACAACGTTTTTGACCTCACTGCCCTTTCATATTCAAATCTGTGAATAGTGATAATTGCAGCAAATGTTATTGTAAAAAATAAAATATACTTTAAAAATCTTTGTACAGCTAGTAAAAACATCATTGATTTTTTGTTTTTCACAGTGAATTTCAACTTCCACTTAAAGTTTATTGGTTCAGTAGAACTACTTCAGATATGATTCCTGCATCACAAATACATTACATTATTTTGGGGGAACTAAATATAGCTACTTTAGTGTTTTAACAAATAGTATATAACGGAATATAATATAATGCAGCACCCTCCAGTGGAAGCTAAGCCTTATTGATACATTCAGTGGATAAAACAATTGGGGAGTAGACTATCTTAGTATCTTCAGAGAATCTGTTAATGTATGTCAGTTGTGCAAACCACCAGCTACCTTAGACATTGTACACTATTGTATGGCTGCCAACACCACAACGTATTGCAATCATTCTTACACTGATTAACAACCACTACCATGGAAGTGTTTACATATATTAAAGTGGAAGTTTTCATGATAAGAAAGGTTTATGGTTCAAGTCAAGAGCAAAGTACTTGTTGACACTGCAGAACTTTTTTTCAGCTATATAACACATGCCCTTTATTTATGCTTGCTATAACAAATAGATTGTTTATTGTATTGTCATTTAATTAATTGTATTCTACTTTAAGGATCCTGTTCTCTGGGAATGGTTTCAAGTGTAGTTCCTCTTCAACCATCATTCAAAAATAGTGTAAAGGAGGAAATATATAATAACTGACTGCCACTGCCACTTCCAGGGACCCTTTGAATAA
This sequence comes from Notothenia coriiceps, assembly GCF_000735185.1. Lineage (NCBI taxonomy): Eukaryota > Metazoa > Chordata > Actinopteri > Perciformes > Nototheniidae > Notothenia > Notothenia coriiceps. Next base: position 1,323,581 of record NW_011369945.1, read on the forward strand.
TTTAACATTAATGAAGAATTTCATAGAAAACTAACACATAAATAAAAACAAACAATAAATAAATAAAATGGTGATAATGGTGAACAAAATCCAATCATTTAGGCCAACCTCATGTCTCCAAATAGTAACATCTCTGTCATACTGGTTACACATCTAAAGAAGAGGCGAAATATACACATTAGTTAAGTTAAAGGGCAACATTGTTTACCCAGCTGACAAAACTGAACCAACAGTAAACACTGAATAACATTATTACTATTATAACACGTAATGTTTACTTTTCAGAGACACATCATGTCACACCTGTTTACTTAGTCTGTGTGGCACACATCTAGTAACACAGGCTAAGACATTTTATTTAAGATGCTACATCCAAACTAGCTTTTCAAGGATCCAAGAAGGCCTTACATCTGTGTAAATCACAAAATGTGTGAGAAACCTAAAGTGACAGTCACAGCTTATTTTTTCTCTTTTCTTATATTTTATTGTTTGGTTCATTATAAGATAAGATAAGATATACTTTATTAATCAAACATTGGGATTTATTTTTGTTTTATTTTCTTATTACACATAATTAGAAATAAAAAAGAGTGGAAAGTAAAAAATTATACAATCCAGACATCTCCAAATAGAACAAAAAGATTGAAATATAAAAGTTGACCGTGAGAAAAAAATATGTTAACTATCTGACAAATAAAAAACTATGGGCTGAATTACAGCTAACACAATATAAAAGTGGGATATTATTTACATTTTGGTTGCAAGAAGACATTCAATTAAACATAATTGTAAAATTTACTTTGAGAAGTTATAAGTCAGTTAACAAAAGAGAAACTAGAGCAGTGAGTTATTGGCAAGCCAGGTGAGTTGTTGTAAAATATATGAAAAATGTTTGTTGCTGCATGCATTGTAAGGAAATGTGCATTTAACTGCCTAGCTTTTACTTTGACTTATTCTCACAGCAGGTACACAGGTGTAAACTAATAACATTAGAGAGGTTTATCTAAATGCTGTCAACTTGTTAACGTTGATACGACTATTTAGGTTGAGATATTAGCCGTATATTTGAATTTGTACTTTTATGAACGTGTTTGTTCAAGTTGGCAGCTCTCATGGATCAATAGTAGTCTTTAATTCAGGCACTCCTGGGTCTATCATGTTACAATGTTGATGTTAGGATGTCAACAAGCTAATTTACTTATGGGGAAGCTTGTACTAGTTGGCCATGTTTCGTCAGACATGCATCAACTCAACCTTTGTCTGTGCATTTTTATCGCAAAAATACGTTAACAATTTGTTTAGATATGTTGCCACAACTCGGCATTTAAAGTCGGTTACACTGTTTTGCTGATCTATTAAATCGATAATCTTCATACCAGACTGAAGGCAGGCTATGCAAACGATCCCAGAGCACCATGATGCAGCGACACGCAATGGTGACACTTCTGATCAAAACAAATAATATTAACACAAAAAATAGGACTTTACTTAAAACTAAATAGACTATTTCCAGGCTTATGCAAAACATATGCGAATCAATGTAGTCACATTCAAAAGTGTGACAAACTCCGGAACTGTTGACTAAAGTCAATTGTCTATTTAAAATAGTCATATTCAAAGTGTCTACTATTAACATAGACAAATAAATACCTGAAACAAATACACTTACAATTTAGAAGGTTGTAAATATTGAAATAGAATAGAAAATAACTGTCTACTTATTTGCCAAAAAAAATAGCAGAACATTTTCTTCGGCTTGCATGTGCAAGATCTGCTATTATAATGTGTAAATTAAAACACAAAGCACTACATCCAGAAAGCATTTAAAAAACACAGTAGAAGGCAAGCTACATTTCAATGAACACCAGGTAAACTGATCAATCCATGTTAAAAACCTATATACAATGCTGACTCCAAAAAGTGACTGTCCTTGGCTATTAAAATGTTGTATAGGGCAACAGGGCTACATTATTTTATATAAATGTGGATTTTCTTTATGCAAAGGTGACTGTACATTTTCCATGAGGGCAGTATGGAAAACAAGTGTCAGTTTTGGTGCCATTTTCTCTTTTCGACGAAAACGTTTTAAAAGTGTGTTCATTAACTGCGGATCAGTGATTTGATTACATTACGGTAGGTTATAATAATGATGCAGCTCAGGATTGGTTCAGAGCTCCACATTTACGAAACACTGAGGTGTGTGGCCTCTAGGCGGCGACATGGAGCCCCTTTTCTGTAAAAACAACATCTCACCTTCTTTCTTTAGTCCAAGTGCTGGAGCACGTTTGAGTGACCATGGAGTGCATTTGCTGTCATGTAGTTCAGCGTTAACACGGCGTGAATATTAGAAGAGGGGGACTTTAGCGTGGATACGAGGAGGCACAGTCGAGCCATGTCTGCACGGGAGGAAGGAGAGCTTTTGCACAGTAAAACAAGGCACCACGACGGAGCTGGAAGTGTAAACAGCTCAGAGGGCTTCAGGAACGGCTATGTGAAGAGCTGCGTCACCCCTCTCAAACAGGACCATCACAGGGGATTTTTGTTTAACGTGTGCAGGTTTTCCAACGAAGACATTCTTAATTCAAAATTGTTAAAGATATCTGCCCTTTACGTCGGCGCGTTTGTATTCTTCGCAGTTTCTTTCCTCATTTCTAGGAGCTTGCAAAGTGACTCGCTGTGGGATTTGCGGACTTTTTTGTCGGGCTTCTCCCAGTCCATCAGTCCTTTATTCAGCATAGGATGTGCTTTTTTCTTTCTCACCTTTTACCTGAGGAGGAAAAAGAAGGAGAGCAGTAAATGTTGGCTCCTGTCACTACCAGCATCGTGTTACCTCGGGGATTTTTTTGTTTTGCGGTTTTTGCAATGGGGAGAGGACCAACACCAGATGCAAATGGTGGGCAGGTTGTTATTCGTGTTGGGATGTGTGGGTCTGCTCACACTGATTCCAACTCTGAAACTCAAACACAGTGTTCTTATCCTGGTTTTTGCCAGCGTTGTGTGGCTGGTTTCTTTCACAAGTTTGAGCGGTCTGCCTGCACTGCTCCGACCTCTCTTCGCCTGCTTTGCGGGGGTTTCGGGCTCCCTGTTGGGGCTCTGTTTTGACCGCTACTACCCGTCGAGGGAAGCACCGGGTGGGATTTCCACCGCGGAGGAAAAGGTCCCAGTGATCAGACCTAGGAGAAGGTCCAGTTGTGTTTCACTTGGGGAAACGTCGACCAGCTATTATGGCAGTTGTAAAATGCCTCGCAGACCTTCGCTTCCCTGCATATCCAGAGAACAGGTAGGTGCTCCCTGCAGGACCGTGTCTGTTGTTATTGTTCTAAAGTAGGCCCGCTGATCATCCACTGCTACCCCGAGTGCACATGTGCAGCAGAGGAGGAAAACACCCAGTCTTATTATGTCATGATAAAGCTCTCAAAGCAAATCAAACTACTGACTGCTGAAGAAAAAGAACATTCCCTCTGAGAACTAAATCAGCTTAACACAGTTATTAGATGCAATAAGTACATTCCTGGTAGTTGAGCTTTTCTGGTAAAATATTTTAATAAGATTACATTTGGTCATTAGAAGTAGTATATTAGCTTTTGCATCATTTCTGTATTTCAACAAATTATGAAAAGGTGTGTTTTATAGCCTACACATACTTAAAATTAAGAATCAGCCTTCTATCAGAAATTCATATAATATAATAAAATATAATAACTTTATCTGCCATGAATTAGAATACATCAGATACAATTAAACGACATTCGTAATATGGGGTAAAACCTGTGGGATGAAGGTGCTCAGATGTGCAGTTTAATTGCCTTAAACACTTGAAATCAGCAATGTTTATCTACATTTTTGGGGGGGAATATATTAATTTGTGAAGTTAAGCCAATATACAAGATAATCAATGAAATGAGTGTCAGGCTGTCACAATAACAACACAACTAGGAGCAAAGCAAGTGTTGTGGCCTACAGTCCCACCTAACTAAAGCAGTCTACAAAACAAAATAATGGTGAGGCCTGGCAGGGATAATTCAGTGTCCACATTCAGCGGGTGTTTCTTCTTTTTGTTTGTTTGCTTGTATAAACAAGCCAGCACAAGCTGTACAAAACCAGTCTGTTTACATACAGTAACTTGCAAGGTTATCCTCCTTACTACTTTGCATTTGTTTTGTAAACCAACACCTATATCAAGTGATATCCATTCTAAATGAAAACTATCATGTTGCACATAATAAGTTGTGAAGGAAAGAGCTGATACAAGCTGCTGTCTTAATTTCTGTGTAGATACAGTAAAAGCAAACATTTCTGTCAATATTATTTTAAAGTATATTTTAAAGCAAACATATAGTTCTTCAGTTGACTGAGCCAACAACACCTGCATTGCTTTTGAGTCCTCCCAGCTTTGCTATAAGAGAACTAAAAGAGACGATAAGAGAACTAAATTGTATCTCACGTGCGCCTCAGTTTTGCTTTTTCCAGCAGTTGTTTTCCCACTTCATTTTTTAGGCTATTAGCCGATTAGCAGTCACAAAGGCCTTAAAAGAGCATGAAACAATAAATAAATAGATAAACACCATACACCATTTCACCTTTTGCTTTTTCCTGCAAAAATAAGATCCCAGCAAGCACTTCATTTTACCAAATAAACTATATGAACTAAGACAACATTGTATGGGGCTGGGCAAACATGCAATATAATAATTGATTTTAAATATAACATATATATATATAGAGAGAGATATTGTGATGCATAGTTCAAATTGATGACAACAAGCATATCCTTCAACAGAAATTCTGATATGAAATATTTTTGAAAGAATCTCAGCGCTAGTTGTATATCAGAAACAATCTTAATAATGGGATTCCAATTCAAACTTAAATTAAATTACATATTTTTTAGTACTAAGTGTTGAGATATTCAGAAATGCGGTCACCAAAGCTTACAACTGAATGAAAAGTACTACACCTTATTATTTTCCATTGGAGTGTAAAAAACAGGACTCTGTTTATTTAACTAAACAGACCATGTAAGCTAATTTGCCTTACCACATCTCCATCAAGCTGTTGACTTTATTTGACACTGTGTGAAATTGCACAAACGTAAACTGTTCAGTTGTATAGAAACTGTGGGAAAACAAAAACTTGGTAGTTAGTGAATGTGTTGAATTACCAGATGAATATCTGATAGGCGTCTTAATCAATATTGAGGAAAAATATAGACAAAATTGAAAAGATTATCCAGCCTCATGCTAAGACACCTTTATGTCAACGTGGTGAATGTTGGTGCGGATGTGTGTTTATATAATGGCTGTGATGCACCTTACTGTCAACCTGTCTAAGGTGTTCTTTCCTTTGCATGCTGGGATGGATCTTACTGGAATAGTATGATGGCTTACAATATTAGTGGTTAAACTCATAATGTAGAGAAGAGCAGTTGTTGATGTTCTCAAATCTTAAAAATGGTTATTCTCTGAAATGAAGATTTTTCTCAGTATTTATGACACGGTTCTGCGTCAGAGGCAGCGAAAAAGAGGCACAAAGGCAGACTGCAAAGGAGTCACTCAGGGTTCACTGGTGATGTCACACATGTTCTTCATCTTCACACGCATTTTGCACACCAGGCACCCCCACTTTCCCCTGTTCAAGAGCTTCATTGTGTTTGTGGCTTTCAGTTGCAGAGAGTGGGGGCGTTTTTTTTGTTAATAGTCACAAGGTGTTATACACGGCAAGTTCATCATCAAAATATTTGTTTAAAGTTTTGACATCATAGATGAAAGTAAGGATGTTTTGGTCCCGGATAACATGTCCATGTGTGAACTCATTCTTGAAACTTGCTTTTAAAATTATTTATACATAAATTGAAATCATTTTCACAATTTTCAGAACATCTTCAGCCGTTTGATAATTATAATGTTACACTTTGGCTATGTAATACTGTCAGGTACTGATTAGAATTGTATAGAAGGACACCCCAAACAAATATGCTGTCAACTGTTTAACCAACGTCCTTTATTGATGTGGATTGTATATCATACTGCAGGTAATAACAGCAACAGTACTTTTATTTCATGCGGTATAACTAACAGATTTCTCGCTGATGAAAAGAAAATACAAAATTGTCAGGGATTTTTAAACCTAATCAATTCTGGGAGCTCTGGGGAATATCCTCTTTAAAATATATATATATATATATATATAGTCAAGGTTTTACTGCACTGGAATTGAATTAATAAGTTGTTAATTGCAATAATGTGCACTGTGTAGACAAAGCGAAAAAATAAAACACAGTGTATGGATCAACATCTCTGCTATGTTTCAAAGGCTGTTGCTATTGTTTTAGTTAATGGTACACTTTGGATTTATTTAGCTACTACTGGTGTTAAAGAGCAATACTTCTGTGAGCAGGTTATTGTAGTGTTTCTTTATGCTATAGTAACATGCAAATAGGGCTGTACAGGCGTGCCACAAATATTTATCTATTAGACTAAAATTGCAAATGTAACTCTTGTTTACCTTTTCTTTTAATTTCTTTACAATGTTATTTAGGGTTATGGATTCCCCTGGATTCACACATTCAGGCAGCAATGCCAATAATTAACGACAAAATCAATGTTCTTCCTAAACCAAATGACAGAAAAACATATAGATATGGAATAGGCATGCCCTGGTGCTGACAAGCATGTGTTTAAATCGTCATCATTTTCAGCCCATCCCAAGTTCTATAGCCAGTATGTTTCAGCTGACTTTTCTTTCTGATAACCTCTATATCGCCACAAGCGCATGAATGGTAAATTGAAAATGGACTGTACTTATATAGCGCTTTATCCAGTCTTTAAGACCCCTCAAAGCACTTTACATACTACATGTCATTCACCCATTCACACCCATTCACACAGAGCAGTGTACCTTACTCTAGGACCTAACATTCACACACATTCACATGGCCATGCCATCGGGAGCAACTCAGGGTTAAGTATCTTGCCCAAGGGTACATCGACATGTTGACTGCACGGGCTGGGATCGAACCCACAACCTTCTGGTTGAAAGACGACGCAGCCCCAGTCGCCCTATGCAGCGTTACATTTTAAAACTGAATTTACAAAGGAGTGTTATATGTAACATCTTTACAGTCTTAGTGATCACCATATTCAAATTCAATGGTCTGATTGCACAACGTTCATACTTCATAGTTTCATCACATTGATGTCAGTTTGTATATTCTTCTTTAAAACATTTTTAACATCAATGAGGACTGTATGTATTGTATGACATACTTGATTGTTTCACTTTTTGTTTTTTACTATTCAACGAACAACCTGACAAGAAGGCAAGAACCAAACAATAATGAGAACAGGTGCTTATGATTTGCACACATCATGTCATTTTATGTCCACATTATAAGTCATAACATTGCTCTATTTTGTATTCTACATCAACCTCTCAGTTGTCTTTTGCAGTGTTGTGTTAGAGTTCGTGACTGTCTGTAGCTGAGAAACATCTTTCGTTCGAGGTGCCATCCTCAAATGTATCTGACTGATTTGAAAGGAACACCCTTCATGATTGCTGCCATCTGAGCCTTTACTATTATACACACTGCATTTAAAAAGTGTTTAGACTGCTCATAGAAATCATGAAAGAGGATGAACATTTCTGAATCTGTGAAGGTGCAAACATGATTTACAAATTTTTAAGCCAAACATTCAGTGCACTATAACACATTCTATACAGTGTTGGAGATGTTTTGTCTCAATTATGCTATTCCAGCTGAAATGAATGTTCATTTTTGCTCTGATAATTTCAAATCTCAGTTGTGTGTTTTGCCACAGTAACTCAAAACCTCTTGCACAACCGAAGCTTTATGGATTGACTGCAAATGCCAGGGGTTTGCACTAAATCCTAGATTTATTGCATTAACAGTGCCCTTCTATTGTGCTAAATTCTTCTTCAATAGGAGACCTAAATACGTCTGTTAATCATGTAATTGTTTCTTGCACACAGGTCACTCATTGTCGAACGCATTTGTTCTAATCGAATTGTTCCTTAGAATGATTATATCCAAAACAAGGAGTCACTCGACTCATACAACATGAATTACCAGTTTTTCTGGAACACAATTAAATCATGTTGTATCTCTGATTTCCGGTATCATTTTTGAGTTGAAGTAGATAAAGTGGCAAAAGTATTTCTTATGTAGGATTATTGTATTTGGGCTTTTAGTGGCAGACATCTAAAAGCTTTACTTCAATGGTAAGACCTAGAGGCATTGCTGGTGGTGCAATTCAGGGAGAAGGCCCTCTTTTTGTGTGGTTACCACTCCACGGGGGCAGGCAGGGGTAAATAATACACTTAACTAACCCCCCATCCAGACAAGAAGAGAGAAGCAGGCTACAGAGAGAAAGGTTGGAAGGGAGAGCAGTGAAAACGCAGAGCAGCTCTCAGCTGTCACGTTCGCTTGCTGTAAAGCCATGTGGAATGATATAACATTGACGTCACAACCCAGTGACGTACCACAGGGTGATTGCAAAGAAGAAAAAAATGCCAAGTCTTATTAATCGCGCTGTAGAATATAGTGTCTGCCTCCAGCACTGATGTGAAAGGGAGAAATTGTCCGTCTTCAGATGAGGTGCAATAGAAAGAGTCTTTGGGAGAAAAATGTTGCAACGGAAAAACCACTCAGTTTATTCATCCAGAAATCATACAGAGCTATCAGCTTTTTAAGAATTAAAAAAATATCTATTCCTTGTTTTATACATTCAAATGTGTTTACTGAATAAAAACAGAAGTGTTAAGGCTGACACTGTCTGCACAGTGGTGTAAGTGTATGTTGTTAAATAATTGAACACATCTTCCTAAGTAATAAGTGTTAAATCCAAGAGCAGAATTTTGTTTTAAAATCGAAAGATACATGTTTGGTTTATTATGTAATTGCAGATTTGTGATTTAGAAAAATTGTGGTTATTTTTTTCTTAATGGGCAAATAATATAAACATGTATATTGTACCAGTGCTATTTTTCTAACAGTACCCAATATACTATTTTTACAGTTTGCATCCTCAGCCTCTTTATTTGTATTGTCTGTGGAGAAAGTGCATTTATTGAAACTGTCTGCTGTTACCAAAACCAAACCGTGTCTGGCCATTGTGTGTTTGATTCAGGATGAGTTTTATATGCTGAGAAAAACATTGAGTTTTATTTTACAGTTAAAACTCCACATGCTGATTATGGCATGTAAATAAATCCATCTTGCTTTAAACAATTAACTGAACAGAGGATAATTAAATTAAACCTTGTTGGGCATGCTGGGCCACCCTCGGCCTCTTACATGCTCAGAATGCGTCATAAACACTTAAGAGAACACCACAATTGAATTGTGCATTGTAGCTCATATTCTTTTTGCACTTTCTTTTTTTAAATAAGTAAAATTGCTTTAATTTAAAACAATTTGTTTTTATAAACTTCCAATCTTTGTATTTACAGAGAGAAGTTGCACCGCCTTTAAATAACAGCCAATAAGATGTTACCTGCAGTTAAAAGTGTGTTTTTATTCTATTAAAAGGAAATGTTATATTTTCAATGTAGTGAATAATTTCTCTCAGTCCATGTGAAAGTAAAACAGCTTGAAAGAATTAAGCCTTATGTGGCATCCGCAGTTTAATTTATAATACAGGTGTTATATAATATGAAAATATGGCCATCTTTAGTGAAAGTGTTAATCTGTCTTTGAGCTGATTATTATAATATAACTCTATTTGATGAAATATGAAGCTGATCTATTCAGTTGAAGGAGAGTGACGTGCAAAGTCAACGTCCATGTTCAGGACCTTGTGTAACAGTTGCGATATAAAGACCAAATGTCCTAATTCATTGCTTAGCAACTCTTCATCGCTGCCACAGGTAGCTTTCATAGTGGCTCAACATTTAAGAATGCCAAATCTAGAGCTGAATCAGCTGACAATATAATGGGTCTTTAAGAGGTGTCTTAAATGTAAATAATTGTATTATTTTTTGGGATTCTACCGATTTAAATGAGTGTTTTGGTCATTGGATCCAGATGCACTGCTGTGACAGACATGTTAATTATTTTCTCATCCTACTTTCTTTAATGTCATAACTAGTTTGCATATCTGCTTTTAATGTTTCATGGGCGGCAGCAGCAGGAGCGGTAGAAAGGGTTAAGCCGAGCGAGGTACTGTGTGTTTGGCTGACTGCAGAGTGAAACAGGATGCAGCGGCTGCATTGTCAGCCTGCTGGTGTGAGTGCAAACAGATGAGGAAATGCTGGAGCGGGTACTCCAAAACTCGGGTTACCCTGGAAACGGTTTGCGTCATGATCACCAGCAATTAGCTTGCAGCTCTTTAGTTTTCATGTTAGGTCTACCAGAGCTTAGCCTAATGGCTCTGGTGTCTTTAACAGTCACTATCAAAAGAGAGCTCACTAAATATTCATTGACTGTCTTATTACGTTTCTTTCTTCAACATTATTATGATTATTATTTGACGAATCTATGATTTGTTTTGTGTTTAAATGTGCCTTGATGTAATGTCCTGACCTCGGCTATCTGCTTGTACTATTGTCTGCACAAAGCTTAGCCGTGGCTGAGTTTGTGTATTGTTCAGGCCCAAAATGTTAGGATGGGGAGGGGGATGCCAGGCCACATACGTCAACTAAGATTAGGCTAATTAAACCTTTTTTTCCTGCAACAATTGTATCAGTATGCCATACTTTTCTTCTTTCCATTACATTAAAAACACCACCTTTATTACACCACAAGGTTTTCCCAACAATGCAAACATTTCAGGTGACTGAGCTTTTCAGATCAGGATGAGGTTGTTGAACCTTGCATGTGTTGACTGTTTGCTCAGCCCAGAGACGGGGTGAGAGCGAGAGAGATCTTGGGTAGGTTTGGTCGAGGGTTGGTAATAGTATGGTTATTAGACTCTATGACATATGGTGTGAGCCCATGCGTACATTGTTGCCGTGGGAATTTAAGCATGAGGTGAGGGATGTAGTAAATTCAAGTTTTATTTTGGTGAGTACATACCATAGGTTTTAATGACTGTTTATAGTCTCCAGTCAACTTTATTGATATAACATCATCCTTTCCATTAATATTCTTAAAGCTTTATGTGATCATGTGAAGGCATCGTCTGACAAGATTGATTCTAGCTTTTTGTGGAAAATGACATTTTTTTACAATTTAAATTATTTTCCTTTATTGCATTAATTCTCATCCAAACATTACACGGCAGCCTCACCAAAATTGTACTCACTTTCTTTCTCTACTTGTCCTCTCTCTATTCTCTCTGTCTCTCTTTCTCTCTGAATTTCTTTCTGTCTTTCTCTGTGCGCCTCTTTTGAAAACGGTGTCAGCACTGCTGCTTTTACACCAAAAGGCTGTTGCTAAGTGACGGTTGACGTCAGCCGCAGCTACAGAGGAGGGCTTGTGTGTGTTTAGCAGCTGAGGGCAGATCCCACTGAAAAGGGCAAAACTGAGAAGCACTATTAGTCACTGCAATGAAAACCCTAACTTCAATCAACAGGATCACCATTTCCAATAACTGTACACAATTTATTCTGAGTGACTTATGGTAAAAGTAAATCTTTCAAAGTGGAATGGTGAGGTTTAAACAAAAAAATTGTTCCCGGCCAATCCCCACCCCCTTTTCTTCACTTTTTCTTTAGTCTGTTGCTGTCTCCTTTTCTTTCTCACTTTAACCCCCGACCACCCCTCCCCCAGCACACAAGCACACACACAAGCTCAAATGCAGACACCCCCCCCCTTTCCCCTCACATAGTGTAAGTGAGATTTTGTAGATAGATTTTGTGTCTGACGAAAGTCTCTGACTCGGAGCTTCAGTGTGTGATATCTCCCCCATCCGGCCGAAGTTGCTTTCGATCTGCACGCCATTGTTCGGTGTAATCAATTCCTGGGGACCTGTCTCATTCTCCCCCCCTCCCACCCTCTGTCTCTCTTTCTGTCCGGTGACAGCACACGAAATTTGACCCTTTTGAGTTGACCAAACAAAAAGCTTATCTACATTTTAGGTTAAAATAATAGTTCATTTCCTCCGATCACAATTTGTGAATAGAGGCATTGTATTATTAAGTTATCAATATTAGTATTTATTTATTATTCATTTTGCAAGTGTTAGTATTTATTTTACCAACGACACAGTATCTTTGTTTATCATGTGAGAAAAGTTAGAGCTATGACGCAGTAGTTTACCAGTCTGTATCCAGTAGAAGACGGTCATGTCTGCTGCGTCTGTGCTCTGAAGACTATGATGTAAGTCATTAGGGCTGCTGCTGCTGCTGGAGATAATCTTTGGGCAGAGATAGGTGTGTTTGCAGCGGTCATATGGAGCTCACTGATGGCAGAGTGAGGGACCGAGGGCACAGGGTTTTAATCGCACGGCCCCTCTGCAGCAAATGCACACGGTGCTGCTCAGATACATTCAAACTGTTATTGCTCCCTGGGATGGCCTTGACATGATGTGCTCATAAGACATTTACAATAAGATATTCAGGGAGCAAGGCCTGATGGGCAATAGGGTAGTGGCCAAAGAGACTTTCCTTCAAACAGAAATCCAGTTCGCACAAGTGTTGTTTATCACAAATCCCCCTTAGCTTTATGGGCACTACTGGTGCTGTGGAGTGAAGCGAGCCAATCATTCTTTTCTATATTCAATAAATAGACACTGTACACTTTGAAACCTTTCAAAAGTAATTTCTTACTTATTCTGATACATTCCGCACTGCATTGGACTGCCTGCAGCAGTGTGGCCCTCCTTTGTCTTCCCCCCCCCCTTTGTCAAAGGATCAACTGGTCTAACAGTGGACCTGATGCCACATATCAACAGCAGGCTCCCTGGCATGGCAACAACACAGGGCATTAGGCGCCGGGTGCTCAGCTGCAGACAGAAGGAGTTGGCTGGGGGTAGGCATGGATTAAAGATGCAGTATTTGCGTCATAAGGTGAACTCTACCGGCCATAGTGATCATAGAGAGAGAGTTTTGTGTTACTGTTAAGTGATCGAAAGCACACACACACATCAGATGGGTTGTCTGTACAAGTCGCCAAAACAGGCTTAAAACACATTAGGACAACAAACGGTGCAAAATTAATTTGATCTTTTCTGAGTAAATCTAGTTTCTTGAACACACTGCTCCTGTAACAAAAATAATTTCCCAAATTGGGATTAATAAAGTATCTATCCATCGATTTTAACATTTTTCTTTCTACTTTTATGTCTGTTTCAGTTGACAAGCGTGTCCTTTACGTGTACTAAATGCTAGTTGAATCGTCATTATTGTGCCAAAAATGTAGGTAATATAAACTTTTTCTTCACTATTCTCTTCCAACATATTACAAGGTTGTATGCAAATACTTTTTTTTAAGGAAAAAGTATTATAACGGAAAGAAAACTGAAAATGTGTCCTAAAACAAGACATAACACAAATATCTTGTAGTCAAAATACATTTTTCTTACGATCAACTTAGTGATCTGAAATAATATGAATTAATGTGACTAATATATAAATACTTATCACCTTTAAATCTTTGTTAAAGCTAAATAAACGAACCGTGAACCATATCTAAGGCCTGGTATATCTTAGAGGTAGTCTGTGCTACAGTGAAGATCATTTATCATGTTTTGGACACATTAATAGGCAATCCATGCCGTTATAGTGAAGTTAACTGTTTGCATTTCATGGAGCAACAGAGCAGTGAGAAACAAACTAAAGGTCACATTCAGGAGGACATTCTACTCTCCAAAACAAACTGCAGCAAGAAGTTAAGTCGATATTATGTATCATTATAATCTAGCTCACTGATTTGTCCATCCAGTATTCAGTGCTCCAGATACCTCATGAGAATAATTGACAGTGATTTAAATACTTGCATCATTTACATTTCTGCAAAAAATTAATTTGTCTTTTGGCTGTTATATCATTATATGTAATAAGTTAAATACACAATTGATAAAACGATTGCCAAGTGTCTTAAGGATGTTACTTGAATCTAAACAAATGTACATTTTCTAGTTTCCTATTAAATCAAATCAAGTTTTATTTATATAGCACATTTTTAAACGATTTTTGGTCGAGCCAAAGTGCTGTACATATAATAAAAATACCCTACAGTAAAGACACTTTACAGCAAATACAACAGCACAGATTGTGCAGAATATCAGTATGAGACAACGACACCCTCTTTCCTTAGACCCTCACATCGTACAAGAAAACACTACATTTCTCACTATATTGCACTACTAATGGTATTCTCACATTTAAAGTGAGCCCCTTTTCCCCCTAGGATCTCTCTTTTTTTATTTGTTGGTGTTGCAACAACATCCCAATACCTGGAAATTTAAATTCTGTCCGAAAAAAAGATTACATACTACACAAATCTTGGTAAACGTGGTACATGTAGGCCTTACCTTTGCTCTCCTTAACCCTGTTTAGTAAACCTACCTCAGGGTTTGTTTGTGTGACTCATCTGACAGTCAGCCAGTGTTCCAGTATTTATACCATGTGGCATCTGTCTCAGGTGATGTAGGCAGAGCCTGCCGAGCTCTGAGTTTATACATACAGATGTAAAATGCTGATCTCTGGTGGTTCCAGCATTATTTTCTGACCCGCACTCTGTCAGCCTGCTGACTCGGCTCGTTCTGAAGATGGGACATTAAGGGGAGAGTGGCTGATGCCCCGTCCCTCAGCCTGTTTTACTGTAAACTGCATGATGCATTTAAAAAGGAGTGTAGATGTGGCACTTAAAGGTCACCTATTATGCAAAATCCACTTTTTCATGTCTTTTATACATAAACATGTGTCACCTCTGTGTAGCCTCCGTTTTGTTCACACCGCCCAGAGCCCGACTGGTGCTGCCGCTGCTGCGTCATGACGTCACAGTTTACGTCGCTGATTTTCACCCCAACGGCGTTACGGCGCTCACTACAACAACAACAATGGGGGACTGCGTCGGGTCGATGATCGTGTTGCTTTTAATCATACGGAGTCAGATTAAATTAAATAACGACTTCTCCAACCTTATACTTTTCTCCAGAGTGCTGTGGTTCATTGTTTATTAATGTGTTTCAGCGGCATGTACCGACCGCTGCAGTACTGCTCTTGAACAGGAGTTTATTCTCCCGTTAGCTCCGGGTTAGCTCACACGGCAGCGGCCGCTGTAAAGTTTTCCCACAAGCAGCTGATACATATCCCCAATTCCCCTTAAGTGAATGTGTGTCAGTCTGAATTGACGCTGTTTGGCATCACTACGCTGTTATTAAAGTTTCTCTGGTATAAAATGGGTGATGTTAGCATAGCAACCAAAGCTAAACTGACTACTTGTTGCTATCCTATTGTGGCATAAGCCGTTTTCTACGGGCACATTTTACCGGCGTATTTTTCATTATGATTCTACTTGTGATAGTCGGACACGACANAGACATTAAGGCCGGTGGAATTGTATTATCACTGGCCCCACCATGTAACCACTGGCCCGGAGCATTCGTCCAAAAAAAATCGACTAATAATGAAGAAAATTAACACATTTGTTGCAATAGTAATTTATGCACTAACTACATTACTACTTGTACTACAATATTTGAATCATCAGTTCTTCCTCATTTTCCTCAATTGTTCATATTTGGTTTATTAAAATAATGATATTGTGGTCATTGTTCAAAAATGTCTGCTATTATTATGAGTATTATTATTAGTATAATGCGCTTTCTGTCTTCCTGTCATTATCAGGAGTTAGACATGTAATGGCTATGTATTAGATTAGATTAGAACCTTCATTCTCCTAAACTGCTGGGACATTTCCCTATAGCCAATACCTTTTATATTTTCTACTCTTCACTTACTTGTCAGCATAGGTCGGCATTGATGTACAGAGCCGACAGAAGACCTTGTTTATATTGGCATCATATTGAGAGGTGCAGTGACGCGTCCTAAAACCAGGAAGTAAGCTGCTGGTTCCCTTTGGAAATTAGCTGGAAATAAGGTCTGTGGAAAACAAACCTGTTTGATAAATGCACGTTTTGTTCAGCCGGATAATATCTACATGTCTACCCTATTTTTATAATTTTCGAATCATAAATCTAATCGATAGATTATAAAAGGGTTTTAGGACGCGTCACTGCACCACTAGAAAACAACTCCATCGATCAAGCTGGCTGAAACTTTCTCTCCCTCTTCTTCTCATGCTACCTGTCACTCTCCTTTAACTCCTCCGGTGACTTTCTTTTATTTGAAGATAGTTTTTTGCCCGGCGCTCACGGGCAAACGGGAGCCTGCTCGCGCTGGCTCCGCAGCAAACAGCTGTTTACTTTTCACCCAACAACGACAACCGCCTCACGAAACGCTATGTTGTAGCGTTAATAAACGAAACAATTTAACAACATTGCTTGTCAAAATACCTATACCACAGGACAATTTTATTTTTTTTAAGCAATATTTTTAGTGGCCCGAGCGGGCAAGTGGAAAGTACGTTTTGCTGGCCCGGGGTGTCTAAATAGTGCTTCCGAGCCAGCGGGCCATTTATAATGTCGAGCCCTGCTCTCTGTCACTGTGCATGTGTGTAATGTTTGTGTGCAAGTTAGACGGGGCCTGCGTGTGTGACTGTCTATGAGGGAGAAAGGAAAGCTCATTTTGGCCGCGGCGGGAAATTGATTCGACAACATAATACTCGATGTTCACGATGTGGTCATTTACTATATCGCATGTAGTGCAATCCACGATGTATCGTGTAAACTCGATATATCGCCCAGCCCTACATGATAGGTCTACTTTAGTTTGAGTGTAGAAGTTCCTTTCTTTTATTTCAACTGATCTTCTCCACTTGCTAAAACGTGCATCCTCACTTTTTAAGTCCCTCTATTTCCAAACACCAGGGACTCAAAAATCTGAAAAGCACCACGCCTGTACCATGCCAGGGTTGGTTTTTCTCACAATACATCAATTTATTACTTTTGTGACATTGCAACAATAGACATGTTCAGCCTCAGCAACTGTAGTTTTTATTCCCTGGTGTGTTATAATGTCGCAACCTATCAGCATGAGGTTGCTGTTTGCCCACACATTGTAGTAGGAAGCGTCAATTTGTTCATTGTCTGTCCATACCAAGGGAAGCAGACGGTTGCACACTTGTTGGTTGATTGCATCACACTGAAGATGGGTGTGAATATAATGATGGAACAGGTGTAAATTGTTTCACATTGTATCATTTCGAAATATCCAGAATGTGTAACATATATTCTGAAGAATTTAATTTGATAATAGATAGACCATAGATAATAGACGCTCAGACCCTTAAAGCTTAATTCTTGGACTCCTTACCACTAGAAAGCAGAAGTAATCAAGACTAGCCTACAGACACCCAGCTTTGACATATTATGGCCCGATAATGGTGAATGTGTTAGCATACAGTGGTCTACACATTCAGAAGACATAGAGCAACAATATTATCTCATCTCATTTAAGTCAAAATGTACCTTTCTTTTTATCTCTGATTTGGTCTCCACCAACACAATATTTAAGTCCTAATTACGTTTCATCAGCAGCTTGTCGTCAACTCTGTTTTTCTGCTGTTAAGCATGTAGCATCGTTGGTACGAGTCATATCTTTTTAGCTGAAAATTGATCCTGTGACTGAAGCATATGCTACACACGTCTTAAAAAAGCTAAATGTTGAGAAAAAGGGGCTAGAAAGCTGCAGAACTTAGTAGAAGTGTTCCCTGGGCTTGTGTGTGATGTGTGTCTGTTGATTTAAATCAAGTTTATGATCAAAGCTACATTTTTGTAGATTATTGCACCTTTAAAACGTAATATCACGAGAGAAACAAGCATTGCAGATGTGAGACATTTGAAAAAGCCGCATATACAGTATGTTGCTGACCTTTACCTCTGTGATCCAACCCAGGCCTTCACACCACCATCAGGAGGGAAAGGACAGGCTGCAACTTGCCCTGCGTTGCTATGGAGCACACAAACAAACTCTCACTACAAATGTGCTTCCAAGAGTGTATTGAATTTGGTTAAACTAGCCTCATGCTATATAACCATAAGTCATTTTAGTGTGCTCTCAAATAACTTTAAAAACAAGTAGACTGACAGACGTTGAGGCGCTACTGAGTGTTCCATATTGATTTTGACCTTTTTAACTTGACAAGTGTACAACTTAAAGCTCCTTAAGCTGTTTCTTTATAATTCAACTCCCTGTCATCTCAGCTTTAACATAAGCGTTGTGGAAATGTAATACGTAAGGTAGAAATATCAAAAAAGCTGCCTACAGCCAGCGTTGTTCACTTTGCTTGTAAATGATTGACCTAACACACACTTTCTGTTGTGGTGTCTCTTCTCACTGTTCTTTGTATCTGTCTCACTCCCTCTACTTCCCTGTTAACTCCTCCTACTGCTGCTCGGCTCTGATGGATGGCGTTTGTGTTCACATGCTTGTTATTGGCCAGAGCTCCAGGGCTCAGGCGTTAGGTTGTGTTTATGAGAGGAGCCTGCACTGATTCCATGATAAAACCAGATGTTCCCTTACAAGGCTTCGAGCCTCCCTCATCTAGCTCTCATGTCCATATCAGGTATAACCTTCCTGTTGTACTCGGGCCTCCCAGCCTCCAAACTATAGCCTGGTCTTGGGCTCCACAGTGGTCAAAAAAGGTTAAATGTGAAGGACATACATAACTTGTTTGCACTTAAATACAAAGAACCAAGTAAGAATATGCTGAGAGTATAGAGTATTGGTTTTTCAATTAAAATACCTTTTTTTGGAATAATGAAATTACGAAAGCCAAAATATGCAAAAATATTCTAGGCATGAAAACCTGAGCAATGACAGTACAGATCGTGTTTTCAAAAAAACAGAGTGTGAAGCTTGTTTGATTGATATATGACTTTACCAATCAATCAATTTTCAAAAGTGCTGCCCCTTAATCTCTTTGTCCTTTATTCGCTTTAGCACAAATATAGTCTTTCACCATGTCCTAACTCTTTCTACATGTATTTCAATAAGGCACAGTCCAAAAACAAGGTCTGGTGCTGTGACCAGTTAACAAACTAAAGATTTTAAAGAATGAGAACATAAAGTGAAACGTTATTCAATTACTGTTATCAGATCTAACCCTTTCAACTTACTGAAGGTCTGTCTGATGGCAACACTCCAGACAGGAGGTTTTCATATACACATCAATAATTTTACAACTCTGGAGAGTTATCTCAGTGGAGTTGTTTAGTCTCAGTTTTGATAATTGTGACGTACACGCTAGAACTATGCTGTTCACATTACAAATAAATCTACCTGGAATGTGCACTTGCACACACTTGATTTGCCAATTTACTGTGTTGATGTAGGCTGTTATATTGCATTGTTGTTAAAGTAAGGCCAGGTTCAATGTTTTCACTGGACTATACTGTGTGCAGGATGTCTTGAACAGTGAATCCGTCTGGTCCGGGGCTGGGCAAAGTTTCAACACAAAACATTTGGCACTAAGATCACCTTTGTTGTCTGGCATATCTTAAAAACATAAGTTCAAACAGCTTGTTCGAAACAAAACCTTGAACTGATATTGGTGGAGGGACATACAGGTGTATGAAAAGGGAAAGAAAACAGACAGGTGTTGTTGTTTTTTTTAAAGTCTTATAAAGCCCTCAAAAGGCCCTGATTGTCGTATCTGGGACAAATTAATTAAAGAATTGAGCAGCAACTTGCACATTGGTATCCTGTACTATTTGAAATATATAATATGTGTTGGTTAAGAGTAAAATGCAAATGAGCATGTTACAAATACTGTCCAAATGTACAAAGACCAAGGCTAATGGCTACATTCAATTATAGTTCAATTATAAGCGTCTTCATAGGGTTGGTTTGTAAGTGAAACGCAATTATAAGATGTGTCACGACTTTACAGCTATTACATTTACATTTTTAGGAAATCATACACACTTTGTTTCTTTTATTTCGTGAGTTGTTGGCGCAATATCTCTTTAGCTTGACAATACTCTATTAAAAATTATATTTGAACACAATTTTGCTTCCTTCAATTTGAATGAAGCACATTTGATAACACTACATTACATAACATTTGTATTAATTGTGCAGCCCAGATAATTGCAATCAGCTGCATAACTTTATGGCAGTGTTTATGCTGTCATATCATTAGCGCAATATCTTTTGTGAATCAGACCTTGAGACGGGGCCGATAGCGGATGAAAGAAATGCGCAATTCATGATGCTATCAAGGGCTGCCATTGATTAGTTGGGTATTCACCCCTTTCTGCGTCACAAGGTCAATGGTCCTTTTTAGAACTACTTGTGAACACTGGGTGAACCTGAGATATTAATATGAACTTGCAGATCAGCAGATCAATGTCAGCAGAAAGGACTTTGAGAAGTTCTATTCCGAGTATTTACACGTGGGCTCTCTGCCACCACTCTCCAAAGGTCATACATGCGTATATTCTTGCCAATCTTTTGTGATAGCAATGAATTGCTGTGTTCCATGTCAACATACAATTTAAGCCAGATAGAATGTATCCTGCCTTCATAGCCTGCACAACAGACTGCCTGCAGCTATTTATAGGGGAATGATTTACTAAGTGTTTTCCAGTAAATGAGGGGCCAAAGTCATGAATGGATTAAATCCCTTAATCTTCAATATGTTATGTAGAGTAATATTTTCCTCCCAAGAGTTCCCATTTGACTTAATTTGAGGCCAGTCTGTTGGAAATCACTTAAATTAAACAGGTGTAATTTATTGCTTGAACCATTTTTTACAAAATAAACGTTTTAATGAATAAATCATATTTAAATGTTTGTGTTCTTCGTAGATTGTATTTTATGTTTAATATGAGCAGCTGAGACCTAACACGGATGTATTTTTTAACCAACAGATGAACTGTGAATATAAGTGACACAGTTTTAACTCTGTCCAAACAAATCATTTGTAACCTGTCCTTGACCCAGTTAAGCATTATTTGAAAAATGTTTAGTAATTTCTGATTTACTAGAAAGCACAGAGGGGAATTGGATAATAACGAGTTGCGTGTTGTTAGTCAGATAGTCCATCTTTTATTCTTTTTATTGTTCACATTTCATGAAGGTGTGCAGGTTATAAATTGGTAGCTGCTTACTGAGTTTTGGTGGAGAGTAGAATCAAGAAGTTACTGGCTGTTTGAAACATACCATTGTGGGAAAAGTTGATCGTTCAAATAATCCCTCAGATTGTGCATCGGCATTGACTCACACAGACAAGTGTGCTGACGGTTTAATATTGTGTCTTTTGTTAAGATACAAATTTGTCCCAATTAAACTCCTAGTAATTTGCTTTACATGTTCAGTTCTCCTCAATCACAAGAGTGTATTAACAGACTATACTTTTTGCGGTCTTTTTGATGAGATATGGGTTGATCCTATTTCTGTTGGTGCAAAGAGATGCAAATATTAGTTCTCGGTCAAACAAAAATATCTGTGTCTATGCCAGGGGTTTTCAAAGTGTGGGAAGGTGAGCCTCCCATCAGAGAACAGAAGAATAGCCGCCCCCCCCCTCCCAATTATTATTATTATTATTATTGTTGTTGTTGCTATAATGCAGGGGTATTCAATTTGAAAGAGGTCCAGTAAGAGAAAATGTCATTAAATGCTCTGTTTTCGCTGTCTACCTTTCTCTTTTTTGAGCTCGCCATTTGAAATGACTCCGACTGTTTCTCTCCTCTTGTCTCGTCTCTTTGCGTGTTTGAATCTATCGTTCTGACTCACTGACTGCACCGATTTGATTGGCTGAGTAGCGTCACCTCCTTAAAACATTAAACAATAACTTTTTAAAACCTTTTTATCTTTATGTTTTAAACATATTTTTTTAACATTTTTAACCTTTTCAACATCGTGGATAAATCCTTATATGCTCCCGGCAAAACACTGAACGTCAACTTTGCCTCCTCATTACACTCACCCCTACTTTAGTGGGAACAATGAGTCCTGCATCGGGTGACCTGCAAAAAAAGTGATTTGCACGTCGTTTCTCTAGGTCCTTGGGGCAGTCTCTAGCCAAATGTCCTGGCTGACCACACCCCCAGCAGACCCTGGTACTTGGCCTGCGTGTTGGCTGCAGAGACACAACCCTTATCATGTGCCTCCCTGTGTTGAACAGTGCGGGAGTTGGATTTCGGCGGAATGGAAGAGGAGAACTTCCAGTCGCAAATCACAAAAGCGAGTGAGGACCTTGCCCCGGGACAGCCACCGGACCTCGGAGTGCAGCAGCAGCTGGTGGAAGTGAGCGCCCATCTCATTGCAGAGGATGGAGAAGAGAGGGGCATTCATGGCGCATAAAGTTAGCTGAAGTTAACTAGCTAGATTTCACTGTTTCTCGTTATTTTTTTCTCCCGCTACGCCTCCCCTGAAGCTCTCTGGCGCCCCCCCGGGGAGGCGCGCCTCACACTTTGAAAACCGCTGGTCTATGCGATATGGTCTGAACTTCCTAAAGTGTCGTTTTCTTTTCTGAGCGATGAATCAATTGTATACCTAAATTCATAATATTATAATAAAAGTACACTCATTTGTATTATGTGTGCTGTACTGACAGACATGAAGGTCAGTCTGGGATGGGCTCAAGAATCATTTTAGCCAACATCTGCCTGGATAACCAGCTCACATCTCATAACGTCATAAACTTTTGTTCTGGCAGGGTTTGTTTCCTTTTTACAATGCTTTCCTTTTTAAAGATTACAAAACAAGGTGCTGACAATCTTTTTGCTCAATCTTGTTGCTTGTTCCATGCGATGATCTTTTAAAGCATTTTTCTGCATTACAATGCACTGAATGTGAACACAAATTTAAAGTAAAATAAATAGATGAAGATAAATGGCACATTTCGTCGCACTAACAGATATTCTCAACCATTGTTATTCTGTTAGTAGTCTTTGGACTGAAGTAAATATGCACTTGCACTATCTGACTCAGTGTAAATTAAAAAGGTATGCAAATCAATTTCTCATTCGCTGTGTCGATGTACAATAAAAACAGCTAAAGGTGCGGAAAAAGTTCAAAAAAAAGAAAAATCCAAGAGCTAAAGAAATAAGGAAAAACTTGTATTTATCTTTGGCCAACTAGTGTAGCTGTTACTAAACATCTAGTCAGTTATCTATATTGTTCTTCTTCCTGCATCCCCTTTTTCAAAACTTTCAAACTAGTGTTCCAGAAAATCCATGGATACCGAATCTCATGGGATCTTTAAATATCTCCTGAGGCTTTCTCTTATAAAAAGGACACACCTGCCACCTCAAAGTTGCCTGACTGATGTTCTTGACTTCCATTCCTGAATCAAGTTTTTTCATCAAAGCATCCACAAAATAGCCACACCCATGCTTTCGCTTCTTTAACTACGGCAGATGCAGTCTTTGGCCTGTGCGCCTTTTCTATGGTTAATGGGTCTCTCCACCATGATGGACACAACCATGATTGCCTTGTTGTAATGAAACCTCAACAGTTCCATGTCCCTTGGACTTGTCAATTACTGTGGTCTTAATAGCAGTTTTGGGTTTAGCACCAAGAGTTTGTCCTGTTACTTCCCAAATGGCTTATGCTGCGCAGGCGCAACACTTCCAATCAGTTTTTCTGTCGTTCTTATTCTGGTGTGTCTTATTTTTTGTCTGGACAAAGCAGCCAGGAAGCAGACAGCAAATGCTATCTTCCATGCTTCAAAGGAGTTAGTGGGTGTGTAGGCCGTGTGCTGTATGTCTCCTGACTCATGTAAACAAAACGGCATAGTAAAACCACATGCTACGCCCCTGAGATGGAAGATGAGAGAGATGTGTAGGCTACTCATTGTGCTGCAACAAACTCTGACCTTTGCTGACGTAAACCAGGGGCTTTGATGTTGAATTTGATGTTCTTGATTACTGTGATCTAGTGGTATATATTCAGTTATTTTTTTGGTTTAGTTTTAATCCTGAAATCAATGTTTTCACTAGCTCCAATGAAATTGACTTAACTTAATTATTATCAGCTGGTTTTCCTTGCATATCTGGGGAGAACATTTAACTCCAGTCGGTCACATGACTTGGCAGCTCGATAACAAATTAAAGACTAGTTGATTATGTTTTAATGGATTCTATAAAAGTCTCATAAAATGCTTTCCACTGTGTGAATGTTAAGAAATGCTGCTTTGTGGGGTGAAAAGGACACTTTATGTGCTTTTCGTTGTACTTTCTATAGATGCACCCCCTAGATAGAAGAAATTGAATACTTCGAAGTCGTTTGGTTGACTCTAATTAATGCCAATAAAATGTTAATGTTAGGATTGTGTGATTTTATTCTGTAATGGCAGGTGGAATCATCCCTTTTTTATCGGTTGGATAAAAGGGCAATAAAGAAGAAACTTCCCAAAAAATGAACACAATCAAACCTTGCAGAATTGTATGAGATATGCATTAGACAGTAAAACATATTTTAATGAGAAAGCCAGAAAAGTCCCTAGTGTGTCACAAGAGTTAAGTGCTTAAAATAATAGTCCAATTGACTCCCAGAGGCCAGAGTACTGCCTTTTGCAGGGCAGACGCTGAACAACACCAGTGAAGTGGTAGATGAGTGTGAAAGAGAGGGATGACATTTTGCACGAGCTCCTTTCCCTGGTCAAAGAATTTTCCATGGTCCTGCCAGGTTGCCCTGACAACACTGGTGACAGCGATAGGTGGACTAGCCATCTGGAGTACCGTGAATTTTCTGGTCGGCCCTGTTGACCTGTGGGCTGGTGCTGAGCCAAGCTGCACAGATGCAAAACCATTTTTACAAGGCTTTGGTCCTGTGGACTGGTTACACTAGGAAGTACTTTATCTTTAAACCTTCAAAGCTGCTTAGTCACTCCTTACTTTGAAATCCTTTCACATCTACCAACCGTGAAATGGTTCATTCACTCAGCAGAAAACATATCAGCATGACCTTATCTAATCTAGCTTAAGTATTATTATAGTATTATTAGTATATATGATATATCTCATACATCTTGTAACAAAAGTTACCAAAATATGTCCATATGGGTACTAGATTTGAACTAAGAATATAATAACTTTTTAATATAATAGTTAAAGAAATTAAAGAAATTAAATAAATTAATACATAACAACTGTATCTCTAATTACATTTTGTATGTTATCTTTTCAAAATAGATGTTTTAATGCTATTTAAACTATACAACAAATACAATTAACAGTCTTGAGAATTTCTCTATATTTAGCCTAAACTTTTAGAAAACTCAATAAATCATAACTATGCATGTATACATGCTCATAGTGTCAACGAGGCTCAGATACATCTTCTGGGTGTTTGTATTGAATGTCTAATGCATTTTTCTCAGACCGCTATATCAGACCCGCCAGAGGCCAGAGCCTCGCCACGGTGGGTGTTTGCGGCGGCAGGTGCGGTACCGGCGCAGCGGCGCTGTGAAAGTCCACGGCCCACCTATGCCAGAGCCAGCGGCCCACCGAAGGCAGCGGCCCACCAACGGCAGCAGCCCACCGGGAAAAGTCCCGAATCTCCCGATGGACACGGACTCACAACTGAAACACAAAATCATTTACAGACATATCTAAAAATCTCTCATACACACATGTGAAACGCTCTCTCTCACACACACACACACACACACACACACACACACACACACACTACTTAACTTACGTAATAATAGTATGTACTAATAACGTAAGTTTATACACACACACACACACACACACACACACACAACAGCGTTGCAGTCGGGAAGAAAAGCAATGTGGAGCGGCACCTCACCACTTCATAAGGAGTTTATCCGTGAGACTTTTCCAAATCCCGTTTGTGTCCCCCCACTTTACAAATAGACCTATATATATATTTATTTATTTTTTCAACGCAAGCCGTCATCGCCACGAAGGAGCACACAGCCTCGAGCGAGACAGAGAGAGAGAGCGAGAGAGCTAGAGAGAGCACACCTTTATCTATTTAATATAGCCTATTCGTAAATAATACTACCCCGGACCCGCCTGAGGAGGTGAGGTCCACTGACCCCCAAATAAAGCAGGTTAAAATAATTAAATTGCATACATTTTATTTTAGTAAACACTGCAAACGGGTCCCACAGACCCAACCAGAACACAAAGGTTAAAGGTAAGCATATAATAATGTTAAAATGTGCTAAATATATACACTGCAAAAAAAACAAAAAAGAGGAGGAAAAGTAGCTCACGACTTGTTTTATTTTTAGAAAGTAGCACTCATCCAAAAAAAGGTTGGAGACCCCTGTTATAGAACGATACATTTGACCATTTTAAGCCTGGCCTACCATTTTATTGGAGTGATGAGGAACAGGTGGGGCTTGGAAAGGCCCACCTGTTCAGAGTGGGGAAGGACAGAAAAAGTTTGAGAACCATTGGGTTAGAGGGAGTTCAATGTTTTCTTTCTTCATGACCATTTTCATTGAATTACTATGACCTCTACAGTGATTACATGACATGTTTTGAATAGTTTATCATACATATTTGTGGAGCATTTGAAAGATTTATGTTTTAATCCAGGTTCTTATTGCGCTTTACATAACTAGATTTAAAACACAATGCGTTTTGTAGAAAAAGTAAGCATTTTCTCAAAGTTTTGTAATTGTTTTCTTGGATGGTTTAGTTTTTTGTGTGGGAAACATCTTGGTAGTGAGTAAGTCGGGGTCAAAAGTCCAGAGACTGTTTAAAATCCCAGCTCCTTCCTCCAATCGCCTCAGCTGTTGGCCCACCGTCAGCTAACCTGCCAGAGCTTCAGCACTACTACAGGCCCAGTTCAACCTATGTCCCTCCAATAACACACACACACACACACACACACACACACACACACACACACTCTGCAGATGCCTCATATGGTTAGGTCTCTCTCCTGAACAGGCTTAGAAGAATCAAGCCAGCCTTTGCTTTCTTTTCCTCTCTCCGTATCATCTTTCCTTCCGGTGCGTGTCTTGACAGCCAGAGCTCGGTCCTCATTATTGGCGTGTGCATGTGCAGAGGGCTGCTGACGCCGTGTGTGCGGCCACACTCTGACGTCAGCAGAGCCTTACTCCCCTCCATACAAATGCCTGCCTGTCTGCCATTGATACCTTTTCTCTGTCCCCCACACTCTTATTAGCGTGTTTTTATCAGTTCTAGCACCTCTCGCACCGCAGAGCCTAGCCAATATGACACGCAGGTGTAACAACTGGCCGTCTAATAGCCTGCACAGGTTTATTGACTCCTGTTGATATTTATGACTTGTGTTAAACGTTAAATAACTGTGTGCGTATGTGTGTTGAATGTTTTTCTTTATTTACGTGTACTACATTTCCCTGGACTTTTGAGTGAATGCTAGATTATGTGTGTTTTTTTGCTTTGTTGGTCTCTCCCTGTTTGCTTTTCTTCTGTATATTCAAGCAGGTGTGCTTAAATATAGTGCAGTTATTTCCCTTTTTGAAATACCTGCACCATAAATAATCTCCATTCACATGTAGCTGTGCACACAGTGTTACACAGCATAGCAGATACACTGAATATGCCAGTATAACCTTGTCTGTGCCTGTGTTTTAAAATATAGCAATAACACCAAGTAAAGAACTAACTTGAAATCTAGGCATGATTCACGTTAATTTACATTATTTCTTCCCTTCTCAGCATCTTGATCCCTAAAGCTAATAATGGAAGAAGTAGGCTAACTCAGCAAAAGCAATGTCAGAATACTCCATTAAGACTAGTAAAGTCATGACAGCAAAAGCTAACTTTACATAAATTCATAATAATAATAAATGACAAATGCGTCAATAAGTCTACATTTTAATGCATTGTTATTGATGTTTTTCCTACGTTGTATGCCGCTGGGGTGTAATGCATTTGGTCACATGCATGTACTTATGTACAAGTGCAAAAAACAAATTATTCCTTTTTAAATGTCGTTGAGTAGCAGAGTTTAATATCATAACATGGAAACATCGCTTGTTTCTTAATGTACTTGATGATAAGATAAGAAGTGTTGTTTCATAATTTCACCTAAATGTTTTAGTGATGAGAAAGAATATATGTGTTTTGCTGTGTGCATGTGTGCGTCTACGTGCATGTATACAGGTGTCTCAAATGTCAGCAGCTGAGTTGTGTGTCTTGGTCTCTGTGTCTGCCCTCATGTCATGTTTTCAAAACATCACTAAAGAAAATATCTCTGGTTCATTGAAAGATTTAACCCCCTCCCTTGCGGAAGGCCCTCGCTGTAAATAAGTTGTGGCTTGGCACACTCTGTGATGGTGTTGTTCGCTCTCATTCAGCCAGCTTTTCCTGTTTCTGTGCTGCGTTGGAGGCGGAGAAGACATTCGTGTTTCGTGCATTGTGCACAGATAATGCAAAGGCACACTGTAGTGGTGAGGTGGAGACAGAGTGTACACATACTATGTTAGGTGACACACTAAAGGTTTCTCACTGTACGATCGAGGGTCGGTAAAAAAAGGAACAAAACACCTTGGGTGGAGCTGAATTAAGGCTGAGTGTACTTTGTGTCTAGTTTTTTTAAATCTCTGTCTATAGTTCTCTGTCCTTAACTTTCCATCCCCTCCATTATGGCATCCTCTCCTTCAGCTTTTACCCATCTCCCTCTCCGCTTCAGCCCTCCTGCGTCTCTCCGTAAACAAGCAGAAGGCCAACAACTCTGTCCTCCGGCCGTCTCCCGCCATCCCGTTGCCATGGTGTATGGAGCATTGTTTGCTGGCCTCTATCTGGAGTTGCCATGGCAGGGCTTATTTGCCATATTAAATGTTTGGCAGCATTGTACAGATGCTGATGACAAACACCCAACATCCCACTTTGATCAATGAAACGGTTACTGATTAGAGGAGATGTGACCGGGCGTCTGATCTATTTACCGACCTTACCTATAGCTTTAATGCTTTGTATGTCTCACATGCAGAAAAGTCAAGATTAAACAAAACTATTTAGAGCGTGCCTTGTTATATTAAAAACCTGGCTTTAAAGCCTGTAAAGATAGTTTTAGTTTTTGTAATCACAACAACTTAGAACATTTATATAAGAGTGCATTTTACAATTTAACAATAAACATATTTTTTTAAAGCTTTTTCTAAAACAAACTGAATTTGTTTACTAGCATACATCTTATTGAATTCCTTGACTGTGCTAGAAATGACCGATTATGAATCGGAAACCTTTTCACATCAATGTGCCTTGATTATTCCTGACTGGCTGACATGTTTAAAAGAAGGACATGTGTGCATAATGTTTACATGTAGAGGTTGTCTGTGTTTATGGAGGTGCTTTTCAAAAGGAGGCGTATTCCCCGTGTCTCTCCCTCTTGTGGTGCATGGTGAGAATGCTTGCTGGCTTTTGAAAACATTGCAAATTGCTATAGTAGAACAAAAATCTCGGTCCGTTTGTTGCCACATGAATGAAAATATTGTACCAGGTTTCATCGCAAATAGTGGAATTGTTATGCCTTCTCATACCATTTCTGTGCGCTCACGAAAAAGTGCACGGCTGAGAAAGTTATAATAATAATTTAATAATCTGGTAGTGGAACAAAACTAGTCAATTTTTCCTTATTATCTTAATTAATCATCTTTGTGTTTATTCTTCTAAAACAGAGGATTATATTATTTCAGGTCTAGCAACTAAGTGTTACACAGCCTGCAAAAACTTTGACTGTGCACCGCAGTAACGTGTGAGAGCTCCTGTGTGGTTACCAACAGATAGCGTGGAAATGCTGCCGATTGACGTAGTTGGACCAGATAAGATCTCAAAGCCCCATTGCAGACGCACCATGGTGGTTGTAGTGGTTTGCTTTTCTTCTTTTGCTTTCAGTTAAGGGCTCAGATTGATGTCACTAAGGCCTTGTGCGTGAGCATACCTGTAGTAGAAAGTGCATCATGTGTTGCAGGAAATCTTTAGTGTAAACTGTTTCTATAGTGTGTGTTTGGAAAGCATGCAGAATTAGAAGAAGCTCTGTTGCTCACCTGCCTTTGCTCTCACATAAAAGAGATACAAAAAGTCATAAGGCAGTGTGCTGAAAGTGGAGCATAAGTCAAAGTCTGTGCTCCTTGTATGTGAATGCATTTCGTATTCTCTGTCATGCATGCACAAACATATATGTAATGATGACATTTCACTAACAGTTTATGTCCTTTGTGTTTTTTTCAGATGATCTTGTGGGACTGGGATCTGAAACACTGGTACAAACCACAGTATCAGGTCAGTTCTGTGTTCTTTTCAGGAGTTTACTGTGCACGGTGGATCCAATCAACACACACATAATACAGGTCTGTCCAGAGAGGGGTGGTCCATGTAGAGTGGAAGCTTTCTATAATTCACCTTCAGGAAATTCAGTTATTTTACTGACTGATTTTGGTCAGGCAAAATACACATTGTGTAAAACCTGGCATGCAGTGACCTTGGGATTGTTGTCATGCCACATTTTGTTATCTTTTTCAGACATTCTTTGTCTTGTTTGAACTATTTGCGTAATCTGTCAAAGAATTTAGCTCCCACAGACCAAAAATCATTATTTGTTCCTGTTAGACAGAGCCCAGTAAGCCAGGACATTTTCCCACATCAAACCTGCCACGATAACACCTCTTTATGCACTTATACCTTTAAGTACTTTAGAAACAAGCATTGCACAACACTCCTCATATGGGCCCTACATATAGTGTATGTTCTTCCTTATTTACGGTTACTGTTCTAACCACAACACAGCCAGCCCTATCATTCTATTCAGTTAGTGTCATAAATCAGCTGATTTTCATGCTGTTACAGTACAGACCAACACAAGGGCTACTAGACAACACTGTTTGTAACCTTAAAGCCATGATTTTGGATCTATTTTGCATTATCTTTTGACTTTCGAAGAAAAAGTTATTTTTTGTATTTCATGTTTATTGGCTTTTTGTTCTTTTTGCTGCAATAAACAAACGCATATTGTCAAACACTGTCCCTTTTATCTTCATATGTGTTTCATAAATATAAAAAGGCAAATCATTATAGATTAGGGGAAATAAAATAGAAACAACAACAAATAACCAAAGCACACAGACTAACACTAAAACACACATACAAGAAACAAAAAAATGTATATAGAAATGTCGAATGAAAATGTAAAAGCACTTTAACAAAACTTTCCCTAAAGAAAACGTTTTAAAACCAACTTGGTGCATTGACTGCCCTGTCCCCTAATCTGCTCGATGTATGTGTGAATATGTCAGGGTGCGGTGAGCGGCAACGGCGTGGATCTTTCAGTCATCAACGAGGCCAGGAACCTGGTGTCCGACCTGCTGATGGACCCCTCTCAGTCCCCACACACCATCTCAGCCCTGCGCAGCATCTCCAGCCTCATGGGGACATTTTCAGGCTCGTGCCGCCCCAGGGTCAACCCCTTCACCCCCTTCCCCGGGTTCTACCCCTGTGGTGAGGTGGAGGATTCTGTAGAGAGGAGTGACAGAAAGACCATAAAGGTGAGTACCAGCATTGCCACTGCACCAGTGTAGTAAATACATGAAGAGATGAGTAATAGGCTATTTCATTTTGAAAAAGTCTCGGTAATAAACAAGTATCTAAACTTAGGACACTACTGACAACATAATGCTGCACAGCAGTCTCTAACACCGTGAGAAAGGATTTGCCAGCGGTTAAAGTTATCAGAGCCGCAGTCTTTTTATCTATTATCTTGATGGCAGATAACAGAATTACGCCATTTATATAATTGATTGGCCGGATGATGTGTTGCGCTGCTAGATGACGTTGCATTGAGTTGGGGCAAAAGCTGAGACAGATATTTGGACAATTGGACCCTGTTCTTTACCTTGCAGGTGCTTTTTTGCTTGCTTCTTTGCTTTTTGACGCTGTACAATTGTAATTATGAAAACGGCCTTAGTTCACACATGCTCGTAGCTTCTGTTTATATAACACGGCCAGCATCTTTAGTTAGTGTATCAAACATTGATCTATACTGGAGACTTCCTTTTTCCCCATCAGGGTTTGAGCAGCAGGAACAGCCTCCCCACCCCTCAGCCCAGGAGGAGCTCCACCTCCTCCTCCTCCTCCTGCTCTGCACCCCCTCCTCTTGACTCCCCTTCTTTACGCTGGGAACGCAACACTGGCAAGAGACCCCACCCAGACCTCAACTTGAGCAGGTACCAACACAAACACACTTTACCACCTTCCAGAAATACACACTGTCTTTACATTTGCTCACACACATCATCTGGGCTATACTTCACCCTGATTTTTTTTTTTAATTACATGTCACTTGTTAGACGCTTTTATCCAAAGCGACTTACATACTCAATACTGTGGGCAATCCCCACAGGAGCACTTTGGGGTGAAGTGTCTTTCCCAGGGACACGACGACATGCTGACTGCAGTGGGGTTTGAACCTGTGCCCCCCTGAACAGAACACCAACGCACAACACACTGCACCACACGCCTCCCACGTTGAATCTGTTTTGGAGCAGATTAATCACTATTTTTGAAAGATCTGAATAATGTGACCGTATGTGTTGGAGCCAATTATCTTTGGGTTGTGCACGGGGTTTGTCTGTGTGTGTGTGTGTGTGAACGCGTCATCATCCAATCTGCGCACCTGGGGGCACGGGAGGTAATTAACCTATATATGTGGGCACAGGTGATCAGCTGGGATGAGAGGTTAGAGAGGAAGCCACACGTTTTTCAACCGTGTTGACCGTGTCTGAGCGTGTGCATGATTGTTATGTTTTAACCAAGATTTTAGAGCCACTAGTCGACCCTACTCTCCAATCTCTCCTTCGGGTGCAAAAAAGTTGGCCACTGCACCAGAGCTCGCACACGTACTAACAATACAAAAATTGGTTCTAAAATCTATCCGGAACATTTCTTGTAAAATTGCAATAATATTTCTATTATTTCGTAATGTTTACTGCAGTACCCCTGGAGTAGGAAGTGGCGTGCTTGTGCGCACCTTTGAGACTGGACGGATTGGAGGTACTCACCGGAAAAAACTACTCGCTAGCGGCGAATGGAACAACTTTTTGTGCGAGCGTTACTTCTAGTCTCTAGAGCCTGTCTTCTTCCTCGACGACGCGAGGGTGGTGTCGAGGTCTACTACGACTGTACACTTGCGAGACTTTCGGTGCTCCTTGGTGCCATCCTAGCCAAGTCTTAACAAACGTTCGAACTTCCTCTCCTGGAAAGAGTAGTAGGGTCCCTATGTTCTATTTGGACGCTTTAAGATTTTATTTTTTTTGGAGGGCGTCGACGTCGCAAATGACAGTTTACTCGGTCTCCCTTGCAGCTTGATTTCGCGGACGGTTGAGTTTCACTATGTCCCTCGCCCGAGCATTTTCTATCGGATTTGAGTGACAAATTTGGTAACCTTAATTTTCTATCGTAGTTAAGTTGTACTTTCCTTAAGTTCCTAATTTCTTTGACGTATTTAATTGTTTCCTACAACTTGTTAACTATGAAAGTTCGGTTTTACAAAGACTCCACCTTAGGTACACCTTTACAAACACCTTTTGTTACACTTAATTTTACTCACGTACTCAGGACTTGGTAATTATGGTCTCCTAGTTCAAATATTTTGTTTTACTTACCACAACTTTGTGCTTACGTGCGTTAGCCCTTTACTCTTTTTTACCTTTCCCCAACGTTGATGTTTCCCTCGTAAATTGTGTACGTTAACTCTAACTACACCAATTTACAGTTACGACGTTGGTTTTTGACACCATTAACTACTATGACAGGTCTTACTGTCGCAAAGATTACATTTGGTCTTCTTGTACGTGTAGTCGCACGGCGAGGTCGGTTCCAGGGTTCTACAGTAGGTAGAGCAGACCGCACATAGTTCGCCTCCGACTTCGCGGGAGAGTCACGTACCGCCTTATAGGAGTTGTCTTTTTGTACGTGACCTCACATTATCTCGGTGTCGAGTGTCGTCGGTCTTTACACTTCTCCTGTCGGAGCGTCGTCAGGTCTTTTCACCACTTCTCCTCGGTCTGCTGTTGCGTTCCTCACGAAGTTACGTTTCCCTTAAGACGGGTATGTCGTTTCCGGTTACACGAGTCCATGTCTCGCCTAGACTCCAAGTTTCGAGTTCTCGACTAAGTTTACCTTACTTAAGCATAGATCTTTCTCGGTTTTCCTTTTAAGAGAGAAGTCTGGTAGACGATTCGTCTTAGTAGGGGTTCCAGTCTTCACGTCAAGTTGGGGAGGTGGTTTTCCCCCCGTCGTCTCGACATCCAGTCACTCTGGGACGACGTGGTCCTACGTTCTGAACCGTTTCATGGCTATTAGGATTGTCTTGTCCTATTCTTGAAACGAGACAGTTACCACGCGCCGGGTTTCGTAAGTTTGGTCGTCAACGTAGTAGGTGGTCATCGACTGTATTCTGATGATAGTGAACGTTTGCCTCGTATAGTGTCGGTGTTGTTATGTCGTCTTCCTTTAGCCTACTGATGTCGGATAGAACTTGATCTAGGGTTGGAGTAGAGTCTATACATGTCGTCTGTAAGAGACGAGTGTGTTTAGGCATAACTAGATACTGTGTGCTAGTGTAAACCCACGTCCTTTGGTTGGTTGTATGCCCAAGTCACGTTTCATTGCCCACTGTTAGTTCCGTTGTATATAGTGTAGTACGTTTTCCGGTTTTACTATAGTGTCGAGACAACCACGTCGTTGTCAGGGTTGTAACAGTGGCGGTGGTTCTCTCTTATGGTTGGAAACTACCTCTGGGGAACCTCATATCCCGTAGTATGCTCGTAAACTTGTACCTCACCTTCGGTTTCTGGTAACGTCAGGTTAGTGTATAGTTAATTTGGTCGAACCTCCTTAACGACCATTTCGTTATGTTGGTGCTGAAGTACTCTCTAGTCGTCGACTTACTTTTTCGGTCTTTACAGGTCTCTTCTAGAATTTCAAAAACCTTTAGTACTTTTCAAGGCGGTTGGAGTGACTACCCTGTAATGTCAGACTTTAATGAAAGTCTCTTCTCTTTCAAAGTTACGGTTTTGTTACGGGGTACAACGGACTCGTTCCCGAGACACAGAATTTCCTTTAAGTCTTTTACGTTGTAAATTGCTCCTCATACAGTTGAAAGACCCGCTCAGTATTTTTTACCGATTACGTCTTTCTCACGACTTGTCGTTGACCTTCCGTCTCTTCCTTTTCAGACCATGTAGGAGTAGTACCCGCACGTAGTGGGATTTGTTCCTTGGAACTCTCGAACACAAGCTGACGTCGCGTTCGAAATTCCCTGTAGTACTTGTCGTTCGATGACGAGCACTGGACTGAGACTGTTTAAAGGAATGAACCTCAGGAGTGTTCTAAGGCGGTTCTTAGACATCGTCTTTACCGGCTGTAAGTTCGTTACATAGGTGGTCCAGTTATCACCGTTCGTTTACTAGCATCGGGAAGAAGCGAGGATACCACGGGTTTACACTCGACTGCGTTGTAGAGCGACTAATGTCCTACTGATATGTAAACAAACCACGTTATAGTAGTGGGTCGACACCGGTCAAACGGAATTTTCTTTTGGCGTCTTCTGTTGGTCTCGAATAAAAAGGTCGTGTCCACCAACTGTGGTATTTTGTGGTTGAAATACACCTACTAACGAAACTTCAGACACAGCAGGCTCCCGTCTTCGGTTCGCGGAACCTTTCTAGACTGCCGACTTACGTAACCCTCCGAAAGTCGACCACTTTACCTAGTCGTTATCGTCCGGTCTCGATCTTAGCAAGACTAACACCTTTCTCCACGGTTCCTTCACTTTTATTGACGCTAGACCTGTCTCTGTCAGAGGGTCAACTCTCTAGACCGTGAAGAGAACAACGTTGACGAAAGTCAAGGTGTAGTGTCTAGTCGTGACTGGACGATACGACTGGTAGAAGTGGTCGCACTTCTGGGAGTTCACCAAAGCGTGAAATGAATGGGCGGCTTCATTACGACGTTTTGGACACGTCTAATTCGATGTCGACCCTACTAGTTTAATGGTGTCTGCTTAGTCTGAACGTTCACCAGTTGCATGACTACTTGTAGTTTTCGATTCAATACAAGCAATACGTCCACATAGTTGGTGGACAACTTTTGGTGTTCAGGGTGATGTACAACAGAAGGACGTCGGACAACTCCGTACCTATGCCGTGTCTATCGACGCCAACGTCCTACCTGCCGTGGTTGTTAGTATATCGTAAGGACAATCCTTTCGTCGCTCTACGACGCGTCAAGTGTGTCACCCGTTAGGTCTTCCTTGCGTTCTTTCGATGTAGGAACGTACGCTCAACGTTCGACGACTCATGTCGACTCGACCGTCGATCTCAACTTTCTAAGTGGAACGACCTGCCTAGTCACTGCTGACTGACTTCATTAATCCTTACAGTCTGGTTCGTGTCGTCGTCGAAACGACCGGTCATCCTACAGACGATATTTTCTACGGTGACGTTAGCTTGTGTTACCTCCAGGGAACCATCCCACTTTCGTTTCGGCGGTCTACTCCCTAGTCCATGTAGCTTTCGACTCGTAGAAGATGACGGACGTCTACGACTAAGTCCGTGAGAAGTCGTCGGTAAAGAAATACTGTTACTCTCTCTCACACTGTATAGGAGCACTTACACGATAAACAGTCGCAACTTCTGAGTTCGAGATTCTGGCTCGCTGTCACTTGCGGATAGGAGTAGTTGTACTGTGTGATGTGTATCGTGTTACTATTGGATAAGAGAAGTACCTGGTCGACTTTCTAGTTAACGTACTGACACGTCCAGTAGTCACTGCAACCGCCTAGAACTCAGTTACTAAATGGTTTCCTATATTGTCCGTAGACTGCAATTCGTCACCTGAACTATAGTGAGTGTATTCTTAGTGTTAACTTCTCCTCTACATAACTAATCTCGGTCGTGACCAGCGGAGGTTCGACCAAGTACTTTCTATAACTGTGTCGTCTCTCTTAGTAACGTAAGTCAGTACACCTTTCCAATACTGGCTTTAGTGAAGCATACGTTCCGTATTTCAGACCCACGTCGTGTTGTCAATCTAAAGATTGAACTAGGTCACTATTCTGTTACAAATTCTGACCCTCCTACCGACGTGGTTTAGTCGTCGATTACTCATTTGTAGGACAGTAACGAGAGTTTCTAGCTGTGTACACGGTGAGACTAGAATGCAGTGAACGTGCTTGGGGAACCTGTAACACCTCTTAGGAGACGTGTAAAAAAAAAAGCCGTCTTACTAACCTAGTGGTTCTCGTACGAACGTCCCTCCTAATAAACAACGACGTTCCTGACAGACATCCGCACTGCGCCTTTCGACTTGTTCTCTACCGTCTAAACAAGTTATCTGATCTGAAGTCGGAGTGGAAGGTGGTCAGTGCTTACATCGACACTTTCTGGAGGTAACCGTTAACTCCCAACTGTCGTGGATGGCCTCCTACTACGTTTGCCACGACCCAACTAGAAGTGAACCTGCCGCGTCGACCGTCACTGTAGTCGTTTAACGGATGAGTAATCTGTGTTCGAGAACGTATATTACCTATGCGTTCTAACAGTAAGATCTCTCGTCTCAAAGTGACTGTATGTCTAGTCTACTGCTGGTTGAAACCACTCGCCCAACTTGACCCTGGAAGACTGGAACACCCTACACTTAAGACATCGTCTACTCAGATTCTCTCTAAAGGATACAGTCTTCCCCGAGAGAAAAGATCTATGCTTAAGTACGGTAAGATTAGTCGAGAGACACCTCGAAACTTGGAGTCTACAGGGACATGGACTCGTGTAAACTAGGATACTAGAACGGCATCTGAGGTCGTTAAGGCGTGAAACGTTAACCTTCGAGTGAGGACCGGCACAGACTTCAGAGCGAGGAAGTGTGAAAGGACCACGACGCCTCCGAACAGGAGAAGTTGTGAAAGACCGACGACGCCCTCATGAAAGTACAATGTGCATTGTAGTCACATGTTTGATCTTCTCCTCAATGGGCGTTATCCGTGATACGCAGTGCGTAAGTCTGACAGACGAGGCGCACCTATGAGCGTCAGTGCCCCTTTGACTGTCTGTAAAACGCTGAACCGACCCTCGCCAGTGTCGACTACACTGTACAAGAGAGACCAATGTAATCTTTGCGCAAGTAAACCTGTCTATAGTAGTTAATGGTGTCAAAACCTAACGTCGTAACTCCTCTGTAAATTGTGTAGTAGTAAGTTAACGTCACACATTTAACGAGGAACATCAATACGTTGGTGGAAAGGTAAAATAAGTAGTTAAAGAGCTAACGGCACGTAGCACAAAGTTTTGGTAAGGTAAAACAAATATTGAAGTAGGAGACCATTAATTACCAAAGTCTCTAGAGTACGTTGAGTAAATTAAGGTAGTAACAATAGTGTTTTGTAAAGTGTGTACTAAGGTGGAGTCTTTGTAAAACCGAACTTTCATAGTTAACAAGTTGTAGGAAAACAATAAATACGTTCAAAGAATCATAGGAACTCAAGGAAAGTACAACCTTAACTACGATAAAAAATTAAGGTTACGAAATTGTCACTCAAATCCGTTAGGAAAATGGCTCGGGCAGGGACATAGTGAAAACTCACCGTCCGCGAAATCCGGCTGGGGTAGAACCGAGTAAAACGTGTCATTGCGACGTCGACGCCCTCCAAAATAAAATCTTAACAGCGTCCTAATAGAAATAGGACTATACTCTCCCAGGTTAGAGGAAGGTTTCGAACGCTTGTTAAGAACTCTGGCTAGGATGCGCACCAAGGAGCACCGAAAAGTCTCGCAAGTGTACCGTCGTTAGTAGACCTCCGACTACACCTCGCGTCGTCGAGGAAGAAGACAGGCCTCTAGGAGGACTAAGTAAGTAACCCTCGCACAAAAGTTGTTCACATCGCGCTAGCCGAGTTAGTTTTTTCCGGTGAGTACCTCCAATCGTCAGTCTCAAAGGGTGCGCACAACACCACTTTCCTACTCCAGGTGTGTTACTGCAAGTAAACATTCGAAATAAAGAATATATGCAATTTTACAAGAAAAT